>NW_009258688.1:882545-904189 GCF_000687185.1 Egretta garzetta
CATCCCTGGAGGTATTTAAAAGAAGGATAGATGAGGTGCTTAGGGACATGGTTTAGTGGTGGGATGGCAGGGTTAGGTTAAAGGTTGGACTCGATGATCTCAAAGGTCTTTTCCAACCAAAGTGATTCTATGATTCTATGATTCTATGATTCTAAGGAACTAATAAATCTAATGGTAGTTTTCAGTGATAAAAAGTTGAGTATAAACACGTGTATAACTTTTATACTTGCATTTCCTTATTACAACATTTCAACAAAGCACTTAAATTTGCACATCAGTAGCTTAAACAGTTATCTAGAAACTTTTTTGCATTGGGCCCTAAGGCAGCCCCGATGAGTAGAGAAGGCCGGTATCTAGAATCAAAAGACAATTACATACTAGACTGCTTCCCAGACCAACATAATTCTTAAGCTCATTTTCAAAATGGCAGCAATGGCCTCAACTAAATCACACACCTGCCTGTTACACATCTACAAACCTTTTGCTGTTTAATATTCAGAGATTCCTCATATTGTCATGCAGCCATTTCAAATGGAACATTTTCATGACCATGTCATCAGAAAGAAGTTATCTGCAAGACTACTGATTTTTTTAATGTGGCATAGCAAGTAATTAGTTGGTACTATTTATGCCTTTAAAAATTGCTAATTTCTGCAAAACAAGAACATTTCAAAGCTCTAGACACTACAGAAGAGTATACAGTGTTTGCAAACTCTCTTCACTAAGTAGAAGAAAAAAAGAAGAAAGTATCACAGTAACAAGGGACACAGAAACAGCTCTGTTCTACTATCTACCTGGTCACTTGATACACCTGCACTATTGTGTTTATCACAGCAGTTGAAAGAATGTTTAACCTTAAAAAATACATCCCAAGTAAGGTACAGTTCATATTTGGATTGCCCCGGATTAAGGTAGGAATCAGAGGCTCACGACCATCATCCTGGCCTGCACATGCATGCTCAGATTTCAAAAGACAGCATTTATCAGCTACACTCAGTATCTACTGTCCTTCTAGAAAGCTGAAGTCATTCTATTTTTTTCCACGTCTCTGGATTTACATCTTGGAGCAGGAAATGTCCCTCAGTCCTTGGTTTATCTGGGGCAGGAGGAGGAGGTATTTTCTTGCTAGAGGAAGAATCACATATAGGTTCAGATTTTTTTGGATGTCCCAGAATCAGCAAAGCACTTCTGTGGACACACTATAGGTTTTTCAGGATTGCACAATATGGGGCTGTGCAGGCCTGGGAAGCAGATTAGCCTTCCTCGGTGGTGCTGCACCAAGGCTAAAACTCCACATGTAATTAAAAAAACCCCAAGCCTCAGGTGGTGGCAAAGCTGGTTTAAGAAGTTCCTGTCTTGTATCTGCCCTACCACACAATTTTCCCCGCTTTTGTTCTCCTCACCATCCAAGCTGCGCATGTACATCTATTCTGAGATGTCTTCAAATAAGGACAGTTCTTTACCTAGAGCTTTACCTGAGCTGCCTTACAGCACAACAAAGGCAACAGTAAATGGGAGTAACGAGTCAGAAACAAGAGGTCAAAGGTCAGGCCTTCTTAAGTCAGTTTTATCACCATAGCCAGCATCTCACAGAAGGAACTTTAAGATTTCACATACTTCCAGACAATTCCCACACAGCTACACAGCACCCAAAGCAGCAGCCTAGCATTGCTACTCTTGCCTAAGGCCAGGTTCTGACAGATTGACTGTACCGGCACATGGGAAGCTATACACATCCCTTTACTCACCCATACAGGCACAAATACTACAAAAATAAAAGCAGGGTCTGCTACTGATCCCCTATCTTCCCTTATGAGGTTAGCTAGATTTTCTTCTCTCACTTAATTGTGTCATATGTTATATGTGTGGAGCGTAATTGTGTAATGGATGTGTGACATTCATGCCTGTGTATGCAATAAATGTGTATTTCAGTATTTGTGTGTATGAGCATCTTGCACTCCATTTTCTTAGGCTATCAGCACTTCTCATGCATACATGACCAGAAAGCACAATATGAACAGAATCAAAATACCCCCTGTATAAGCTGAAAAATATTGTTAGGAACAAAATTTAGCTAAATGCTTTAAACACTGTAAAATAGCACATCCAGTAATCTGTAGTAGCAACAAACAGCAGGCATTATCTTGCTTACAGTACAGTACAGTAGGTACTCTGTTTCAAGAGACATTTGGAAAAGCTTTTGATGGTTCACAATTACAATGCTTTTTAGATCAGAATGTACTCCGCAATTTCTTCTCTTTTAGCATGTGTTCACAGATGACTCAATTTTCTGACAAATACTTATTTAATACTTTTGCTTAATAGAAAAATCAGTGAGAAAAACAGAAGAATACTGATGGGAGATCCACAATAACAGTAAGGTGCATACTCTTGCAAGTCTCTGCTTTGCTTTCTGCTAGCTCCAAATGTCTCATTTATTGGCTGCCTGGTTTGTATCACGGATGTTTTGGGTAGGTGTAATTTCTATCTATTTTTAATACAGTAAGAATTTAAGAGCTGTATTAAAAAATAATGTCTTGGCATCAAACTGCTTCTGGTTTTGCCAAGTGGAACATTTTGAAGACACTTCAAAAAGAAGTCAGGGGAAAACATTAATAGTTCCTCCTCTGTATCTGAACCACCCATAAAGCAAATGAAACTATTTCACATTGCTTAAAATGTAAGAAAAATACATGATAAGCTTTCAGTTTTGGCCAAAAAATAGATCTAGGCTAAAACCTTAGGACATAAATAAAGAAGATTTGGTTAAACCCACAGCTGGAAAGATGCTTAGGTTGTATGACACCAAACATCAGCCTGCTAATCTGTTAGGTACAAGCCCTAGGAACAGAAATAGTGAAGTAATGGTATGCCAAAGGGGATCAGTAAAATAATCACCCCTTTCTTGAGTTTTATATTCTGTCTCTGTTTTGGATGCAGATGTTGAAAAATAGCTGGCAGTGACAGCACCTAGGATACATGCAAATAATTCCCTTTATACCTATCCCATCCAACTTGCTGGCTGAATCAAAAGGCTGTAAAGTAAGGAGCCCCTCTTGCTTGCTATCTTTCTCAATCAAAGATTAATCTCTCAGTTCTAGGGAAGACAAGAATTGGTACAAAATAGAAATTACTAAGTTCTTTTTACCTGCATTCTGCACAGGCCACCTATGTAGAACAGGTACTTTGACACAGCATGTATTTCACTGAGCTCTCAGTCTGGAACAATGTCTGCTGACCAGTTCTGCCATTGCTACATGATCTATAAAGGGACTTGGGGGGAGGCAGGGGGGAAGGGAGTTGGCAATAATTGGAACGAGATCAACAGTTCATGCAAGAAGAAACCTCTAGCTTTGGTTGTAAACTTGGAACAGAGGAACTGAAGTGGCAACATGATGTTCACTCCTTAAGATTCAAAGCACTGCTCTATGTTAATCTTGTGCATAAACCAATGTATGCATGGAATAGGTAATAATTAGAAGATAGATTTTGTTTCTTTCTATACAAGCAATCTTTCTTTTCAATAGTATTATTTTACAGTTTGTGAAAGGGCATCCCTCTCCCACAATAATATCAGTTAAAAAATAAGAAATTAAATTTTCTTTGCAGTCTCTGTTTAAGAATACTCAAAATTTCTACCTTCAGCAGAGACTGTTAACAACGTGCTTAAATACTCTCCTGAATTAGGGCCATAATTTGATTATGTATTGCATGAGATCAAGCTGGCAGTTGATTTTAAAATATTTCCTTAAAACATCCACAGATGTAGAATTATATAATTAAGCTATTTTAGATCGTTTAATGAGGTTGCAAAAGTTTACTAATAGTAATTTGTCACTTGGAAGCTTGTGCTGTTGGACTTACGGTTACTAAGGCAGCCTGCCTTAGTAGAGCAGGAAGACAGGAAAAAAAAGTGTCTTTGTAGAAAAAAAAAAATACAACCTTCTAAACATTTTACTTAAGAGCAATTTTGCTTTAATAACTAGAGTAAACAAAACCAGAGTTGGATACAGTATACTATACAGAATCATAGAATCATAGAATGTTTTGGGTTGGAAGGGACCCCTAGAGGTCATCTAGTCCAACCCCCCTGCAGGAGCAGGGACACCGCTAACTAGATCAGGTTGCTCAGAGCCCCGTCCAACCTGGCCTTGAATGCTTCCAGGGATACAGGTTTTATTAGTATTCACTTGAGATGACCTCTATTGCTCACTAGCGTATTCAAGCATTGGAAACACTTACAAAATGTTCACATGACAAAACACAACTGCGTATTCTGCTTCAGTCACTCACCACACATGCACACATCAGTGACAGTAAGCATGTGACATGTATCACAGGATCTTTCAATTGGGCATCTCAGCCCCGGGGTTTTTTTAGATAATTATGCCAGAGTATCATGACTTGTTCTTACAGTCCTAACTCTCAGAGTTCAAAATTCAGAGTTTTTTTCCTGAAGAAATCTGTATTTAACAAGTGCTCTAGGGCATACAATTTACAAGCAAGTGAGTGGAATCATAAAATAATGCTGACCACTGAGTGCCTGAAAAGGACAGGCTTAGTTGCTGTTCCAAAGGTAACAGGACATTAACAGAAATGCTCTGCTATAGCAGAGGAACATGGCTATGAGCACTGTTTTTGAGTATGTCTACTCAGATGCTGTATGTTTCCATTCATTTTTATGAGTTTGGCTGGTCAGCCAAATTTCTATTTATTTCCTGTGCTACACTGCACCCATCTGACTGATATGAGGCGGACTTCATTTTCACAAAGAAAGGAGAACACAGAACATGGTAGGACTACAAACATGCATATTTACTTACAGAAGAAAAAAAAAAATCTTTGTTTTCTGGTCAAATACACTCAACCAGAGCATACATATTACTGAATGGACAGAACCATGTCGGTGTTAATACATGGGACTGGGGGGTTATGGACATTGCCCCAAAAAGATATAACTTAAATAAACAAACACATGGGGGAGCTGTAAGTGCAGAGGGAGAGAGGCGCAAACAGCACCACATCAATCTCTTGTGATGGCCCAATTTCCTCACGATTTCCATGAAATATGCTCTCTCAGTTCAACTCATCTAGTTAAAGAGAGATCCACACTACAATAAGTCCCCCAAATGTATTACAGTTAATGTTCTTTGGATGGAGGAAGCACTGCTATGCAAGCCCAAAAATGATGATGCCCAATTACTACCTCAGCTACTCAGCTGTAGCATACTTTGCAAGTGAGACCAATAAGCAGCGAGACATGCAGAAAGCCTGCAGTCCATCCACATTTTAGCCATGTTCCACACAGGAGCTACTGATAATGTACAATGAGGATTTAAAGACTTGGAGCTGTTTAAATAGAGAATTTAAAAATATATAGTATGAACAAGATATACAATGCTGCTACTGATAGATCATGTGTACATGCTTGGTAGGATGAATAAAGAAATCAATTAAAAAAGCACACAAAGGTACACTGTAGAAGATAACAACCAGTAAGATGATGTATGATATAGTGTCTAAAGAACAGTCTCGGCTTCTGTAGACTTAGGCTTCTGAAGAACTGAATTCTCCAGAGCAGGTTTCAGTCACAAGCGAAGAGCACTGAGCTGCTGCCCAGGGCAGTAAGTGACAGCAGCACTGGCGGCTGGGTTGCCTGACTGAAGGAACCTGCATGACAAATTTGGTGATGAACAGCATTCAAGGAGTGAGTCAGCAATGCCTACTTTGTGGGAAAAGTAGATTTTGAGCACTCTAACAACACTTAGTGGGTAAATTGCCAGTCCTGGAAGAGCAAGGAGAGGACAAGAGTCCTAAAATACTCCTAGTGTCCAATATGAGAGCCAGACCCTGGGAGGAAGAATCAGCTGGCATTTTGAAATCACATTCTCCATATGCAGATGGTGACAGTAAGCACAGCATCCTAATTTTTACGTTCTAAACTTCTTTCCTCTACTACATGTAAGCTAAAAGAAATGAATAATGGAAAGCACCAGTTACACCATACATCTCTTGTCACTTGTTCTAGGAGACAGAGCAGTAAAGCCTGCAGCAACACAAATGAGGCAACTAAACATCTTTCAAAGTCACATATACAAGAGTTTTTCCAAAATCATGTTTGTAGTAGAAGGGTCTCTAATGAAAGCAATTCACAAAAGCCTAAGACAAAGACAAAGCAAAGTAAAATGGAAAGTCATGGGCAAAGGGTAAGGAAGTACAATGCAATAGCAAATTAAGGAAGAAGCCCATCATGTTTGTATCATCTTATCTGGGCCTTTACCAAAATGTACTTAGAACTGTGTCTCTGGAGATCGTATTTCTCTCATCTAACACTGACTATGAAAGATGCTTGTTTTAGAACAGAAAAATAAGATACATCAAATTCATCCAACCCTCAGCATGCAAGGTATTTGGGATGCCTGTCTCCACTGAGGATAAACATGGTCTACATGACTAACAGTCTGAATTTTAAATGGCTAATGTCGGGAAGATACTCTCATCATAAACAACCGACATGATATGCATTACAAGGAATGAAACTTTCAATGGTAAGTGCTCACTACTATCTGAAGACCCAAATATTCAACAGTTTATAAAAAAATAAACACCACCGTCATCACTGTTTTTGAGTGGGTGAATATTATTTTAGATTTGCAGATACAATAGCTGTAGCATAAAATTTGGTATGACCTTTGAAAGGTCTGTGATTTTGGCATTAAATATTTCCAGAGAGGAGTTATTTCAAATGCAAGATTCAATGTGAGAAACAATTTCAGTGTATATATAACTGCCTAGCGTCGAGTATTCTGTGGTTATGACTCTGTTTGTAGTATTCTGCAGCTTCCATTACTGTAGCATAGCACCTCAGTCCAATGCATGCAATTTCATTGTACCTTTGTGAGACAGAAAAGTATTTTTAGTCAACCTCCATAAGTGAGGCCTGCAACACCAAATTTAGGGCTAAAACAGGACTCACACAGAACTTGAGTAAATAAGTCTAAAGAAATGATCCAGAAAGTCTGCACTAGCAGTTACCTATCCCTGGAGGAAGCAGGAATTCGGCACCTCCCTGTTTATCTTGCAGGTTCCCTAGGCAATTTCACCTGCACAGAGCTACCTTCATCTGGGGAAAGAGGCAACTAGCTTTTACCTGAGCAACACTACTCTCCAGTAACAGGGTAAAACGGCATTAAAATCTGCCAAAGCCCCTAGAGAGGCTAGGTCAATTAGGTATGCTCAAAGTACTCCTTACACATCTCACTAAGACTGAATTCAGCACAAGCCACAGTTACTATGGCCATTTTAATTAAAAAAGTTAAACTCAAATCCTTCAATTTCCAGACTAGTGCTCTCACATTTCACTGTTCGCTAGAACAAGAGAGTACCACCCCCCAAAAAAATACAGATTATAACTATCTCAACTACAGACCTAAAGTTCATTCATACAGTGTAACAGTTTTGCATCTTTGCACATTTACTAATAAGTCAATCCAAAATGAGTGAAAAAGTGTTGCTAGCAAGGCAAAACAGCTCCACAGTTCCCAACCTGCTCCACAAGAACTGCTAACTTTTGAACATGAGGCTTCTCCTACAGTCAGAGACTTTTGCTCTCTGCTGCTTTGCTGTCCCCCACCTCAACAGCTCCTTGTGTTTAGTGTGAAAGATCTTGTAGTGAGGGCAACTCATCCAATCCTACCTGAGGTACTTGTCAAAAACCCAGTTTGTGTTCAGAAGTCCTCACCAACTTCACTGGGAGCACTGCAGGTTTGATCTGGGGTTAGAGACCTACAGCACTCCAGAGAAAAAATATAGTTCTACTAAACCATAGCAGAAAGCTTTCTTTAACTTTTCCCCTACTGTTGAAGTGCCAAGATGTCCAGATACCTAAGGATGCACTTAGTGAGACTGACAGAGACATCTAACTCCAACTGAGATCCAGAGAACTGAGAACCTTCACTCCAAAGATTTCACAGAGAACCTGTCTGTATGCAAGTACGAGGCCCTTAAAATCCCACTCTACACCCCATTTCCCTCTCCTGTTCAAGGGAATTTTCCTTACTGACTTTAATGAGAACAGAATCAATTAGTTTTTAGTAAAATATCCAGTTATTTCACTGTCAGAAAAACAATTTCTATAGACAGGGGTACAACTCACACTACAATATTTTGCGTTATTAAGCTGCCAATATCAGTTCCAAAGCTTTGGATGCACAGAAATGGTAAAGAAATTAATTTTCAAGGGGAACACAGTGCTTTTGGACCACACGCAACACTTGCTAACATCATCTAGTGCTTCTCCACAGGCCAAGGACAACAAACAGCCTCAAGCACAGAGATTTACAGTTTCTGTTTTACCACACAAAGTCATCTACCGTGATTCAAGGTACTTCTATGCAAAAGACAGCACAAGAAGATTGCCTGGAAGTAACTCATTTTCGTCGTCTCCCTTCTCTGAGAGGGAAACACTTCAAGCAATTGCTACTTTACTTTCCACCAGATAGATTAGTTTCACTGTGATCTTTTTCAGATGTATAACCCATGAATTTTAAATTTGTTGAAGAAGTCCACAGAAACCCAGCATCTTCCATCTGTACTGACTTAAACACTCCTTTTGAACAGCAACAATAATAGTTTTGAAATGTCCTTTCCCTTGGCTCCCCTCCTTCCTCCTATTTATCTATATGCTCTCTAATAATTTTGATGACACCAGGGTATTTCAGTACTCTAATGATAAAATTGAGCAGGTCAATGTTTTTGCAATGTAATTAGTGGAGGAAATACAAACACCTGACAGCAAACTGTGATTTTGTATGATTTAATATCAGAACAGAGTTTCACTGTTTAAGATGCAAATAAGCTTCACAGACTGCTACATAGTCCTGCCATGAAAGAAAAATGGTTTAACAATAAATTGAGAGAAGATTTTAAAATTTTTCTCCTTTATAAGGTGCACTAGTAACACGAATTAAGAATAGTGTCTTTGAGAATGCCAAAATAAAGGGTATTTCTCTCAGTGGAATTAAGATTTTAATACTCTGCCTTTGATCCGAGTTACACAGTATTCTTTCAATCCCAGAGCACAAAATTCCAGACTTCCGTAAATAACCTGAAGCTTGCTAGTGCAAATCTGTCAACTAACAAATCCGTCTTCATCTCTCCAAAGGCTACACTTTTAAAGGTCATTAGATGGTCAGCTCACACACTAGCTTTACAGATCATGTAAATATAAGAGACAAAGACATAAAATCTCCATTCCCCATTTCAAGTAGCTGTGCTTCTTCAGAGTATTATCCCTGATGTAAATCAGAGAACCTGAATGTAGGTAATAACAGCAACAACCTAGCTTCCTCTAGATGAAGCAGGCCAGTGCTGCATTTGATGTGTATGGAGAAGTCCTACTGATGTAAACAGTGGCTTAGAAAGGGCCAGTGAGGCCACAACACTAAAATATTCCTTTGAAGACAAAAAAAAAACCAAACCAAAAAAACCGCAATCACTCAAAAACCTTGATTTCTGAGTGAATCAAAGTCCGCATTTTGCCCAAACACAGGCTGAAACATGAATGATCCTTCCTGATGGATACCCAAGGCATTGGAAATGTCCCATTTCGAGAAAAGATCATCAACTTCAGGTTAATTACACGTTTAATTTTAAAGTTGTGCATAAATGCTCTACTAAATCATAATGTTTGCTAAGTGAGCTAAGAGTAACTGTGGATTAGATCCACCATGAGTATACTTAAAAATCTGCCCTTCAAACTGAAGTGAATGCACTGTAGTATGCAGTACTGTAAGAAACTTCCAGTTCTAGACAGCTTTGTCCTGAGGCAAAAATGGTCCCCTCCAGGGACTGCTGTTTGTGTGCTAGTACCTCAGCTGCAAAACTCCATTCCATAGTCTACATTTTTAAATAAATACAAACCTCTAGCCATAGATTTAGACTAACTTTGAGAGATAGGACTATTTCTGTAATACCGAAGAGCAACCATGTTTGTGTGGGTCATTTCACTTTAGCTGAGATGTCACTCCAGCCTATCCTCAATGCTATGTGGGTGGTTTACACTAATCAGCTTTTTCTGAAGTTTAAATTCTAGCATCACATCAATAGCTGTTACACAACATCAAGAAATACGAGCTGTGCTGATTTATGAAAGCCAACCTGGTCCTATTTTCAAGTATCTGAATTAACAGATATTTTCCCCAAAAAAATTATTTTATATGATAAAGGTAAATGTTTTAATTAGGAACAAAAGAATAAAAGATGCATCAGGCTCTAAAAAAACAGCTGTTTTACAGTTAGCATTAACTTTTGGTAAGCTGGGGGGGTGGGGAAAAAGGATTTTTGAGATTTTGATTATCAATGAATACCTCACAATGTATGATTTTTCTCACAATTTTAATTATGTATTTTTATCTTCATATATTGGAGAGTGAACGTTTTCCCAGAAGGGAGAAAAAGCACACTCCTTTACTGAGTTTTTTTTGAAGAAAATCAAATTATCTGAAATATTTTCTCATAAAACACAGACCACACAGCTCAGTCAGTAAAGATAAAGTTCTATTCTTGTTTTGTGTTACTTTGCAGTGGTAAAGCTGCCTGGCACTCATAGCAGCATCTGAAGGAACACCCATGGAATTTAAGCCTTTTAAATTCTTCAAAAACCTTTCAGCTAACAGAATTTTTCTCTAAAGAAAAAAGAAAAAAAGAAAAAATGAGAAAATAAAGTCAAATACACATCCAGTCAAAGCACACATGTATTCACATATCAGACTTCAGGAAGAATCAAAACATAGTGTAACTCTGGTTAATCTCATAATTGCAAGAGGCTTTTATCCATGGCTGTTAAATAATACGATCCAAGTTGCCTCTCCAAGATTAAGCGTATAAAGTCACTGTGCAACTAAAATAGCAAGTCACTGAAGGGTATGCTACACCATTTACATAAACAGAAGAAAGATAATTTTTAGTAATTACTCTTGCAAAAAAATTACTGTTGTTTCCTTAACACACAAATGTATTTACTATCAGGATATAAATGCACACATTGGGAACATAATGACTGTAAACTTTGAATTTTTACTGCTGTAAATGCCTAATCTGATGCACTATTTTAAAACAACCAATACATTAGGTTTTCTCCTTCTTAAAGGTAAATTCTACAGGCAGAAAAGGAGGAAAGGTATTTTTGCAGAGGAAAAAAAGAAATAATCGGAGCAATGTGCTGAATAATTTGAGGACAAGAGACAGGTGCCTCACTGAAAAGCTACACCACATTTACACTCACTCTACATCAGAATTTATACTGTGGCACCTAAGTAGGGGCAAATCTACCTTTGGGAAAGCCAGAATCATCTTCATTCTCTATGGAGAACAAGGCTTACTACTATAAAAATGCTTTTCATCTTCAGAGCCCAATCTAACTGGATAACATTTGTAGAAGGGATAAAGGGAGAATATAGGGGAAATTCACAAAGGGCAGTCACTGATGCAGCCAGAGCTAGAATTGAGGATGTACCGGTGCCCATGCCACGCTGAAACACTGGACCTGGATCTCTTGCAGTAAAGATCGGGCTATAAGGTTATTATGCAGCCCTGTACATTTCGTGTCAAGGCACAGAGCTACTGAACACAAACTTCAGCTGCTACATTAAAATAGTCGTTAGAACAAGACAAACATGTCTAACTTACAGAAAGATTTTGTTGTAAAAACTCCAAACAAGATGAACAGAAAACTCCCTCCACTTACAGTGACTGAACTCAGTTTTCTATACAAAACAAATTATAATCTGTTTTTTATAATAATGATGATGATGATGTCAGTTTGGGGTCATATCTGTAGGCACTCCAGAATCATGAGATATCATCCCCTACTACAACCTGAGCAGAGTGAGATGCCACAGGGCTAAGCGCCTTAGCACAGGCAGGCACACAGCCAGTATTGTCCAACACAGCCACCTTCCACCCTACACTTTGGATATAGGAGGCCCTCATCTCTTCCACACTGAGCCACTGAGCTTATAGAAACAGTACTTTTTAAGACCCTGATGTGCTTGTATGGTGACTGCAACTGTCTTTTTTTCAATTAACATCTCTTCCATGTGCAAATTGGGCTTGTACCTACACCTATGGGTACAAACTGGTGGAACAGTTACTAAGTAAAGAGAATTTCACAAGTACTTGTTTAGCAGAGACTTAATTATTCTTTAGCCAGTCTGCATTGATTAATTTAAAGCAAATTTGAATCCAGAGTGCAAAATGGATGTCGTGATGTTTCATAAACAGTTACAAACACTCCTTTCAATGTAAGCAGTTTGTGCTAGTTTTGCTACCTCCAAGACCACATGAAGAGTAGTATTTCTACTGTCAAAACCCCATAACACATTAGAAAATCAAACTGAGTTGGGTGAGACCAGACTCCATGCTATACAGAAGATAACACTGAACCCCTTTACCAGTCTGTTGTCTTGCAGAGAAAGCAGCCCAGCTCCAACCTTTAATTACCTAAGTAGTGCTTACTAAACTTAGTTGCCCTGAATATCCACAGATTAAAGCTGTTCTGGAGATGATCTCAGATAGTCTTTCCAAGTAAGAACTCTCCCATCAGGTGCTGTTACTAATCAACCCTGGACAACCAAATAACTATAGTAAAACCATACAGAATTAAAAAACAAAACCATAATTGATTAAGTTCAAATCCAAAGTACATGTTCCGCACTCAAAAGTCAGTTACGGCCAAGACAAAGCCTCCCCTCACACCCCCTACCCCCGCCAATCAAAAAACCCCCACACAAATATTCAAAAACTTTTGAGTCAGACCCAAGCACAGGTTTGCTCACACATGAGAAAACAGTGCTGAACTCCTTCTTTCTTTCCTTTTTCAGCCTGCAAGCAACAAGAGGTGTTCCTTTTATCCCTGGTATTGGGAAAGGAGTGTTGGTATTTTATACAGTCCCTCTTGCACAGTCATCCCAAAAAAAAACATTCCCCGGTGGTAGAACCATCACCACAGCAGAGACCTGCAACTTCCCTAGTCACAATTTTTCATCTCCATTCTCTCTGGATAGCAGCTGGCCCACAGACAGGCATCTCCTCACCCCCTTGTGGGAGCAACTGAAAAGATCTATACATTCCAAGGTTCTTCCACCGGGCCTTCTCCCTCTAAGTGGAGAAGAAAGAGAAATTACAATTGTAATGTAGCATTCAGCTAGCTGGTATAACTGGCTGGGAAGTGGTAACCACTTTATTTCCTTGAGGCAAACCGGATACTTCACTTGATAACCTTTAGGTATCACCATAAATCAAAGACATTCAGCATACTGAAGTGGTTCTGGGCATATACTTGCCCCATTTATACTAGTAATTAGTCTTGCTGTCCCATGATAGGCTTTGTAAAAACATACAGCAGGGTGAAAAACATCTCTATTGTGAAAAGTTACATTCCTCATGAAAAAAAACACAGTAAGAGTCAAGTCATTATGAGCTGATCAGGAAGGAGAGCAGACGTGTGGTGGTGGTAGCAGCAACAGCTCCAGGCTCAATGAACTTAGTATGGCTACAATTTATGATTAAGGTGGCGGGCGAGGCGGGGGGGAATGCAGCTTAGCTACTGACCCTCTCTGCAGGCTTTGGGCAAGTCACTTTGCCACTTCCAGTCTTATTTTCACTTTTCCTTGTCCATTTCCATTAGGTGCTCTTAGGGACTGCCACTGCATCTCACAAGGACAGATAATACTATAGCTCTATAGGTACGCTCCTCTTCCTCTTCTCCCTCCACCCTCAAATAGAACAGCCTCTGTGCACGACTGAAACAGGACTAATTAATATGCTATCTTTGACTTCTTCTCTGTCTAGCCAATCCTGGCTGGCCAATCTCCTGAGAACACCATGATACTCATGGCTCATGAAGTGAAATTCAAAAAAGGAGAGAATTATAATATTCCAGATAGTTTCTTTCAAATACTAATCTGCAAGGGGCTACATAAAAATAACAAGAAAAGGCAAATGGACATGGGAAACTCACCTCAGACTTTCAGTGCAGGTAAAGGAAGCAGACAAAAGCTAGCAGCAAGAAGAAAGGGGAGGGCTTATGAAAGACTT
Source organism: Egretta garzetta (assembly GCF_000687185.1). NCBI lineage: Eukaryota > Metazoa > Chordata > Aves > Pelecaniformes > Ardeidae > Egretta > Egretta garzetta. The sequence goes on from NW_009258688.1 coordinate 896,643, forward strand.
AAGAAGGTAAGAAAAAGCCTTACAATTTTAGGCAAGAGTAGCCAAAGATCCTGTGGAGGGATTTAAAGATAATATATCATAATCATAACATAACCAGGCAAAGAATGCAACCTTTACAAAGGCATGAGAAGTATTTAAAGAGAGAAGATTCTCACCAAAGAACTAAACCAGAAACAGCACTTTGCCATCCAGCAACAAATCTGTAGGGCAGAACCTGAGCTGCTCTAAACTGTCACGGCAGTAATGACATAGTGGAGTTAAGGTAGCGTACACCAGCACGGATATGCTCCTAGAAGCCCCAAAGAACAAATGCCTCTCTCCAAGAGTCTATGTTTTGGGCTAGGAACTCGCAAATTTCAAAGCACATGTTGATTCACAGTAAATGGAAAAAAAAAAATAAAATTCTGTTTTCCCCATTTCAGTCTTTTTGAGCTTCTAAACATAAGTTTCATCCATTTTAACTTTACCATTCCTGTTTCAATGTTTCCCACCATCTGTGAATGCTTACATCTTGCTATTTAAAGTCTTAAATACCCCTGTGCAATAGATCCAGTCGCGTTACCCTCAACCCACTGAACAAGTGAGTACATCATATGCAGGGAAAAAACAATTTGTTGGGTTTTGGCAATATGAGAATAGTGCAAGTATGTATGGAAACTGAACAGGCAGAGTCTAAATTATCTTCTTGCTTGCAGGAAGGCACATTTGCCACTGTTCCCCACTATGGGTAAAGAATGTCACACTCTGAATATCGTTAATGCAGCACCTGTCATTAACATTAAGCCATTAATTTAATGTTGCAAAAAAGGAAACTTTTGAACAAGCACATATACATGTAGCCTGCGTTCTACCTGAAGTGTCTGTTCTACTGTACTTCAATTTATCAGTAGAGTCCCAGTAGGAATGAATTTGACTCAGTTTCTAAGGGTATTACATTTTCTACTATAATGTCTTCAGTGTCTGTCAACTTTAAAGGTCTTGCCTTCCTGTAGAACAGGAGTGATGCCAGTTTAATTGTCAGCAGCTTCACGGAATATTTTCGGCCTCCTAGGTGGATAACCACATCTATTCTGCAAAAAGTTGTTGGCATTAATGAATACAGTAATAGATATGGATAATAAAATTTGTAACTTCTGAAAAAATAATTCAATTATGAGGTTTCTTATCAGAAATATTAGCAGAAAAAAATTTTAAATTAATTTACTATAATGAAATTACACACTGTGCCCAAGTGTATTTTTAAGTCAGTCATTTTGACCCTCAAAACAAACACTAAGGATTCAGAGAGACAGAGTTGAGGCTCAGGAGGGTCTGCTTTTGGTGAAGCTTTCTAAATTGCTTTGTATCTAGATGGTGTCATTAGTACAAGCTCTGAAAATGTTCTTCGTTGATACCAAATCCATGCTAAAAAAAACCAACCACCAACTAAAAAATAAATCAAAAAATTGGTATAAATTGTGAATGCTTTCCATTTTATGTGCCAAACACAAGGCTAAAAGGTAGCCCTTTTGTGCCTTAACCCCTTTTTAGGGAGTCCTTTTCATTCTAGTTTCCTCACCCAACCAAAACCAAACCTCTCATGGCATTCTGATTTTTCATACCTCTCTAACTTTTTCTGTTTACTACTTCCCAGGGCCTGCCACCTTGCCTGCTATTCCCAGGATTCTCCCATGGTTCATTATCCAAATTCAGCCTCCCTCCACTCATGTCTTTGTGTCCCTTTCACCTATCCTCCAACTCCAGGCTCCATGACTGGATAATCTTACGTCTTTCTACCAACCAATTCCAAACCCCAAGCTTCTCTATCCTTCTCGCAGCTTCTGGTGACCATTTTCTATCTCCAGGTGCTTTTCACAACCTACTTCCCTGCAGCCCAGTTCTGTGCTTGTCCAGTTTTGCTTGTCCTCCACATTGATGGTCCAAGTTATGGACTGATGAGACACTGAGAGCACAGAGATGAAGTAATGAACGCAGAGTTTTAATATCTGTCAAGCAATCCAGTACCTCATAAAGACTCTGTCCTAGGCCAGCCCCAAGAGTATGGATTAATGCTCACAGACAACACCTTTATAACGATGCCTTTTCAACCTGCTTCCTACAACAGCAAAGTGACATGTGGTAACAACTGTGCATGCTATAAAGCAAGACAGCAGCATTTTCTACCTCAACTGTAGTACATGGTGACATGTCACAGACAATAAGGTAAAAAGCAAGGAGTGAAAACGAAATTGGCACGGATAAGGATGGTTAAATTTAAACATGGCTTTTATACCAACAGCACAGTTTTCTGAGTGGAAAATGGACCAAATTTCCACACAAAAAAGGTCTATCCGCATGGTCATGCTAGTAAAGAACAGATCTAAATGCACACACATTATCCCACATTAAAGGTGAAACAGTCAGCGATACCATGGAGATCCGCATGCCCAAATCTCACTAACTTTGATTTTGAAATTCCCAGTTCAGGATTTCATATATATCCTGAGTGAAATGTAATTCATTTGGTTTCCATACCAGATGACAGGAAAACTCAGGTTGGATGGAAACTCAAGAGGTCATTGCGGAGCCTGGATAAGGATTGAGGTATCTGGATTTGATTCTTTGTTCTACCATATATTTCCTCTTTGACCTCAGGTCACTAATTTACACAGCTGCTGCATGCCTGAGCTGTCTGCAGTCACAGAAAAGGAGATGTTGTACTATTACTACATTAACATTTGAAAAATACTTAGGTAAAATGGTTTGAAATATAGGCAGACATCTAAATATTAGAGCTGGGCTAATGTGGGAAACTTTAGATCTTAGTCTAGCACTCCAGAGCATTCAACCTGGGTGTTTTGTTCCATTCGAAGAAAGTAAGGGCCTGCATCCACAAATGTTAAATTTGGTTCTGAAGTTGCTACAGTTTATAAATTCTGATTTTTGTTTCAAGCCTGCTTCTTGGTTTCAGAAAAAAGACTTAGCTTGTAAGCATCCTTATCCATACTGTGTTTCAACTGGACCAAAACCAATGGTAAATAAATCTGAGTCATATGAAATAAAGATTAAATTAAGTAATATTTTTATTAGGTTTAGGAATACATAGTAAAATATTAAATAGCATTTATTTTTGTTTTATTTGCCCTTGTTTGCTACATCCATAAAATGGCATTTTAGGCAGGCACTTATTTACTGTGTGTTAAACTACTTCCTGCAAACTTGGCACCTAGACCTGGGGAAATGGATAAATTACCCTGGAGTTTGTTTTCTGTTCTCACCCCTCCAGGGGATGCCACTGGCAGGTTGAGCCAAAGCACAGAGAGATGTTTGTCTCATTTCTTTCTACTATTTTGGATGCAGTATTAATACACTGCTAGAAAATTAACAGCTCAGAGAGAAGGTTGGTTATTTTTTAAATTCTAGCTTTGAAGAAAGCACATTTCCTAAACTGGTTCACAAAAAAATAAATAAAACACTTTTCCCAATTAACTTCAGTGACATCTTCCTGCCAACCCTTTCAATACCCACATCAATAGGCCAGGCAAAGAGTGTCAGAAGTTCAACCTAAATCTAGGTGTGAATTCTGATCAGGAGACCTTGGGAGCCACAGAAGAAAAACTTGCCATTAAATGTTTGTCATTTGCCCTTAAGTAGTCCACTAAAAGTGGTTTTAAATTGTCACAGATCTATCTCCCCCTGGAAACAGAAACCATCCAAGTGAGATCACAATCAATAAAGTTTACTGCTCAGCATCTACAGGGACAAGAGTGAGTCCAGAGACTCGGGGGAGGGGGGGGGGGAACACGGGGCGACACCACCCCAGCCCAGGGGACGACACGACACATGACACAAGCCAGAACAAACCCAAAACAAATAAAACCCCACAAGCATATGACAAGTGGCTACAGAAATAAGCTACATGCTAGCTGGTTAGTAAGTCTTTCCACTACATAAACATGCGCATCTGTGCATATACACACACATATTCACTGGACACCTATAAGTTACGTGAATACCATATGCAAAAAGCAACTAGGACATTTTTTTCTTAAACCTCTCCTCATTTTCATTTCCTTTTAGACCAGTGCAAGAACAGGATATTTAAGGCTGATAAATTTCCTGGTCTTTGAGGGCAGAAGATACTGGAGTAAAGAAACATTTTAAAACAAAATGTATGCACTAGCAATAAATCTATCATTGCACATTTTCCATGCATCAAGGCAGAGACCAAGTCTGACTAAAAGACTAGTGAGGAATATCTGCAAATAACATAACACAGTTATTGTCTGTATTACCTCAATGAGACCATGGTCTTTCTGTTCTAGGTACTGTACAAATACATAGTAAGAGAACCTGCAGGTCACGGTGAGTCTACCAATTTAGACCGTTCATGAAACAAAGGGTTACAGTGAAATTATTAACACCACCTACTTAAGAGTGGGGGTCTAAGGCATTTGTCCCTGCTACAAAATGGAAGTTTGATCTAGGGAAGATCATAAGCACATTGTTTAAAAGAAAGACGTTATTAACACATTGTTTAAAGAGAATTTACATCAGCACAAAATTACACATTCCACCAGCAACAAAAGTATATTTGGAATAGCATTTATTACACAAAGCTTATGATCTTGTGCATTAAGGTGTCTATAAGGATTAAGAAAAAAAAAAAAGGATGCATCAATCCAGCATATTGAGAATGATCCACTTCACTAAGCACTGCATTTGTTAAATAAAACTGATGGAAATCAATTGCTTCTTATAGTGTCTTTACTACAAATGTACAAGAAATAGCTTTTTCTATCCTTTTGGAAGATTACTCTGAAGAGTCAGTCCTGCCTTCTCTAGTCAGTGAGCACATCATCGATTTTTGTAGAAAAAGTAACAGGCTCTTGTACTCTCTATGGTATGTTAACAAAACTGTCTAAGACTTCTGTATTTTCTCTACAATGCACCACATCCTACATGAGTCCCCAAGGTTATAACTAACAGTGTAAAATATACACAGACTTAATGACTTTTGATCTTGACTCAGAACTCAGCTATACACATGCTGCTGGGAAACACACTTTCACTGTGAAGGACTGATTCTTTCTCTCTCACTGCAAGGACAGAAAGCATGGCTACAACGTGCCTTTTAATTCTGAAGTAAAAAGGCAGCATGGCTCCGAAAGAAATGCTAACCCCTGCCTTTCCCCAACCCACAATTCATCCTTACCCACTGATAACAATGGGAGCACACTTGAACCAAATCCCCAGCTATTTAAAATCAGTGTAGCTCATGAACTGTCCACAGTTGACAAACCGCTGGACAGAAAACCCCACCGACTCTTTCAATTTCAAGGCAGCTCACTGACTAATGTCAAAAGACTAATGGAAATACATTCTGATACAGTTCTAACACACAGCAAGTAGTTTAAATACACTCTGTACTGCATACAGGGATTACTTGAAAATATTCACAACAGAAAGGAGTCCAGATCAGTTGCTTCAACAGCCTGACAAGACCCAGTGGAGTCACATGGTTAGAAACACTGCACCACCCAGTCACCCCAGCTTGCAAATGCTCTGGAAACGTTACTCGGCGTTCTGGAGGACATGGAGTCACGGGAACATTTCGAAACAAGAGGCGAGCCATTGGAGCAGAGAAGCTATAAATCAGACTTGCTGGGCAGATGGCACTGCAAGCTAGCAAGCTGATGGCAGATGGAAGTGAGAGCTCGGATAAGGCAAAAAAAATTGGTTGCGCCCTAATGAGATCTGTTAAGATGCTAGAGACAACTACTCTCCCTTTCTGATCGCTCTGCTTTAAGTGAGGGTCAGATCAACCCCTCCTCCCACAGAAACTTACCCAGGAAAAGTTTTCAGAGCGATAAAGAAGAGGTAGTTTGGTTTCCCTCAAAGAGGTATACCCACAGCAGCCATCCAGAGAATTACTCAATACAAAATAAGTATAAAATTCGTAATTCAAGAATCCTAGGCTCTCATGAAATTTTTGAAGTCCACAGCCTTTACATACAATTTATAAGCCCTCCACTCTGACTCCAGGACAATATAAAGACTTACCATTTCATGGCAGAGGAGCTTCCAACACAGGGGAAGTTTCAAGCCAGGAAAGATCTTTAATGGAAAAATGCTTCACAACACATTAGCTTTGGTGAGGATTTGGTCTTAGGCCAGACTAGAACAGAGGTTGGCTTGGTGCTCACAAATGTTCCACCTCCTTCCTGCAGCTGACCTACAGTTCCTTTGCTGCTATTATAGGGTAGAGAGTATCTGTAACTCCTTATGACTGCAGAATAGTTACTATCAGAAAAAATTGTGTAGCACCTCTTAAGATATTAATGAATATCAGTCCCTCTAGCCTCCAAATGTCAGAAAAATCTTTCTCCTCTAGTTATACACGCACACACACATATATGCACATACAATATATACACACACGTATATATTTTCCTTTTGTTTGTCAGTGCCTCAGGGTTCTTTTTTAAAGCAGCATTGCCAAGACTTGAAAGTTTTTTCTGATACAATGGCCCCAGAAGCATCAATAATGTTTCCAGAGAACACAATACAAAATGATCTACTTCAGTAAATGAGACAATGTCAGGCAGGGAAAGCTATGTGAGCTTCTAGCAGATAGCAGCTTCCACAAGCTTCTAACATTAATTCTAGAAGCTTAGGGAGTTTTTCTCCCAGGATATATTACCAAGGGTAAGCCTTTCTTACCAGTGTCATGAACTGCAAGGATCTCATGGTCTTATGAACTTCTATAGCTACAATTTCTGACAACTGGATTTGATTTTTTTATTTGCATGTAAGAAAAGGGGGTGAAGTGGAAAATACATTAACTTTATTGAGAGCCTTTGGGAAAAGGGAAGTAAAGCTGTAGACTTGTGTGGGAAGCTAATAAAGAGGGAGCACAGTAATAGCACTGCAATGACACAAAGGATTAACAGGCTCTCAGCAAGAACTTGCATTTCCCAAGGTATTCCAAAGTTCCTGTACTCTAAACACACATAGAAAAACATCCACATAAGAAAACTGCTACATACTATAGACACACCCATGGATTCGTAGGGCCCCTAGGGCTTAAGGCAGATATAGAAATGACATAGGAAAGAATGAATACTTCTCATCAAGGAGCCTACAGAGACATAGTATTCATAAAACATATACATATTAACTATCTGTTCTTAAGATTAAAAAAGAAAAAAAAAAAAAAAAAAACCAGAAAAAAAACCCAAAGTCCAGCCATTTAAAGTGTTTGACAGCACATTCCTGAGATTTTCATTACACTGAGATAAGCACATGACTGAAAGCCTACATATTCCAACTGAAAATCCACCCTCTCTCACCAATTTTCTATGCAATCCTGATCAAGTCTCTTGACCTTTCCTGGGACTACTTTCTCTGGATGTAGTCGTGAGGTTACACGAGCTACATTCCCATAGAGATGGGCTATGCTACTTGCTCCTTTTTGATAGGTTTTAGGTTACTGTACCTTCTTCTCATTACAGGGCAAATCTCAATCTCTGGCTACCAGACAAGAATTAAAAAAAAAAAAAAAAGAA
>NW_009258688.1:904241-908433 GCF_000687185.1 Egretta garzetta
AACCCAAACCAACCCAAAACAAGTTTACAGAAGCTGTTACTGAGCAATAGCAACCATGGGTTCCTACAGACCCATTCCTGTCCAAGAAACATCAACTTCAGATATTTTCAGATGCTCCCTTTATTTGCAGCTATCTTACATCTAGCCACTCTCTCATCTAAATCCCCCCTTCAGCTGCAGAAGATACACACAGATAAGCTGTACATGACTGCAAAATAACAGGAAATGACTAAAAACGCTACAATTACAATCCTGACATATTTGATCTGTAAATCTGTGTTCTAACAGAAGAAACGCCTTTAAAAAGAAAGGCTAATTCCAAGACTGTGACTAGAAATCATGAATTTAATGCAAGTCTCATGATATTTTTCTTAAAACCTCAGCATCCTGGGGCATATTTGGGGCTCTCTTGCGTCCAGCTCTTGTGGTTACAGAGAAAAGTGCACCTCAATGACCTGAACTTCAAAAAGCACATCAAAATGACCCAACTGTATTTATTTACTCCAATTGTTCTTAAACTAACCTTACAATTTTAGAGCAATGGAGGGAACTGAACTATTTGTTCTAAACATCTGGAAAAGTCAGCACTGCTCCTGGTATTCCAGTTTACACATAAGCATATGTTTTCCCTTGGCACTTTTATCACATCATTGTAAAAAAGTTCTCATGCATACTAAACAGAAAACATCATTAAGAACTTTGATGGGCATCTTTCTGATCCAGCTTCTACAATTTTGTGGCCTTTGTCAGTTTGCTCCAAGCATGCTGCCAAGTATGTGTTGACGCATCCACATACGTGGAGAAAAATGAAAGAGGAGTGGGAAAGAACAGCATTTTCTGGCTATTCATCAAGAATAATTATGTTTCCAAAAGGTCATATTTGTCTTCTTCCTTGTCTGTGAACAACTTTCACAGACAAATCAACAGCACCATAACATTACAGATGCAGACAACAGCAAACTAACTCACAGAGTTCTTAACAGAAGCACAGAGAAGTTCTTGGACATCAAAACGGTAGAGTTAAAGCTTTTGGACTCACATACTTTGTGCAATGTTGTTCCACTCCTCTCCCAGAAGCGCATAAGCACAGTAGTGACCCTCGATCTATACAACAGGTGCCTCCGCATTACAACAAACATGTAACTGGGGGGGGGTGTGGAGTACTGCTCCAAACTCTTCTGGTGCCTGGGGCTGACAGTATCCCAGTGCTGTCACTGTTTGCAAGAAGGCACAAACTCTGCTGTCATCAGAATCATATTAAAAAAAAAAAAAAAAAAATCTGAACTTTTTATTAATTTGGCTAGTGCCATTGGCAAAATGTCTTGTCTCCCACACACCGTAAACCACAGAGAGGCAAGGAGAGAGAGAAAGGAAATACACACTGGAAAAACAGATGGGAAGATGAAAGCATTGTGGACTAACACTGATATTAAAATGCGTCATCTATCCCTGCCCTCAATCAATTATTATCATCTGGCCAGGATAGATATCCTGAAGTAAAATGGATTCCAGGGTTTCCATATTACTTACCTCATCATCCCCCTCCACACAATATGAATTCCTGCTCTGAATACATAGTTTATCATTAAACTAGCAAAACGTGATTAAATGTATAATGGTAATGAACACAAATTACTGTGCTCAGATGGTAACTCAAACACTGCGTGTTTAGCTACCCATAGTTTCAAGAAGAGTACACCTCTCATCACCAGTGCAATGTACACAGCATCAGCTAGATAGGAATAATCACCAAAAGAAACAAAATCAGAAAAATCAAATTGTCAGCACAAGTCTCATAATGACCCCAAAACATTCTTATATGCAAACATTAACTCTTACCTTTGATAGATAAAGTCATGGCATTATATAGCACGACAAACCTTATTTCTACACAGAACAGTCCTGCCTTTTTTTTTTTTTCTTTTTTTTTAAAAAAGTTTGACACTTTCATGTTTACCCTAACATATCACCACAGCTTGGTCATGACAGCACTATGCAATAGATCTCAAGAGTTTATAAGACATCACAAAGTTTTCCCATCTTACCTGGCTCTGTACAGTTCTTCACTTCTGTCCCATTAGGTGATGCCATTAACCTTCGATTCCTCCATATTTCTGATAAAGTGCGTCTGTCTGCAATAGTTGATTCTCGGCCTATATTAAATAGAAACAGGTTATGCCCACTGTCACTACTTTTTTCCTGCATCATCGTAACTGGACTATATGCCCCCACTAGTGAGGAACATGGACAGACCATCAGTATGTGAATGCAGCAAAATCAAGGTGCGGTATCAGAGCTGTTAGCATGTTCTGGCTATCAGAATACCTAGCTGTGACCCACAATGGGAAAATATTCTGCAGCAAGCAAATGCTGAAGCCTGCACCTGTGAAACTCAACACTTAGCAGTTACTATAGATGAAACCAGCCCAGCTATACTGACATGAGCAACAATCACACTTCCATTTAGTCATCTGCACTTGCACATATTACATTACTGATTTCTCAAAAAATAAAAATGCATATGGACATGTTCCAGTTACATTTTGGTTTATTCTGAGTCTAGGGGCTGATCTTCTCAGTGTTGGGCATGCTTGATAATACCAGTCGCTGCATAACTTGTCAAAGAAAATGGGAAATAACTGCACCATGAATCCCCACAAGTCTTAAGAAAAACAAACTTCTTCAGAAGTCAATGGAGCTTTTGCTAAACTCTTATTTCAGAAGCATTCTCAATGGAACTTGCTGAATAGAGTACAGAAGGAGCACTTGTGATAATGCAAGGTATGCAATTATAATTATCAAAGCAATAATAGAAACTTAATTAAATCACTTCCATCTAAACCTTATCCATTTCAAATTAACATATTATAATACTAAAAATTCTTCCACGGCTGATCTTAAGAGTTTATGTTCAGTCATCATGTAATGCTTGTGCTTTGTTACAGTGACTCTTGCAAAAAAATCTAGCTTGGAAGTTAGTTTGGCTAGAGTATTTGCTAAAATATTCTGACACCACAATTATAAGCAGCATAGAGAACAGATGGTCAGTGTTTATGGATACAATATACTGTAAATTAGCCAGCTGAAAACCTGATGAAGCATACCATCAAAAATTAGGTTATGAGGGATTTAGTTGATAACCCAGGAGATTAAAAACTTTCACTAGTCATGACATTTTTCATGTAAACCTAAAAAAGTTGTGGAAAACTGGTATCTGCAACACAAAAAAACCCCTCAAACTATGTAATTGGGGTATGATTATGTTTACTTGCCTTCACAAACCAGTAAGTTTATGCAAATAAATAGCTGGCACAAGGAAAAAAAAAAAGCACAGGCATAACAAACAGTTCTAAATAAAGAAAGCAACAGTATACTCTAAAACCACAATTAAAAAAAAAGTTGAAAGTTCTAAGATGAGCAATATGCTAATATGGTCTAAGACACTGAATTCTTACATGGATGGCTTTTACCATCCTAGATAGATCTCAAACAACCCAGGTAATAATTTGAGCACAACAGCATTAGAAAGTATGACAAGTTCCACCAGATTTAATTTAAGCAGATGACCCATCCTAATTCTGATTATCTCTGATTTTCTTATATTAAACGTGGATGTAGGATCTGGGCTTCATTTGATTTTGTTGTTAAATCCTCAAGGACTGTTGGCAATCCTACCTAGAGACCCATGTGCTGTCCCAGCAACCTCAGCCTTCGTATCTGAGGGATGCAAAGCATATTGCAGGAAGAGGGCCTAAAGCTGCACACTTACAGCCCGAACTATGCCAGCGGCGGGGAAAAAAAGACAACAAAAAACCACGAATGGGAATGATGTAGTTAATTATAAATGCATCAGTTTACCAACACGGCACTTGCACAAAGGATGCAACAGACTCTCGCTATAAAACACGAGATGAGCACTGCTCCTTGCCTAAAATACAGAATTTTCTGTCAAATCCACGCTGTAATTTGGGGGGAGTGAGCGGGAAGGAAAAGATGGAGAAAAGAAGCAGTTGTAGCTGATGGAGGTTTACAACCTGAGGATAAAAATGGAAGGGGGCCCGAAGTTGCGGAGGGGACCACAAGCGGCTGGAGAGGATTCAGCTCTGATGCCGCGGCAGGGGGGAAACTACTTCGGCACGTAGCTGCCCTGTGGCTCCCCTCCGACTCCCGGCCCGAAGCCCTCCCAGAGGCA
>NW_009258688.1:909861-917247 GCF_000687185.1 Egretta garzetta
GCGGGGTGCCGGGTGAGAGGCGGGACGGGTATTGATGGCATCGGGGTTCTTCCACCTGGCTCTAGGAGATGCGTGTCAAGATGGACTTCCGTGGGGAGAAATGGCACTTCTCTGATCCCTGCTGTACATAGCGCTGTAATGAACGTACGGTCTTTGGGATGACCAACTGAACAACCCATTTTGTGAAACAGTTGTTAGTTCCAGACTGTCCCAAAGATTTTTTTTTTTAATTAAAACATGGTATTTACATTTAAGTGGTTACTGTTAGCCAACAAAAACAGTTCTGGGAACTTCTTAGAACAGCACAGGCATGGGTTCTGTATTCCTTCCAGGTATCCAGAAATGCTGTGCGTGTCAGGGAGACAAAATGGGATTAACTCATCTGATCTCCTTTTCGATGCAGCATTTGGTTTACAATGGAAGGCCTTTCAGGTGATTCCCTCTGGATCTCTGTCCTTGTACTTCAGAACATATGCTTCATATCTGGCATTGTTTCTAATGGTGTCATAATTATAATACAAATATCCTAGCCTACAAAAGCAAATCTGCACAAATAAAGTACCACTAATCCTCTGTGTTTTCCCATCTTTGTGCAAATATAGGTTTTTTTCTTATGTTTATTAATTAGTTCTGCTATAGTGAGATGCAGCAGCACAGTGAGAAATTGCTCTAGATTCATGCTTAAGGCTGCCCAGTCATCTCGAGTGCAAAAGGGGTTACTCAAGCTGGAGAACCAAAGAGCAGCAGTTCTGTTAACCTTGTTGCTTGCTTGCATGCACATAGCTACATAAATTTGTGTGCCTTAACTGTTCAGGCTCACCTAGGCTCTGATGGGCCTTTGACTTTCTGATTTATGTTAAAGCAGGAAAACAACTGCATGTTAGAAGAATGGAACTAAGACACGCCTCAGTTTCCTCCCTTTCATTCCCTTTATAGCTGTGAGAGAGGAAAAGTAATTCTGAAAGCTCTTGCCTACCACGAAAAATGTAGTAGAGAAGATTATGTCATCTTACATTCCTTAATTTCTCTCCATGGCCATGTAGGAAATCTCACAGTTGAACCCAGAATAATGAAAGCCATCCCTGACCAAAAGAACTTAGAGGCTAATTGGACACAGAGGCATGGGAAGCTGGATAAAGGCAACTGAAGCTCTTTAGATCAGGACCGTTATTTATAGCGGACTGGTTTTTTCGCTGAAGACCTTTAAGCTCCAGTGAAGTTGTTGGTTGGCCATGACTAGAGATGCCACTGAATACCCTGTCAGCTGTCATAATGCCTGCGAGCTAATTCTTTACGTGGCTTTTTATCACCTCTTTTCTGGGACTAAAGCCTCCCCTTCCACTCAGAGTGGCAACATGAATATTAGTCTGCCATCCCCTTGTTGTGTGTTTAGTAAGAGTTGCAGTGCTGACAAGACTGTAGTTTTCTGTATGATGTTACCTAGCAATAGAAGAACAGTGACGCTGGAAGGGATTGCAGAAATTTGCTGTTTTTTTCAGAATCCACTTGCTGTAACTTTATAATCTTCACTGATAAGGCAGACCAGGGCCATAGCTTCAGAGAGGTTGTCCTGATGGTTGGGTCTCTCCCCACAGCTGGAGGAGGGTACTTGTGATTTTATATTGATCAGGCTTATTCTCTTACTTGCTCTTTACATACACTGAAGACATTTTCAAAGCCATGGCACTCCTGATCTGAAGCATATTAAGACACGAAATGACAAGTTTGTCTGCAATTGAGGTAAATTTGGGTCTGGAGTTGAGGCTGTGATTCACAGATATTCCATATTTGTGTCTATAGGTTGTTTACACAAAGACCGTGGAATTGAAGCATTGTTAGAGGTCCTGAGTTTCACATGTGAGGGATTTTCATTAATTCTGTCGGGTCCTATGAACATCACATGGATCAAACCAAAGCACATGGTCAGTTACAGGAATGCAAGTATAATATTGCTTTTTTTGAAATAGGGTTTTTTTCCTTTTTCTGGCTGTTAAAAAGTTGCCTCTTTTAGAAGTAACAGTTAGTGACTATAGAAACCCCGGGGCCATCCCTGTGAGGAACTGAAAGCAGAAACAAAAACCAAAAAAGTGAAGAGATCTTCTGTGAATCCCTTACACAAAAGAAATCTGCTGCCCATGGAAGCAGTTCTCGGCATGATTGTGTGTGTCTCTCCCTCTCTCTGTACACAAATGAGGCAGATCAAAGTTCAGACAGTACTAATCTCCTAATCATACAAGCTTCTGATTAGCATTTTTAATCAGTCTGGTGATCACAGGGCAGCCTCAAAATTGTTCCTTAAATACTTAACTTTCAGAACAGAATTCCAAATCACTTTTTTTTGTGTGTTTCCTGGGAAAACGTGTCAGGTAACTTGTTGTGTAGGTTGTCTTTAAAGGCAAGTGGTGCGCTGCAGAATTCAGCTCCAGTTACCTTGGACCTGGAGGGTCTGTCTGAGTGTCTGAGTACATCCAAGCCATTCACACGAAGGTCATTACTGGAATGATGTCCAACACTTTCTTCTGATTTGGGACATGCATGCTGTGTATGAGAGAGTGCTCATAAAATGTTGGAGGCAAAAAAGAAGCAAATGCTTTCTGCATAAGGTGGCATTAGAGGAATTTACCTTAACTTTTTTAAATCTTAAATTGTTGCTCTCTTTTACTGCAACCAGAACAACTGTATATAAATTCAGTGGGGTCTTTCCATTAATAGTGTCCAACAAAAAAAAAGGAAAAAAAGAAAGAATAAGACACACATGGTTTCCGAGTGATGCCTTCACAGTGAGTGGTTTGGTGATACTCCGGATGTCCTCTATTTCCATTATAATCAGAACAAAATGTTTTCTGGACTAGATCTAGGAATTCTCCTAAAAGAAATACATTTTGGAAATGAGAGGTATTTGAGAAATGTCATCAAAACAAAGTGTAGAGGAAGAAAATATTAAATAGCACTTGTTGACTTAAACTAAGCCAGACGCAAGAAACAATCTATCTTTCTTATCACTGTGCTTATCGTTGTGCTCATTTAACTTTTGTGTATGTCCCATGCTAAAAAGTCTCACTAGAAGCACAGACTAATGCTAGCTTCATCTAGCACTGCCAAATTTGCTTGTTTCTCATCTCAAGCACAATTAGTATCTTGGACTAAGTAACAGACAAAAGGCTTTGAATTAGGGAAGTGTCTCACAGGAGATCCATGAAAGCAGCTCATCTGAGAAGAAAATATTGATGCTGCTGAGAGTCGAAGTATAATGTTTGGATTAATTCTCTATGGCACCCCCTAAAAGGAGCAGGAAAAGCAGCAGCAGCGCAGCAGGGTAACTGGAAACTGAGACCCTTTTAGTTGGCCATGAAGACTGTTCCAGCAAGAAGAGCTGAGAGTGCATCAGCTGAGAAGCCCGGAGGATTAGGAGGTCATTGTTGGTTGACAGGCACCCAACCAGCCCTAGGAGCCTGTTCCAAGACCAGCTTTTCCAACTGATACAACCAGCATCCCAGTATCAATCCCCCTGGCCACAAGGTCAAGAGATAGTATCAAGGAGAAGCCAACCATGTTCCCTCAGAAAAGACCAGAAAATCTCCCATAAGCCATAAAAACTCAACTGAGAAGAAAGGTATTGGTGAGGGAGGAGACTGGTATCCTGATTTTGCTATTTGGTCAAGGTGGTTCATATGAGGGAGCCATGGAGAGAATCTTAGCTTGGTGCTGTCCATAATCACCTGTGTGTGCTTATTTATGACCCGGTCCCTGGAAAAGGAGTACACACTAATATGACTTGACAATATAAGCTTGCAGAAAGCAAACATTAGCACATCTATATTTAAATGTTGAACTTTACAACTCAGGCTACTGTACATCCTTAGGTATATACCCAGGTGGCTCTTTAAGCATTGGTGAAAGAAAGGTGCTTTGCTGAACTTGAAATTTAGAAACCAGATCCATTGTTGGCATCAGCATGGAGGGTTCCACCAGAGCCTCTGTGATGGGTAAACCCTGAACTGGGACCACTGAATTTACAGAGAAACTCCAGCTGTAAGGACCCATCAAAGGACTCATCCTCGTGCCAAGATCCGCGACGTCTTCCTACTCATTCTCAGATTTTTATCTCCCATCCATTTTCCAGTTCAGTTGCCAGCTGTGTTATCATATTGTACTTTTCCATGCTTCAAAGGCAGAAGTTTTCCTTAATACAGAATTATTTTTTGTAGTTTAACTCAGACCTCTGTTTTGCTTCCAAGGCTATAAATAACTCAACCCTGAACCGGAATTTAAATGCTATAAAGAAGTCAGTCTCACACTGCAATATGGAACCACATCTTCCTTCAACTTACCCAACTCCTGACTTGTGTTTTGTATCTTGCCATCTTCCTGGTGCTGATTTCTCTTTAATAATCTTGGGCAGTGCTACTTTCTATTTCTGATGAGCCTCTGTGGTTACACCCCACATTCAACACTTAGCTAGCAGCCGCACATTCACCCAGACCCTACTTGGGAGTTTACCAACAGTCACTTAACAATAATGGGATTCTCCCACAGTATGCAGGAATGCTACAAGCAAGAGTTCCTCATATCCTACATGCCATAAACAAACTCACATAAGCCCAGGAAGGTCAGGCTGCTACGTATAATCTTCTTGCTATACAATAAGAAAAAGAGGTACCAACCAGATTTACGCTCTTGATACAATCTACTGTAAACTACAAGAAAATAAGATCAGTTGACTCCTGATGTCCCACGTGTGCTGTTAACACATTTTAATTTAGGTGCACTGGCTCTACTCATTTCTCTAAGCCCACCAAAATGTCTTCTTGCAGGACAGAATGAGAGACATTATGCGTATCGGTGGGATACAATGTGTTCTTCTGCCCATAAGGTTTCAGTCGGTATCTGCCAAAAAAGGGATTTTGTTACAAAAACCTCAGTATTTGTCTCCTTAAATCAGTATTGTCTAAGCCCTCCAAATTCATCACAGCATTTATGTTTAACACCCACTAGATTTCTCAGGGATATAGGCATCTCCTTAAATGCTTGCCAAATTTGAAGAACTCATGCGCATGCATAAAGCCGTACTGAAATGGGGGTTAAATTACAGGGACTCTGTTACACACCATAACCTCCCTACACATACCATTTCTGTCTTTCTCAGTTTCTCAAGCTTGCTACCTCCACTGAATCCCAGCCTCAATGGATTTCACTGGTTTGACATTTTGAGGGTGATTTTCTATTCCTCTCTGCCCTCACAGTCACTTTCTCTTCTGCCTCCCTCTGTGCTTCCCCTATTCTTTCCCTCTGTTTGCTCCACATGACTTAGTTTCTCACCTCTTGATCTTCTAGGCCCAGTGTAAATTTTTCATTTGTTCCACACTCTGTAAACAGAATTCCTTCCTCCTCTTCAAATCTCCCCTTAAATCTGCACGTGGGTTTGAGCTTAGTATTGACTCTAAGTCCTATTCGCAGAGGCTTGGGGAAATTTGACTGTGCTTACCCATAACTGCGAGGAATGAGGTTAGCTGACATCACACTAAACAGGAGGGATTCTGGCTGGTCAAAGCTCTGCAGGTTAACTGCAGCACTCTCTTCCATCACTATACAGCACCTTTGCTCTCCATAATCTCGTTCCTTTCCCAGATGAAGAAACTAAATTCAGTTCTGTAAAATGCTCTCCCTTTGTTTTCTTCCTGGAACATTTTTGTATGACTGTGAAATAAGTGAAATTCAAAACAGCTACTGAGGAGACATCTTCACACACCTCAATCAACCACACTTTTGTTCAGCTTTCATACCTACTGGGGTCTGTTTCCCAAACCCCTTGCTAGTCCCTCAGAATGAGAAGAATCATTAACTAAGCAACAATTGATTCATTACAGTGAGAAAAATTTTCAACAGCTATGTGTTGTTAGCCCAAACCACAGACTGCTGTGATCTTCTGAATACACAGGAGGAAGCTGTGGAGAATTCTCACACACAAAAATCCTCAGATGATATCAGTGCTTGAAAGTCTGGGAGCCCAAGAGGTTCAGTGAAAGTCCTGTTGGTGTTGCTGGGAGAGATTCAACAGGGCAGCTCCTTTCCCTCGTTAGATTAGTCCATCAAAATCATTAAGAAAAGAAGAACAAGCGCTCATCCTTAGTGACTGGAAAAACAAACCGCAGACTCCAAGCACTATATAAGCAAGTGCAGGAATCTATGGCCTGGCAACTGATGTCCTTGAAACAACAGTACTGAAAAGGTGAGAACTGTCTTTATTCAGAGGCTTGCAGAACATATGCTTGAAGAAACCCGGAGAGGTCATCCTGTTCATTCCCTTTTTCTAAGGCAATATCAACTCTCCCTGATGTTGAGTGGGCTTGCTCTGAAACTTAATATCCATCTTGATACTGAAATTGCTGTTTCACTGCCTATCAAAGCTTTTAAAATAAAATGATGGTGAATAATGTTTAGAAAATTTACACCTCCTACTTTGGCTGGCATCTTTTTTTAACACTGTTAGTGAGCAGAGCTTGGAGAGTTCTGGGAATTTTCCCCCTCATCTGACCACAGATTTTCAAAAAAGAAAACTTGTTCTATTGAAAGCCTATCATGTTAAAGCTAAGAGGAATCATAGCTGCCAGTCAGAGAAGGGAAATATTCTTACCATTTATTTCTGTAAAGCTAGTAGAAATCATGTTCTTTTATAGACAGTAGGAAGAAAACAACCTTGCCCTGGGAAGATAAATTCAGTGTATAAAATCATGTAAAATGGTAGTCTAGAGGGAATGGCAATCAGAGAAATCAAGTGAGCAGCAACTGTGCTCAATGGAGTGTTCTGTATGAGGAATTCAGGTCATTTATTTCATTGCTGTTTCATGTCGTCTCCTGTGGAAGGGCTAAGACAGGAGGGTTAATTCGCTCCCTATTATGATCAGACAAGAGAGGGGAGAACAGAGAAGGCTGGTTCAGAGTCCAGGTTCAGAACAGCAAGGGGAAAGGTGTTTGTCTAAGGAGGCATTTAAGGGAAGGAAGGGAGAGCTTTAGTACACAAAGAACAGGGAGATGGTTCTAAGCAAATGGGCTAGGCACAGCCATCTCTGGGAGCAGAAAAGGGAACCTTAATCAAAGTGGATCGGAAGGGCAAGTGAAATGAGCTAAAATGGGGAAATGAGCACCAGTACATCCACTTTGAAGACCGAGTCTTGTACTGCGAATCTGAAAAGGGTCAGTGTAGCAGGAGAGACACCGCTGTAGCTGCAGTACTTTAAGAAGAACGTCCTCCATAAAAGCTCCCTTTAAGTTTACAAAAACTGTCACATCTGCAGCACAGCCTCCTCCAAACCTGGATAACTGATGTTTGTTACCGTTAATGAAAAGTCATGGTCAAAGCAAACATTGGCATATTTTCAAGTATTG
>NW_009258688.1:917267-942180 GCF_000687185.1 Egretta garzetta
TTCACAGTAAAATACTAAGACAATTAGCAGTTATTGCTGATTTTAACAAGCAGTGTTTATCACTGGCAAATAATAAATACAGCACTCCTGCAAATTAACAACTTTGCTATTCCTAACTCCTTGCAGAGGTTAGCAGCAGGCTGTTTCAGCTACCCTTGGTCACAAGTGTGCTCAGCTGCCTCTCAGCACCAGGACAGCCCAGGTTCAGCACAGCTCCTCTAGCTGGCTGCTCTTTTCAGCCTGTAGTAGGAGAACAGCAAAGGTGGCGCTACTCCATAGTCCAATCTAATAGCAGCTATTGTGGGTGTCACCTACCTGTCATCTCTGACTCTACCCCACCATCTTTTTGTTGTTTTCATTTAAATATTTAAGCAGTCAAATATTCCAGCCACTTTACGTTTCACCTCCTCAGAAAGAAGCAATGTTTCAGAGGTGTTACCATGGAAACAATGGAGTGAGGAGGCAGCTAAACATGAAAGTAAGTTGTCCAACAGTAAATCCAGAGACATGCTTTGGGGTAACTGGAAATTAAAAAATGTGTAATTGGGCTGCTGCTGAGCATATGTTAGTACTTACTGCTTTCTTACAAGTGACAAGAGCTACCTTTTTGTCTGTGACAAGAAAATAAAATTTCCCTGTGCAGAATTTTCAGTCTTTTTTTGACACAAGAGATAGATAATACCACCCTTTGGAGACGACCACCAGTGTTACTTATCAGCAAGGTCAGGCAACTGAAGTGGTATTGTTAAGGGACAGCAACACCAGCTTCCTCAAACTAATCAATCCCTACTGATAGCAGTGGGCTGTGAGTGCTGGAGAGTTGTGATCCGAGGTATTTGCACAGTTTAATCAGACTACGTGAAAAAGAAGATTAGCATTAGTGAAAGTAAAAATGCAGCTAGATATGGCAAGCCCCTTCAATTATGCAAATGAAGAGCCATTCTTCTCAGAAGTGGGTATTAAATTATACTTGTGGATAAATATAAAAGCATACCTTTGTCAATCTGTCACCATATATCCTGAAATACCATAATTACTTTTCTTAAGCATGGGAAGGAACAACTCTTGGCTATTGCCTGTACTCACATCATAAAATGATTTCCTGCGACTTTATACAACCATAGCTATACTGAACTGTGTGTAATCTGTAATGAAGGTAACAAAGGAAAATCCAATGTTTCAACTATGTGTTAGGCAGGAAAAGCTTAAAAAAAAACCTGTTATGAAGATGATATGCACTTCACACATTGGCAAAGTGACCACAGAAACACTTAATACATTTAAATATGCCACACAGAATGTTCTGTTCAGAACAGATTCAGAAACAGAACATTAGAGGCTTGAGCTTTAGTTGCTCTTCGTAACCCTTTAGATCATGTGTAAAGCCATCATACTTTCACTTCGGGGCAAAGGAAGGGTCTTGAGAGATGTCTAAAATCTCTCCGTAGGCCTGGAGATTGTCTTGATGATTAAAAGAAGAATTGTTCCTACCATCAGTGGCCACTAGGAAAATTCCATCATTGTAGACTGGCAGGGTGGGATACATCTCTAGCAAACCGACAGCTCTGGTTTGACTCGTACGCTAAGCACCTGGCTGTTGGTGCCGAGGGTGGCCTACAGTGTCCGCTCCACAGCTGCCCACCTCAGGACGGGTGCCTAGCACCTGCTCAAAGGGTCACCTGTGGCACCAACTGAGTTTTTTATTGACTTTCAGTTTCTCAAGAGTCTTTCTCCTTGGAACAATGGTTTTCCTCTTCACATGGATCCACAAGGAGATGGAAGCATTACTGGAGGAGCTTCTTGTTCAGAGCACAGGCAGTCTACTCTGTGCAGGTAAACAGCTGCCGCCACACATTAGGAGCGCCTTGAGGAGGGAGAGGGCAGGCCAGATCCTACAAGCCTGAAACACTGATTTAACCATGCACTATTGAAAGTGCCTTCCTCCTGGAGTGTTGGGCAGGGGGTCAGATGGTAAATAAGATACCCACATAGCCCACAGCTTAAGTAAACTATGGGGAACAAAATGGGACTGGTCTACTGCAGCTTGGGACACTGGTGGGACCTTGATACCAACAAACCCTGAGGAGCAGGTCCTACCCACACCAAGCCGCCTTGGAAGCACGTGGAAGCAAACAGCGAGGCCGATTCACAACGGGCTGGCAAGGCATCAAGGCATCAGACAGGCTGTAATGGTCATCATAAATAGATTCACTCCGCAGCTTTTGATAAAAGATAGTTTATACAATTCTCTACACAAAAAAACAATTGATATAAAATCTCTTTGAACGAGCATAACTGTACAGCTAAATAAATGTTTAGCTGGAGAAAACTGATCTACTGTCCATTTTACATTCATTTAAAGAAAGTACTGAGTTGCATTTAGCCTTGTGAATGATGGAGTCTCACAGAATTAGTTATGCTGTTGGCATTGACTGTGCAAAGAAGAAGAAGAGATGGGCTGTGTTTTATGCAATTTGTTTTTCTCACTGTTGGAAATCTATCATACTTTTCCTGCCCAAATTATGAAGATGGTTGATGAGCTAGAAATAAATCAGATCATTGAGGTGAATGTCACATAGCAAGCTATTGTGTAACTGAACTGTATTTCCTATCTTAGCCTTCCAAACTCTAACAAATTAATTAAAAAAAAAAAAAAGGCAAGTATTCTGGAAGATTTAACTAGCCTTAAAATCTGATGTTCAGTTTTTAAATTAATCCTAATTAATGAATTATTAATTATATGCAAAGCAAACCCACAAAATCTCCAGAGGCTTAGCTGTGAATTTGCCATGAAAACCAAGCAAAAGGGCACAGCTTTGTTTTGTTGTTTTTGTCCCCCCAGAACAGATCGGAAGCTTCCAGAGCGAGGCAGCCTCCTGCTTCCCTTCTGCTCTGAGCCTGGCAGAGCCTACCCTGCCATGTGCCGTGGCTGTGTTAGCTGCCGTGGCAGACGTCCTGTCATGCCCACTTGGTTGAGGTGGGAATGCAGCAACCCCCAGCCTTCGGGATTTGCACTGCTGCACAGTTTGTGGCGGATAGGAAGGTAATAAGCACATACACCGCTACTCTTTCTTGAATGTTTACATCAAGTACGCTTCTCGAGCAAAGACCCATTTCCTGTCTTGTCTTAAAAATCTCTTTACCCTTCTGATTTTCTCAGTGTTTCTGAGTTGCTGCTTATTGACTCCAGTGGACCCTGGACCAAGTCCTAAGAGAAGAAAAATCTTTCAGCTCATCGTCAAGTCTCTGAGCAAGCCAGTCATCCAGAAAAAAACCCCACTCGAAGTCACTCACAGAATAATAATCATGCCCAGGATCTGATGCTTTTTCCCCATGTTTCAACAGGCAGATGAACCAATTAATGTGAGTAGTTACATGAAACCCAGACCAGTTTTTGCTGTCACTGACACAGTGCCCCGGGATCAGAGCTTTGTGGACGGGATTATGCTGAGTTACTTGTGACCAACAGGCACTGAGTGTCGGTGCACTCACCAGTGATTTTCAAATGTTAACTTACAACAGGCAAGTGTCCTAGCTGCTATTTTTCTTACTTACAGGCTGTTAAAGAAGGCCATAACAAGAAAATCATTACCACAGAATCCAAAAAACTGATAAACTTTTCTTTCCCTTGATAAAATATCTGGCTAGAATGAATGCTCATGATTTCTCTGGTGAACTCAAAGGTACCAAGGCATCATCACACTTTTAAAAATCTGGTACTATTTAGCAAGTAAAGCATTTTACAGTCTCAGACTTTACTGAGAATTGGGCTTAGAGGGGAGTGAGATAATGTTTTAGCTCTAGCTCAACTATACTTTTAAACTACTCAGTTATATCTGTTTTGCTACCTGAGAAACTTTAAGAAAGTGATTTCAATTGTCTATCTGATTTTAGGTGATGTGCAATATTTACTCTGAAGGCTCATGCAGCTTCTTTCACTCTTGAATTATTTACTACATGCACACCCTGCCATGTCTCAATAGATCACTCTCTAACTCGATCAAGTAAAATGAAAGTAATTTGCACATTGTAAATATATATATGTGTGTGTGTGTGTGTATGTAGAGGCTTAGTAATAATCAGTATTAATGATCATCCATCCATGCAAAGGACTGAAGAATGTAATGTACTAAAGATAGGGAGAGGCTTTGCAGGTGGAAACAAATAGAAAATCCAGCTAGTCCAGCAAGTATCTGAGCACCAATTAGTACTGGAGGTTGCAAAAGAGGGTTGAAAAAGCTGAGTCTCAGCAAGAAGGCTTGTTTTTAAGGCCAGGTAGCTGGAGATTAGTTTAAATCCTGAAACTTGGAGGAGTTTGATCTTTCAGTAGGTTTGGTGGGGTGGTATTTTTGGTTTTGTGAGTTGTTTGGTTTTTTCAGTTTACACTAGTTAATGAGTCAGGGTACCTGTTATACTCATAAACATCCAGCCTCTCTATGACTCTTGCTAATTTCTTAGTCTGTACGAACAGGTAACAGGGTGTTTCTTCTAACCTGGCTTCATACATTTTTTCCTTTGTGCTGAGGACTTCTAAAGGGCTATGTGCATTTGCTTATGAAATGATAATTGATGTGATTTTCTTTAAAAATCCATGTGGGCAAAAGTATTTTCTTTTTGAGAATGTGACTAGAGTTTTCTCCAGATGTATAATTATGCTTTGGGATTTTAAGATTGATATGATGATGCACTGTAGGGCCAAAGAGCTGCTGAAGACATGTTTATTTCATACCCTTTATTTTTAAAATCTGTATGCAGGAAGATATGTACCCTTTCACAGGGCAGTACACAAAAGAATAGCGTGGGGCAGAAGGAAATCCAAAACTCGGAACTAGACAAGTGGTAATTCTGCTATGTGCTCTTCCTGAAGACTGCGGAAACCCACCTGAGTGAACTTTGCAGCCTCGTGATTCAATGAGAGCTTGGGAGCAGAGCCTGGCAGTAACCCCCTGCCTGGCACACTCCTCCTTGTCCCACAGAGCCCTGGCACACGGCTCATGCTGTCAAAGCAGCATTCGTGTTTTGCCTGAATTTGCACGTGCCTTAGGTGGAGCTTTCTATGCATGTAATGAGGCCGAGCAGGGCACAGTCCAAGTGGAAGGTGAAAAAGATGGCAAAGTAAAAGGAGCCAAAATCAGAGAAAACACTGGGTGTTAGGAAACCCAAGGTTTGTCCATTGCTTGTTTCTAGGGAGCTCCAACCATCTTCTCCAGGATGGCGTCTCCTCGAGAGAAATTTGGAAAGGCTGATTTCTTGCTTGATCTGCTGGGCATCTTCCTCACCATTACATATCTTCTCAGATGGGAGTTGAGGTATTAATTTAACAGACTGCCAAATACGGCAGAATATGCACTTCTGTTGAGCGTATCATCCCTGAGCCTCACGCAGCACTGTAGTAGCAGGGGTTGATGTATCAGAGACCGGGTGAGTGGTTTTGATCCAGTGGGTGGCGAAATGTATTTTCCACTAAAGCACTGATACTAGCAACCAAGTAATTCTTGTATTTTGCATTGTCATGATTAGTCACACCATTTTCACCATAACTGAAAAATAGGCACTGAGAAATCATCACTGAGCACATGCCTTTGTGGTTTGGAGAGGATGGGTGGGGGCTGGAGTGCAGAGGAATGTATTTCAGGTCTTTGTGACCCTGCTGTTGTAAGCAAGAGGAAAAACCATGGGTTGTTCAAGGATGTGTTTGTCTATGCCAGTAAGGGAAAGTTGGGAAATAAAAAAACAAAACAAAACAAAACAAAAAATTCTTTCTATTCTTGGAAGTCTCCTTTCTCATCTTATTACCCTTGGAATTACACATTTTAATTCTGTAATTTTCCATTTCAGTACACATATTACATTCAAATGCGTTTGTCTCTAGAATCCTGATCTTACAAACCTTGCCACTGTCTTCTCTGCTGATGTCACTGGACTTTGAGAATTTACCTTCATATGTATTGACCAGTAATGAGCCAAATGTACATATTCACAAACATTTCAGAAGTTCATTTGGGACGCAAGTCTACTGCTAACTTCAGATTCTTTAAATATTGTAGCTTATTTATTTACTGGAAAAGCTATTGAGAATATTTTACAAAATGCTGCATTTTTATTAAAAAAATTTCCATTGTACATTGTGTTTTTTTTCTTCCATAGTCTCTGTCTGCAGCCATTTATCCACATCTGAGGTTTTCTAGATTTACTTACAAAGCTGTGTGAAATTCTGTCCTGCTGATCACATCAGAACCCCAAGCCACAGGCAGCCGGTTTCTTCTGCAACTCAGACTTGCCTGTCTGGCTACTCTTCCACCTCCAAAGTCTTTCTCGGTATCACTCTTCATGCCCTCTGGCAAGCTGTTTTTTCATTTTTTCTCATCCTCTCCACATGATTTTACTCCTTCTTCCTGCTGCTCACACAGAGAGCATCTATATTCACAATCAGTCCCCAGACAAACACTCGTTTTTGACCAGTCATGCATGTCTGTGTTCATGCAATGTCTCCCATAGTTCCTGCTATAGTCTTCCACTAAGAAACTTAATCACCTCCTACATTTCTCCCAGGTTAAGAGTATCTGGAATGCCCTTTATTATAACAATACTGTGAGGGGCTGATTTTGATCTCACACAGATATTAATGAGGATTAATTACATAGAGGCTGAAGGAAGCAACCCCAGATGAACTCAGTGAGTGCCCTTCAATTTCAAGAAGCGCCACATAAATCACTCTCTTTCTCTCTTTCCCATGGGTTTGCTCGACAGAGATTAGAGGTATTAGCAGGTGTCCTTAAACTAGTCACAGGAAAAGGCATTATTCAGTAATGCACATAAGAGGGAGATCTCTGTGTTTATGAAAGCAAAGGTAGGAAGAAACCATTTACCTTTTCTAACATCTTCTTTCCCTTTGCTGGGCTAGGCCAGCTGTGCTAAAGAAAGAAAAACAGAGAATGGCCTCAAGGCAGATGCATTAGTCTCTGCATCAGTATCACTTTCTCTGCTTCTCCAAAAGTGATTTCACAGTAGGAATTCCAGTAGGAATTAAAATACTTTCCTACAAAAGACACATACAGAACAAGAGCTGCATGCTGCAGAATACAGATGGGATTCAGAGTTACTAACAAAGCTGATATTTTTCCTCGGTCCATACCATGACATACACACAACCGTATAGCCATAAAAAGCTCTCATTAGCCAGCAAAACAGTGAAACTTTGAATGGCTCCCAGCCCTATATTACAAAATTTTTGCAGAACACAAAACCTGAGGATTCATTTGTCAGTTCAGCAGCAGTTCCAGCTCTCAGCATTCAAATGCTGTTTGTATTGTTCAATGCACCAATTGTTGTGACCAGGACCCTGACAAGCTTATGCCTAAAATAGGGCACAGAACCTGAATCAGCACCTAGAGAAATCAATGGGACTTTTTTTTTTGCTTAATAGGAATCAGATCTTTTCCTTACACCATAGCAAGCCATAGAAAAGAGATGATAATGCAGAAGAGAGTGAGAGGAATAAATGAATTCTGCCCAATCATCATTATCCAACTATTCCCTATGGTCAATCCAGGAAGAATGGTGGGTTTGGATCAATCTGGAAACCGGTCTCTGCAGAAAAGCTGAGAAAAATTAAAGAAAAGACTCAGCAAACCTCAGTTGACGTTAACAACTGTGACGAATCTGGGCTTCTGGAATCACCGTCTAATCAGTAAACTTGTAAACAGGGCAACATAAGAAATCAAAGATAATACACCTCACCAGGTCTTCCCAGGGCTCTGTTTGAGCATTTTTGAGGCTTGTATAACAAGACTATTTCAGAGAAGTGGAAATTAAGGAAAACCTTTCTGTAGAGCCCTGGCAATGCGTTTCTGGGTAACAACGCAGTATTAAAATTTGATTTTTTTATTTGGAGAAACCCCAGCAAAACCAATGGAGTGTGTGTGTGGAGAGAAACTGCAGAGTTTCATTCCCTCCATATATCTAAGGAATTCCCTAAACAAAGAGTTTTTCCATATCTGCAGAAAAAGGTACTGCTTGTTTATACAATAGATTTCCCTATGCACCTCTGCAGTGCTTGTTTCATATTTTATCTGAGAAAGCAAAAGTTTAATAAAGGAAACATTTCAGAAACAAAGAAAGAGAAATCACATCAAGATAAGCTTAGCTACAAATAAAGGGACCAAAACAACAGCTACAGAGCTTACACAGATGGGATAGCAAGTCGTATAATCCTGGCAAAGCTAAATGGAAAAAGGTGCTTAAACTAAACAGTGATATGCTGCAGCCACTATCGAGAATGACTTACAAAATGGATTGGGGTTTTTGATGCAAAAAAAAAAAGAGTAACAAAGAACAAACTAGGACACTTACAGCATGGGTCTGTGTCTTAGAAGGAGCCTCAAAGGCAAGGTACCAATTCCTCTGAAAACTGGACCTCATTTATAGGATTTGCCACTTACTCACTCAGCAACTACAGTGCATGAGGGGAACATGACTTTCCAAGCTGTGCATATACAAGGGAGAGGGAAGCCTCTTTTACGTGCACATCACTTTCTGTTACATTTCTCCATTCCAGTGTGAATTATTAATAGAAAAGAAAGATATATTTAAAAAACCCTGGAAAATAATAAGCATGCACCAATGTGCTCAGCAGTGCAGAAAACACTTGACAATTCTCTTATTGCCCAGGCACACCTAGCAAGTTAACCTTTTGTATTCACATACTGACTACCAGGCAGTAGGTGATATGTGTTTGTCTATGTAGGTCCGTGGAAATACGGGTTGTATGATTACAAAGTGAGAACAGTGTACCATCTGTCTATTTAATACTATCCATGTGGCAAGCACATCACTATTTCAAGCCTCAAACTCCTCGGTACCAAGGAGGCAGCAGACAAGTGTTGCCATTACATTGGTGTTACATTTCTGATGTGTGTACATTTTGCCTGGGAGTGAAAATCCAAGACTAGTAGCCAAAAATGTTGGGAGAGTTACCGCAGTACCAGTGCTTTGGACTTTTCACTACACCAGATAACACTTCGTTATCCCAGAAGGAGCTAAATTGTTACCTAAAACTGGCATATTTGCAAAATGCAAAATGCGGAAGAATTCTTGTCTGTCTCTATGAAGACTGAGTTAAAGAAGTAAGAATAGCCCAGTGGCTAAATGTCACATGCATAAGAAGGCAGGTAAATACCAAGATCAGCTGGCACCAAATCATATGCTGTGATGCTAAGAGTATCCAGTGCCCAAAGCTAGCTAAGGAACATCTCCATGCACTGTAGTCAAGAATGGCATTTACTAGAATGCAAATAGCAAAAATTAACATGAAGATCATATCTACGAAAGGAGTTAATAAATTCATATCGCGATCATCCCATGAATGTGTATCATGAGGCATATTCGGTATCCATATATATGAGTATCTGCTAAGAGAAAAATGATGAATTAACTAAGCCCTGACTTCCCTTAGCAACAGAGAATATTTTCCTCTCAGTTTAGAACAGTAGCTCTTTTCGTGCTTTATTACTATATAGTTCTCCAAATAAGTTACTTGTGGCAAGAGTGCATGACTCCAGGAACTGCAGGAAATCCCTGGCACTTGGTCCTGCCTCTGCAGTTCTGGTTTGAGTGCTCCCTCCAATAGGTGTTCGGCCTATGCCTTTTCTAAGAGCTGATGCTCAAATCTCAAGGCAATGAATATGTCACCATCTTCCATCATCATGTTTTTGCCTTGTGTTTGTAGTGACTATACATATTCATGTCCCCATGAAATGTAAGTCTATCCTTTTCCCCCCAGACAGTTAGATCCTTACATAACCCCACAGTTCTCAGAGTGCTTTAGTTTACGGATTGGCTAGTGTCTCTCTTCTGTCTTTGTGAGCTAGAGCAGTGCTGGTACTGTGGTCCTAGCTACAGTATCAGCCATTGTGCTGGGTTACTTTTACCAAGATCTATTCAAAATGTTCTTCTATCTGAGAATCATAGAATAGAATGATAGAATCATTAAGGTTGGAAAAGACCTCCGAGATCATCAAGTCCAACCGTCAACCCAACATCACCATGACTACTAAACCATGTCCCAAAGTGCCACATCTACATGTTTTTTTGAATACCTCCAGGGATGGTGACTCCACCACCTCTCTGGGAAGCCTGTTCCAATGCTTGATCACTCTTTCAGTGAATATAGTTTTCCTAATATCCAATCTAAACCTCCCCTGACGCAACTTGAGGCCATTTCCCCTTGTCCTATAGCTTGTTACTTGGCAGAAGAGACCAACACCCACCTCGCCTCCTTTTGGGTAGTTGTAGAGGGCGATAAGGTCTCCCCTCAGCCTCCTCTTCTCCAGGGTAAACAACCCTAGGTCCCTCAGCTGCTCCTCATCAGACTTGTGCTCCAGACCCCTCACCAGTTTTGTTACTCTCCTCGGGACATGTTCCAGCTACAGAAGGTCTTTCTTGTAGTGAGGGGCCCAAACCTGAACACAGTATTCAAGGTGCAGCCTCACCAGCACCGAGTACAGGGGCACGATCACTTCCCTACTCCTGCTGGCCACACTATTCCTGATACAAGCCAGGATGTCCTTGGCCTTCTTGGCCACCTGGGCACACTGCAGGCTCGTATTCAGCCCGCTGTCAACCAGCACCCCCAGGTTCTTTTGCACTGGGCAGCTTTCCAGCCACTCTTCCCCAAGCCTGTAGCACTGCATGGGGTGGTTGTGACCAAAGTGTAGGACCCGGCACTTGGCCATGTTAAACGTTATATGATTTTCCTTGGCCCATTGATCCAGCCTGTCCAGGTCCCTCTGCAGACCGTCAAGCAGATCGACACTCCTGCCCAATTTGGTGTCATCTGCAAATTTACTGAGGGGTCAATCCCCTCGTCCAGATCACTGATAAAGATATTAAACAGAACTGGCCACAGAACTGAGCCAGAACTGAGAACAGCTTATTGCCCATTTTCTTTGCTTTTTGCATGACTCTTTAAAAATCTTAGCAATTTTAACTGCCTGTTCAGCTTTGCCCATTCTTGAGTCAACATCATTGCTTTGAAAATGTGGGGCATTTTTGCTGCTTAATCTTTTGCAGTTAAAAACACCTTAATATTTTGCCAGATACCCTTACCCAGCTCATTAGATCTCTGCTACCTTTGCTCATCTTGCTTCAGTAAAGAACTTTTCTCATTTGTCAAGTACCAATGTACCAGGAAAATTGATATCTCATTTTCCAAGTATCAGTGTTCGAGTGATTTGGAGGTATACTTGAAAGAATGACCTAGGTGCTAGGTATGAAGAGTCAACTGGGTTTGTACAGGTACTGTGTTCATCTTGCTGGTTCATTGACGTTTCACAAGAAAGTGATGTCTGTATTTTTTGCATAGTTTATTTTCTGTTGCTGGTTTTTTTCTCCTAGAAGGCTGTTCTAGATAAGACAACAGTTGTCTGTCTGTCCCCCTGTCATTCCCTTTCTTGTAATGTAGAGCAGAGCTGCAGTTCCAATAGCATTCACCAAAACCATTTTGAGTTCCTTGGGGCAACACTGAAGAGCTTTGAATTGCTTCCTGTCCTTAGATTTGTGAGTCTAAGTCCTAACATGGAAATACACTGTTGCGGGATATCTTCCATTGTGCCAAGGGTAGTTTCAGTCTGTTGGCAGTACAGAACCTGATGTCTACAGCTCTCTGCTGAGTTCACGTAAGTTTTCTGAGCATTCCTAATAGATATCTTTTACTTGACTTTATGTGAAAGCTACCCATCCTCTCTGTGATCCCAAATCTGTCTCACTCGGTTCTCTCCATTACATGACTCATTTTTGCTTGGTGACAATTTCAGTTTCTCCTCTTGATCTCAAAGAAACTGTTTGCTCTCTTTTGATGTTGCACTACTCTGCAATAATTATTGGCCCAACATGCAGGACATTTTCCACTAGCATTTTCCACTCCATCATATCTTCATGTTTTTCTTTATATTCAGTTTGTTTTCTCTGCCTTTTGCATTTGCACAAATATTGGTGTATTTTCCTTGTTTTTCATGAGCAAACTAATTACCTTAGTCTCTTCACTGCTTATGCTCTGCATTTGCAGATGAATGTGTTCACATGTACATGTCTATGGCTCTTAGTAAAGTTAATGTGAGCTCCCCGAACAGTCTTAGTCAAGCACATTCATCTTGTCCCTATCATTTCTGACACATTCACCTTTTTAGAAATGACAAACCGGGATCTGACTGTTTTGTGATATGCTGGTCTATTGTTTCTCCAGATCTTTTCTCACAAAGAAACCTTTTATTTATGACAGTTTTTGAAAGATGAAATGGGTTAAAGCATCACTAGGATTTTACAGTTTTCTTAGTTCAATGCTACTAACACATGTAGCAGTTTTTACCAGTTGCAACTGATGGTGTGGCTGAGCTTACTCTGATTTGCATTATATCCACATACTAGTGCTACTAAACTGATCCTCCCTTAAGTCCAGCCCTGCAGGGTTAGGAAATCTATGGTGTTGATATATTCAGATTTCTTTGATTTTTTTTTTGCTTCTTTTCCTTTGTGCTACTCAGTATTAAGACAGACAGACATCCCAGGCCATGCAATGGGCTAGTCCCTTCTCCAATTACTCTGTCCACTCATCTAGCATTTCCTGAAAGTAGAATTCCCTGAACCCTGAGGTATACCATTCAACAGCTTCTCCTATATGGAAAGTGCCTATTGAAAACCATAGGTCAGTGCCCGGCTCAGCTCTATACTTCCTGCATGACCTTTGACAAGTCACTCATCCTGTCTGTACCAAGAGGACTAAATATTTAATTGTGGTATTTATGCCAAAAAGGACTGCTCCATAGTGATACAGATGCACAGGGACCATTATGAAGTCAAGAAAGTTTGCAGCAGAGGAATCACCACTATCTTGCCCCTCAAGCTGAATCAGATCCATTACAGAACCGAAAAAAAAATCTTCCCATTGTTTCCCTTCTTCCTCCTCAAGCCTAGACAGAGATCAAGCCAGTTTTGCTCTCTATAACATTAAAGATATTTTTAAAATTAGCTTTTAATAAAACTTCAGTCAGGCTTGGATGCAGTCCCTGTGTGCATATATATAAGAATGCTCCATACAGATGGGATTGTGTGGGCAAGTTGTGTGCCCTTACCTGGCTGAAGATGCCAACAGAAGCATTGCAGCCCTTCCCTTCCTCTTCAGTAAAAACATTTTTTCATTTAACTGTAACCACTGTGAAGTAATTACATTAAAATAACCTCTCTGGGAACAAGGTGTGGGCTCCTGTCTTAGGAAGATCAATGAAGAATGACCAAGAGAAGTGGCACTGTGAACGTTTGATCCAGAATGCAGGTCTACACATGAACTACCCTCCCAAAACAGAATGAGGAGGATGCTCGTAGGGTCATCTATAGCCTCAAGTACCAGACAGTTTTTGCGTGATGAGCCAGTTTTCTCTATTGTAGGCTTAGTTTTATGTGAAACAGCTTGACTGGCCACATTCAAGGCATTTTCCCCAGCTAGTTTAACCCTGAGCAATGCACAGACAACTTGAGTAAAACCGAGCACCAATTTGTCTTTGCAAGTAATTTCAAGTACCAGCAGGGGTAAACAAGGAACAAGAACTTCCCAAGCAACTAAATGAACAAGGAGCTTGCTTTCTCCTGACAGCTTTATATATCTTTAAGCTAAATTAAATCTAATGGTAAACCTCAAAGTTTAGGGACTTTTATGGGATCTGTAGCAATCTCAGAAGAATCACATGCTGATGGGATGAGTAACAGATCATACCCAGCCAGCCGGATAATCATGACCCACATGAAAAGTCATTTCATCAACAGCCAAGTAGAACTCAGCAGAAAATTATGATTATTCTCCTGGAAGGAAAAGCAATTCTCTTTTATTTAATATTTTCTTAAATATGCAGGAGAGGACAAAAGGAACTGAAAATGTAGTAGCTTTTGATGACATCTAGCTTGTATGTCACATTTCTTCTAAACTGAGTAGCAAACACGATCCCATCTGAAGACGATGTTAACACTGTTAACCAGACCTATATTTCTCTATCCTGTTACTCTTAGTTTGCCTGAATTCAGGCAGGATTTGTGCTCTAATGCACACTCCCATTCAGCCTGATTTACCAGACAGGAGTTAAAGTACTTCCAAGTCCATGTCCAAGGATTTACTTCTGTGTTAGAGAGCTAAAGCTACCACCCAAATGAAAGCTCAAGTTAGCACCACTGTACTGAAGTACCTTGCACAGGTGATGGGCACATGACACTTGTTTGCTCAGTGACACACAATTACATTAATGTTGCTTAAAATGCTGGTGTGACATCTCTGTGTGTGGCTCAGGGGCCGTATGAGTCATGACATGGTTAAATCAGACTGAGAAGAGACAACAGGACTCTGCCAGAACTGCAGAATGATGAGACATTGAACTGTACAGACATCCACCAAGAAGCCAAATGGGTGCATCAGGGAGATACCGCACATGGACCACAGGGCCACTATTAGAATAAGAGCCACAAAATCATAGAATCATAGAATGTTTTGGGTTGGAAGGGACCCCTAGAGGTCATCTAGTCCAACCCCCCTGCAGGAGCAGGGACACCGCTAACTAGATCAGGTTGCTCAGAGCCCCATCCAACCTGGCCTTGAATGTTTCCAGGGATGGGGCCTCCACCACCTCTCTGGGCAACCTGTTCCAGTGTTTCACCACCCTCATTGTAAAGAACTTCTTCCTTAGATCTAGTCTAAACCTACCCTGGTTTAGTTTAAAACCATTACCCCTTGTCTTGTCACTGCTGGCCCTACTAAAAAGATTTTCCCCATCTTTCCTATAGGCCCCCTTTAGGTACTGAAAGGCCGCAATCAGGTCTCCCCGCAGCCTTCTCTTCTCCAGGCTGAACAAGCCCAACTCCCTCAGCCTGTCCTCATAGGAGAGGTGCTCCAGCCCCCGGATCATTTTTGTGGCCCTCCTCTGGACCCGCTCCAACCCTTCCATGTCCTTCTTGTGTTGAGGGCTCCAGAGCTGGACGCAGTACTCTAGGTGAGGCCTCACCAGAGCAGAGTAGAGGGGCAGAATCACCTCCCTCGACCTGCTGGCCACGCTTCTTTTGATGCAGCCCAGCGTACGGTTGGCCTTCTGGGCCGCCAGCGCACACTGCCGGCTCATGTCCAGCTTTTCATCCACCAGCACCCCCAAGTCCCTCTCGGCAGGGGCGCCCTC
Source organism: Egretta garzetta (assembly GCF_000687185.1). Lineage (NCBI taxonomy): Eukaryota > Metazoa > Chordata > Aves > Pelecaniformes > Ardeidae > Egretta > Egretta garzetta. The sequence continues at coordinate 932,474 of NW_009258688.1, forward strand.
CAACCTTTCTTCCCCCAGCCTGTACTGATACCGGGGGTTACCCCGACCCAGGTGCAGGACCTTGCACTTGGCCTTGTTGAACCTCATGAGGTTCACACAGGCCCACCTCTCTAAATCAAGAGCTTGTCACCTTTTCTGAGAGATTTATATTCATGTGGTTGTCTGTAATGGTAATTTGCTACTGACAATAGCTTTTTCATGAGTTCCAGACAGTTGTTTCACTGAGACCATCAGCACTAAAGAATCTTTGTCCTTCATTAACTTCTCATGCAAGCATTAATTAGCCCACAGATTCTAGTAATAATAGGCTTACAAAACTGCTGTCTGAACGTACCAATAACCTCTGCATTGAGCTGTGCCATCCATCAGCAAATCCAGGAAAGTAACTGGGGAAGGAATATACTTTTAGAGAGTATATTCACAGGGCAGTTGAAAAGGGATTGAGGAAGCCTGTTTTCATTTTCCAGGCTCATCTTTTCCTTCAGAAGCTTTTGAAGTAGCACTATGAAGCTTAGTTATTAATGTCTCTGAAGTCAGACTCCAGCTATTTAGTGTATATTGCTATGCAGTTCTTTTGAAACAGCATCAAGCACAAAAGCTGCACTGTTCCCTCCTGCCTGTTTCTGGGACTGCTGTTACTCTGTCCTAATACTGTGCCAGAGCTTGTGATGTCGGGCACTATTAAACACTGACCATCAAAGCTTCATGCCCTAGGAGCTAGAACAAGACAGCTGGTGAGATATACCCAGGGAGCAGGGTACAGGGGCCAAGCAAGCAGCACTAGTCGGTATGACAAGCACTGATTCTAGCAGATGAGCAGTCCCAACTCCTAGACTGATTACTGACGGTCCTGGTCCTTGGGGGATACTCTGTGTGCCCGGATCACTGCATTTACAAGGTGGCCACTGAGCCTGCTGGAGCCCTGTGCAGATGCCGTGGCCTTCCTACAGGAAGCACCTTTCAAGATCAGGTCCTCTGAATGCACAAAAATGCAGGAAATCTCCCCAGTCTCCCCATGACCTTTAAATGGCACATTGTCACATAGCTGAAGGAGATATTTCCTTGGAGTGGGGTGGGAAGAGTGCTAAGGGTGTTTATTTTTTGTGACGGCACACTTGGGTAGGTGTCAGCCCACAGTGCCAGTTTTCCAGCAGTAGCCCAGGCCTCAAGCCATCCCTCCTGTAGTCACAAAACCTGCCAGCATGCAGGTTCTAGAAAGAGGAGTCCAGCAGAGTGTTCAGCAAATCAATCCTCCCACCTGCGGGTATAATTTATATTACAGTGGCTGTCAGATGCCATAAACTTGTAAGAGTACCACCTCATGCTCTGAACTCTGGATTTACTGTGATCCTTTATGCCCGCTCTCCTATTTCTAAAACTCTCATCAGATCACAAGTTAAAAATACTTGAAGTACCACAGCCTGTCTAATCGTCTGTATGAGAAGCAAGTTCTCTGTTAGCACCACACAACAATGAAATCTGCGGTGTCCTTATTTTAGCATGCTTCCTGGCTCTCTGTGATAGAGGCACTAATGAACTGTAACCTGGGAAACCACTGAAAGTCTGTTGGCTTAATGCATGTGAGAAGTTTGGCTAGATTAAGGTGTCTTTCAGAAAGGAAATTGAAGAGATCTTCATTCCCCATAAACTCATGGTCTTCAGACTGTTCCTTTAGACTAGCAAAGTTTCTTGACATTCATGGAGCTAGTTTTATCTTCTTTTCTACCTGTGATGAAACAACAACAGGTATCTGGAAGTGGAAGAACCTCTAGTTACCAAAATAACTTGTGAGAAGTGGGAAGAATCTATTTGCAAGATCGGGGTAAATAGTATTTTGCGCTTTGAGAACAGGATCATGCAGAGGTACTGCACATCTATCAGTTAAACCTCATACCACACAATTAACAGTACCCATACCTTACATAGATAGATGAATGGCAGGGAGGGTAGAAGAGGGTAGGACATTCACTCAAACTCACACCATGAACTGGGCTTGGACTAAGTCCCCAACCTCTCCTTCTGGCCCTCTGTCCATAAAAACGCTGCCCTCCTGTAGCACTTCAGTAGCACTTCTCCACAAGCACTTCTGCCCACTCAGCCCTCTCCCACCCCAGTGTTGCTCAACACAGCTGCTTTCTGTGGGCAAACTTGCTAGGAAGCAGCTCTGTTTTGGGCAAAATCTGTCTCTGATCCCTCTCTTCTTCCACTGGCTCGTTCCAGCAGTCAACTGGAAAAGAAAAGAAAGGGATGACAAGTGCTGGCAGTGGCAGGAAAGTGCAAGGCTTTCACTGTGACAACTCCCACAAAACATCTGCTGTCTACTGTGGCTGGCCAAGCTCATGCCCTTAGGACAGCACCTCCTCTCTGCATGAAAAAGGCCTCACCAGATGCCTGTTCCTGCTAAAATGGGCCCAGCAGAACTTGATATGCCAGGAAAGAGAGGGTGGTGAATGAAAAAATATGGCAGCACCGAACTCACTGGGATGTCTAACAACCTGGTTCAAAGCACAGCTCAAGGAGTAGCTCTGAAACAGCCGCCTCCACTGCAACCTGCCAGCTCCTGCTGACCACACTCTTCTTCATAGCTTTGCTTTAGTGACTTTTGATTCTCCCCTCCCTCCCTAATTGCTCCCCCTTTGCATCCTCCACAGCAGCAGTCACCTGAGCACCCTTCCCAGAGCTGCATCCTTGTTCATCAACTCTCCATCAGTACTTGTTCCCTGGTAATCTCACCGGTTACTAGCCAAGCTGATACACTTGCTCTCTGTCTGTGAGTAGTTGACAGATCTATTGCTCTATTCCATCTGGGCCTGCCTTTCACTTTCACGCAAATCTGTGTGTCTTTCTGGTAACTCCTTATACGTATGTGATCTCTAACACAAAGTCAAGAGGGCTACAGTCTGCCCCACCATGTCTCCTTCCTGTTCTCTAGCTCAGTTGGGATAACACTGCTGCCTTCTCACCCCACTCTGTGTCTCATCTTCTGTCCCCATGTCCAGGCCACATCTCAGCCTGACAGGTTGTTTTTAGCAGTATCCTTGCTACCTACTTGTCTCATTCAAAATACTTCTAGAAAATACTTCTTTTTCATGTGCTGCTGCCTGGATCCTTCACTTCCTTCTCCTCTTTCATTGCATGAATATTTTTTCTTTCTGATCTTTTCACTCCCAGCTCTTCAACCCTCCACCCCATCCTAGCTCTTGTGTTGTAGTCATTCTCAGAGGGAACAAAACATGCTTGTAATCAGACTGTGTGTCAGAACCCACTTATTTGGAGCCATAACACATATCATCTCTCTTTATCTCGTTCCTCACACAACATAGGTGCTCTGTGAAGTCCCACAGACACGCTTATGTGCACCCTCAAATATTTCATATATTCCCTTTTGCCATAATGTCCCCCAAATGCTACCAGCTAGCTAGGCTGCTGGCAGCTGGAGCCTACTACCTCTGATACTAAGCATAATATCTCCACTGGATCCCATGTATTCCCATTTAGCTGTCTGTATCCTGCTGGACCATATTTTATTCTTGGATGGCAAGCTTGGGGTTAGAGGCAGAAATTGCCTTTTTGTTCTGTGTTTGCAGAGTACCTACCACAGTGGGAACCGAGTCCATCATTCCTGAGTCTTTGGCATTAAGGCAATAAATAAGAGTGGAAATTACAGTAACGGAATTGTCACAGGGAGAGCAAGCAGCAGCACTGACAACAGCAGCGGCATCCTGCCTTCCCTTCTTGCTGTTCACCCCTCCCTATTCATTCAGTACCTCTGTGATTCTGCACCTGCACATGTGCAGCCAGTGGAGCAGTAGGAATTGTCACCATCTAGCAGTTTCCTTCTAATTATATGAGTAAGATCACATGGCTTTCTGCCAGCCAAATAGTTGTAAGCTCTTCATATACAAGAAGCTTTCACTTGAACTTAGCTGCCACAATCCAATTTGCTCGATTTCAATAAGGTTTAAATTGTTCTTCCTGCCCTTTCTACACTAACAGCCCCAGAATGGCATGTTAAGAAGATGTAGGTAATGTGTCTGAGAGAGATTTTCAACTGGATGTGATAAAATCTTCCTTTTTGCCCCTAAAATCGTCCTGGCAAGAGAAAATCACTAGTTGCAGACACGTGTTTCTGTCATATCTATCAGCAACCCAGCTAAGCTGATTTGCTGCCTTGGACACTAACCATCACTCTACTTTCAGGTTGCTGAGGACTTGATATGTAAGCATGCCAAAAGCTAGGATGCTCCCAAAATAGAATATGCTTTAGGATTCAGCATAGTTAAAGCAGAACATTAAGGTGAAAAAGCAAAGAGCTGATCATATTTACAGCAGAGTGTAACAGCACTCTCCAAAAAAAGTAAGTCACCTAAATCTTGTATAAGAGAAGATCTCTTGTATTTATTGAAGATGCGGGGGAGAGGGAAAGACAGAAATGAGTTAACTGGTAGTGTAGAGGATAGGAAAAAGAAGTGCATTTTCCCCAGCTTGAAAGCTGTGCTATAGGTGTTAAATGGCCTCCCAAGCCTCAGCAGGCTTTATGTGTAATGAATATTTTCCTTTGATGCTTCTTCAGAACAACTAGTCTAGGGTGCTGACCACCATAAACCTCTTAAATTTCAAGTGCTATTTTTATGGCCTCTTTATGATTGGAGTAACCTCACTTAAAGGATTACAGGGGTTACTTCATGTCTTTGTAGCCAAATGCATTCTGGTAAAGATCAGATTGATCTGAAGTCAACTGTTATCTTTAGCTTTGATTGTTAAGTATTCCCAAGACCTTTGTTCTTTGATTGTCATTAGGGAATCTTAAATGCAGGGTATGTTAATTAGTACCTGTCTTACCAGCAAGATGTGCATTATCAAATACAAGAAATTTATCCCCGATATTGTTAGGAAAAGTACCTGAAAGTAAATTTAAAATAATAATATTCACCTGATGATTCCCCCAATGTTTTGCTGGTTTGGCTTTGGTGTTTGCAACTGTTTTATAGGAGAGGTATTTAAAAGGGAAGGCAAGTAGAGTGCTCTATTTTAAAAGGGATGAATGTTCTCTAAGTAAAAGAATTCACAGCCTAGATTGAAGCATTTAGACAAACTAAAGTCAAATGAACAGGTTAATATATTTGCCAGGTTATTCAGTGTCAATCTATAATAGAAATGACACAGACGCTACTTTCATATTAAATAGAATGTTGCAGCTGATCATTAGCAAACATCAGAAAACACAGTAGTGATTGATTACACTCTTGTGATAAAGCTCCGTACAGCTTTGCAATGAACAGTACGATTACGCAGAGTGTACTTTGAAAAGCACAGTCCAAGTGCCATGTCATGAGACTAATGGCGTAAAAAACTACTTAGTGTCTGTGTACAGCTCTGCCCTCTGTCCGACTGCCTCACGGTACCCTGTTGTACCTGGGCCTGCCCAGTCATCAGCTGTCTGAGATTCACCTTTTGCTGAATTGCTTCAGAACTTTTACTTTTGAAGAAGAAGGATGCAAGATCCCCAGTGCTGTTGTCATGTTGCCCAAGCCAAGGTGTGTGTCCAGAGGAAGTGGTGGGTGGCAAAGGATGAGTGTGATTATATAGCATGTAAACTGGCACCCATAAATGCTCATGTTCATCTGCCACATCTATTTTTAGGCATTCTTCTTCCTGTGGGTGCTTCCTTCAGTCCCAAAGGTCTCAGGTAAACGATTCCTTTAATACACTCCAGTTCAAACTTTTTGATCTGGGAAAAGAATTACACCAAGAAATTGTTCTCATATATTAAGTTACCTACAGCAAAGCTGCTCAATATTAAATTTGAATCAGATGATAAGTTCATCCTCTGCCTTCACTCTCTGTTACAGGGAAAGGTCACAGAATCACAGAATCACAGAATGACTGAAGCTGGAAGGACCTCTGGAGGTCATCTTTTCCACCCCCAACAGAGACAGTATGACAGGGCCAGTATGTATTTTAGGCACGTTTATCACCCAAGAGACGGAAGGGTTCCAGCGTCACAGTTAAATATGTAATTAGGCAACTCTTAAAGCACAGCCACTCCCAATTCACCTTGGGGGTAAGGGACAGTTCTTAAATAAGAAGTGTTTTGAAGTCTGTAGCATTAAGACCAGGAGGCAGGAATAGGATCTTTACAACCTATACCTTCAATGGGATTGAATTCTGTGGGTTATTTATCTACTTTTTTGAAACATAATCTCTATGTAATGAACAAAAATCTCATTTTACAAGGCATTTGCTTCTTGTGTGGGTCTGAGATCTGCATGTGCAATGGAAACGTATACAGGTCATGATAAGCTTTTCTGAAATCCCTACTGGTAACACAAAGCAGATGGGACTTCTGTCTCACTGGCAAAGCAATCCACAGACTCTGCATTAACATTCACTTTCTGAGAGGTAACCTTACTGGCAGCTCACCACAGAAGCCTATTAGATCAAAAAAGTCTAGGTGAGTGTGAACTCTCAACAATTTACTTCTGACAAATGGACTTCATCTGTCCTTGACCTAGCTTCAGCTATTACACTCTGCTTTGTGGTTTTATCTTGCTGCTCATCACTTCAGTAGTATCTGAATGTCTTACAAAATATGCAGACACTAACAAAGTTCTGAATGGATTTAAAACTCCCACTGATGGCATTTAAAACACTTCTCTGGCCTCCTTCAAGGATGTGATGGTGGCTGCTCACTGCTCAAGAACAAAAATCATTTATTGCCTTTAAGTTTGAGTACAAGCTCCATAGATCATTATAATCATTCTCAAGTGTCCTCCCAAGATCATGTGAGAATACATAATAAGGACATTTTCTACCAGGTTTTTGTCAGATTTTATCATTTTAAAGCTATTAAATGAATGCCTTTGTACCAAAGACATCTGAGGCCTGATAAATACTGTTCTAATTTAAAAGAGGCCAAAATAAAAGCTTTCTTCTTGTCTTTTAACTCACTGCTGAGATCAATAATTAGATTTGAGACCTGAAGGTGTTTTGAGGGTGCTTTTCAATAGGGGATTCTGAGGCCATGCAATAAAAATGCTTGTCATTTTGACATAAATTTTTATCTATATAGCCAGGATATATACATTGGTGTAATGTTTGCATTGGCTACGGCAGAGTGCTGCCAGAGTGTCCTGCATGGCTGGCTCATCTGAATTGTGGCTACAGCAGATGATAGTCTTCTGATGCTTCAGCCTTTGTCCTGTGTATTTTTTTTGCTTTTTCTACCCTGCTTCTCTTTGCAGGCTTCTACATATCAGAAATAGTCTTTGGGAGAGAATAGGCAGAACCAGGCAGCAAAGGCTGTTTCCCATCTTGAAGCTAATGCTAATGCAAGTGCCAGTCATCGCCTTCTTGCCTGGCATTCCAGATCAGCTGCACAATTTGAACAGTAAATTAAATTGGTGAACTGTGGTCTGTCTTGCTCACAGCAACCTCCACTGGAGAAGCAACATCTTGTCCTAACTGGTCTGCAAAAAGGTACAGTTTGGTGCCTGGAACATAGTTAACAATAGAAGCTTGGAGATAACTGGAGCTTTATGTTTTAAAGAATAGCAGGAATTCCAGAAATGTGGCCCTGGTATGTGAAAACCCCAGGAAGTAAATGCCCTGAGCACATGCACCAACTTACTGCTTGGTTTTGGACTGGGCAGTGGTAAGTGAAAAAAGTAATAAGCTGAAGTGTTCCATGCTGGATACCAAGAGCCGGATAAGTTCTGCTTAGATTAGAAGTGAATAGAATTCCACCTGCCTGCTGTTTACCCTCAGCTCCAGGAAAGTCTCCAAGGTGTAATTATTCAGGCCTTTCTTGTGTGAGCTGAATAGACTAAAGCTGCTCACGCTCCCACAGTGGGAAAAGCACGCAGATACCTGCAGCACGGCGAGGCTGGCCCTTACTGCCCGGGGACTGAACGGGGCAGGGACCAAGGGAAGCTGAGACATGAGCACAGGGCAGCGCCAGCAAGCACAGCCTGATAGCCACAGAGATGGGGCTAAAAGCTTTTCATTAAGTCAAAGAAGTTCCTTGCTGCTTATTAAATTGACTAGAATTGATTGCTTTTTCACAAAGTTATTGCTTTGATCTTAGGCTCAATAAAAATAGGGAAACTGTTATTATGAGATAAAATGAAACATTGGAGCTCAATGAAAACGTGAAGGCTTCTTTTCTCCTGGTGTTTGATTAGGGGTAACGTTTCAAATGGAGGTTCACACATAAGCAGTTCATTGCAATTCAATAAGATAGTCACTGTATCTATTTAAATAATGAATTTAAATCATCCTGGCTCTGCACTATCCAGGTCCTCAAGCTGTGTTTACAAGGTAGCACTGAAGACCAGAGAGTGAGGGCCCCTGGTTTCCCCTGTGGTAAGCAGTATGAGAACCAACGATTCCTCCATGCCTCAATTCAAAACCCATTAGCTCTGCTTGGGTAGATGGGACTCCAGCACAGCCATACACCCCCATGGCCTTCCTCTGCCTTGTATTCACCAAGTCCTCCCTATTGGCAGCCACATAGGCGTTCTCTGCCACAGGAATCCCATGACTGGAATGTAGCTATTGATGGCTACAGGCTGTTCAGAAGGGACAGGCGAGGAAGGAGGGGCGGGGGCGTTGCCCTTTACATCAAGAAATCATTACAGTGTGAAGAGCTGTCCCTGAAGAATAGCCACGAGCAGGTCGAAAGCTTATGGGTAAGAATCAGAGAGAGAGGCAACAAAGGGAACCTGGTGGTTGGTGTCTACTACAGGCCGCCAGATCAAGAGGAGCTGACTGACGAAGCATTCTTCCTCCAACTCCGGGAGGCTTCGCGCTCGCAGGCCCTCGTCCTGCTGGGGGACTTCAACCACCCCGACATCTGCTGGAAAACCAACACGGCAAGATGTAGGCCATCCAGCAGGTTTCTCGAATGCATTGAGGACAACTTCTTAAGCCAGGTAATAGACACCCCTACCCGAGGGGATGCGATACTGGACCTGGTGGTCACCAATGCAAGCGAGCTCGTCGGAGATGTCCAGATCGGAGGCAGCCTGGGCTGCAGTGATCACGCGCTGGTAGAGCTCACGCTCCTGAGGGAAATGGGAAGGACAAAGAGTATAGTCAGGACCCTGAATTTTAGAAAAGCCAACTTCCAGCTCCTCAAGGAGATAGTCAGTAGGACTCCCTGGGAAACGGCCCTCAGGGACAGGGGAGCAGAACAGAGCTGGCAGATCTTTAAGGAAGTGGTCCACAGAGCGCAGGAGCTATCGATCCCTAGGTGTAAGAAATCAAGCAAAGAAGGGAAGAGACCAGCGTGGTTGAGACAGGAGATGCTGGTCAAGCTAAGGAGGAAGAGGGAACTGCACAGGCAGTGGAAGCAGGGACAGGCATCCTGGGAAGAGTATAGGGAAGTGGTCCGGTTGTGTAGGAATGGGGTCAGGGAGGCGAAGGCGCAGCTGGAGCTTAACTTGGCTAGGGATGCAAAGAATAATAAAAAGGGATTCTACAGGTATATCAGCCGGAAAAGGAAGGTTAAAGAGAGTGTACCCCCGCTGATAAGCGAGACCGGCAGGCTGGTAACAGCAGATGAGGAGAAGGCTGAGGTACTCAACAACTTTTTTGCCTCAGTCTTCACTGGCAACCTCTCTCCTCACCCCTCCCAAGTCGATGGATGGCATGAGGGGGACCGGGAGGGCGAAACCCCTCCTGCTGTAGGAGAAGACCAGGTTCGT
>NW_009258688.1:942249-994275 GCF_000687185.1 Egretta garzetta
CAAGGGGTAATGGTTTTAAACTAAACCAGGGTAGGTTTAGACTAGATATAAGGAAGAAATTCTTTACAATGAGGGTGGTGAAACACTGGAACAGGTTGCCCAGAGAGGTAGTGGAGGCCCCATCCCTGGAAACATTCAAGGCCAGGTTGGATGGGGCTCTGAGCAACCTGATCTAGTTGGCGGTGTCCCTGCTGACTGCAGGGGGGTTGGACTCGATGACCTCTAGTGGTCCCTTCCAACCCAAAACATTCTATGATTCTATGATTCTATGATTCTATGATTCTATTGGCAGCCACATAGGCGTTCTCTGCCACAGGTTTCCCACCAGTACTTTGGGGTAAAAGCATTTCCTTATGTGGTGAGAATTAAATCATTAAATTAAATCAAATCCAAAAATAGCATTTAAGAACTAATGCTTAAATCAGAACAAGATTTAATACAAATGATCTTTTTAACATATAAATAAAATTAGTACATGGTTAGGTGGACAGCATTTTCATAGGCTTCGTATTTTAGAAGAAATTCCAATCTCTAGAGGCTTCACTCTGTCATTTGATTCATAATTACTGTTACAGCCTGAGGAGCAGAAAACCTCATCCACAAGCTTTATGTGGATATGCCAAAGAGATTTTCTATCAACTGACACTTGCAGACCAATAACAGAAGTTTTCAACAAAGCAAGAAATGGAGAAGATGGAAGAGAAATATTACTATCATATGAATCAAATCTATGTTTCCACAAGATAGCTGTAACTAACTCCTTGAGGATCCACTAAAGATGCAGTGGGTCTAAGTTACCTTCAAGCAAGGTACAGCCCAACAAAATAGGTATAATCAAAGTATTTCAGCTGTGAAGTTTCAGTTCCAGCCCACTTCTGCCTTTCAAGATAGTTAACTTAAACAAAAGTATTCACCAAGTTAATGTCACAGAAGTTTGGTTTTTCTCCCAAATTCCCACATTAGAAGAGAACAGGACACAAGTTTGAGCTAACAGTCTGGAAGGGGTGTGTTGGCTGATCCTTACGTAGCAGCACGTGTGCCTGATCAGGGTCAAGCAAAAGGGCATGACAGCCCCAGGACAGGTACATAAGCCATCAGGACAGTTTAGAATGTAGGAAATATGACTGGATTTACTGGAAAAAAGCAGCTGCATTGCTCAGCACTGTACATTCCCAGAGAGAGGGACTCAAGCCATACAAAAAAAGTAAGAACAAAGTTTTTAGTCAGATACATTACTGCTTGAGAAAGAGTGAAAGCAGACATGGACCAACTGCTTGTGCTCACCTGATCAGTCACCAGTGGTCGAAAAGTAATGTTGTGGTTTGCACTAGTTTTTGCCCAGTCTCTCTGGGTATTATGTACAGAGCTGCTGAAAGAACAGAAAACTCAGTGATTTAAAATATATTTTATGGCTTTTGTTAGTATCTGAATAATTGATAATTTCTAAAAAGACAGCTTCAAAAATTAATTTGAAGAGGCTATAAGTAGCACCTGGGACTGTTTCTTTCTTCCAGTGCTAGCTGCTTTACTGTCCAGCTCTCCATGATCCAGAGGAAACTCACAGAAAACAGACACTTACTACTTCAACTAATGATCTATAGTCAACAACTAAACTAGACTTAGGAACTTGGAACTAAGACATGAAAAAGTTAAAAAATCACGCCCAAAACCCAAACAAGCCTGCAGGGTAGCACAAGACCATATCCTCACCAGACTTGGCTTCACAGCTGATCAAATAAAGATGAAGCTGGGATCAGATCAGCCCACACTACTGAGCTGCACAGAAAGTCTTCACAGTGATTGATATCCTCATAGGGCTACTGCTGGGCTTGTCTGCTGGAGGGGAAAACAACCACATCTGGCTACTCTGCAGGAAGAACTGATTCAGTTTAACCCTTCCATACGCAATATAGTCTTTTCCCAAACCCAACTGCACTTCTGTGTGTGATTGTGAGTAAACGTTATAATCCATTGAGCTAATTAACTAAAGATATTTCCTAGTATAGCCACGGCAAAAGTAGTTTATTAGCATGCCTTATCTCCAGGGAAGGTTTAAACTGGACTTTAGGAAGCATTTCTTTACCAAGAAGGTGGTCAAACACTGGAACAGGCTTCCTAGAGAGGGTCAGTGCCCCAAGCCTGTCAGTGTTTAAGAGGCATTTGGACAATGGCCTTAGCATGCTTTAACTTGGGCAGCCCTGAATTGGTCAGGCAGTTGGACTAGATGATTGTTGTAGGTCTTTTACAACTGAAATAGTCTATTCTGGTCTAGTCTATTCTACTCTATGCTTTATTTTTTCAAAAGTGATGGTAATACAAGAAAAATCTGCCTTTTCTCCATGAGAAGACAATTGATCAGATAGATAGTGCCCAGAATACTGAAATGCAGCATGGTTAGCAGAGTCTTGTTGGGATTAAGAGCAGCACAAGCCTCCTGACTTGTGTTTGGATTAGCACAGGAAGAGAGGACTGAGGAGGGAACTCTGAGAATGCTCTTAGGTCTCTGCAAAAGTTTGTCTCAGATTTTTTTAGCTCACAGGCTGCTGTCTCCAACCTGCCACTATGTAATGTGCAAAGTTAGAGGATGCAACACACTTATGTTTCACCTTTCTAGAGACCTGTTTTTAAAACTAGGATCGATCACAAGGAAGACAAATTTGACACTTTGACCTGAGAGATAAATCCAAAGGGGAACTCAGTTAGTCAGAACTGGAGAGACCTCACAGACCTGGGTAGGGTATTTGGGGCTCACCAGGTAATGTCACAGAGCAGTAGAAAGTGCAGCTGGCTTCAGTGGAAACGGGCAAACCAAGCAAAGGGCTGTCTGAGCCTAGCCAACAGGGAAGGCCACCAAGAAGGACATGTAGTTGTGTCTGCTTAGAAATGTCAGCTGTGAGCCCATTTATGACATACTGGCTGTTTAAAGCCAGAGAGAAACTGTCCAGCCAATGGTTAGATGATTTCAAATCACCAGTTTTGGCTGATTTGGAGCAAGGAGTTGAACTCCATGATGCAAGCATGATCTCTTTGAGTGCTGCAGACTTGCTGCATGCCAAAGACACTTTAGGAAACTCTAGTCCCTAGAAGACAAAGTATTTTTTTCACCAGATAATACCCCTGCATTACTAGCTCTCAAACCAAAGACTGACATTCTTGAATCCCCCGAGAGACAAAAAGGGAGTACAACTCTTTGGCCTGCTGAGCAGATCTGTTGCACAGGTGGATGAGGGATCCCCCAGATCCTGATCCCTGCTCCATGGACTGTTTATTCATTTCATTCAATGACCTGTCCACATGAAGCAGTTGGTCAGGACAGTAGCCAGCATCAACCTGCCAAGTGAGTGCACCACTTACTCTTCCCTGCCATCTCTGGTTCAGCCAACATTTAATCTTCTTTTTTAAATCACAACTTCAATAGGCAAGGCAGGAAGCCGAGTACACAGCCAACAAGGCAGGGTGGTAAGAGTTGACCTCTTTTAGGCAGAGGAAGGGACTGAATGTATGCCATGGGCAAACACTCCAGACACAAGAGGAGCCATTTTGGCAGAAACTTGTTCTATGATTGCATTTTAAATGTGCTCCAAGGATGCTACCTCTGGTGAGCTAGCCTTGGCCAATGGTCAAACTCCCACCCAGCTGCTCACCCTCCACCCTCACGCTCCCAGTGGGATGGGGCAGAAAATAGGAAAAAAAACCCCAGGAATAAGAAAGCCCATGTGTTGAGGTAAAGACAGGGAGATCTAAGTGATTACTGTTGTGGGCAAGCCAGATTTGACTTGGGGTAAGAAAGGGAAAATGGGCACAAAAATGGTCAGAGGGCTGGAACACCTCTCATGTGAGGACAGGCTGAGAGACTTGGGGTTGTTCAGCCTTAAAATGAGAAAGCTGCGGAGAGACCTTATTGTGGCCTTTCAATACTTAAAGGGGGCTTATAAGAAAGATGGAGAAAGGCTGTTTATCAGGGCCTGTATGATACGACAAGGGGCAACAGTTTTAAACTAAAAGAAAGAGGGTAGATTTAGATTGGATATAAGGAAGAAATTTTTTATGATGAGGGTGGCAAGACACTGGAACAGGTTGCCCAGAGAAGCTGTGGATGCCCCATCTCTGGAGATGTTCAAAGTCAGGCTGGATGGGGCTCTGAGCAAACTGATCTAGTTAAAGATGTCCCTGCTCACTGCAGAGGGGTTGGAATACATGACTTATAAAGGTCCCTTCCAACCCAAAGCATTCTGTGATTCTATGATTCTGTGATATACACCACCAGAACAAGCCTCTGAGCAATCTGGTTTTCATAGCAGCACCATATAGGCTGCTATGAAGAAAATTAACTCCAGCCAGCCAGACTCAGTACAAGCCTGTCACATAAGCAAAGCGGTTTTCCTGCATGGCCTTACCAAAAGTAACGTTTGAAGGTATCTGCAGGACATCTTAGTAACAGATGTAGATACCTATGCAGGTTAGACATCTCCAATGTTAGGAAGGAATTGGCAGGTAGAGGGAACAGAATGAACGCCACTCCTGCAGATTGGGAACTGGGCACCAAAACTTGGCCTCGGTCCTTTCTGGGTCTTGGTTCTACATCACTCTGTAGATGGAGCCCTTAGTCATTGGTGGATGTTTGTATAAATGCAATAAAACATCACACAGTGGCATTTGCTACCCCAGCAAAGGTTAAGGCAGAAGTTCTTGCAGGTAAGGCTCAAAAATGGTGGCAGAACTGAGGGGGAGAAAGTAGGGAAGTTTTGCTCAGCCCCATCTGGTGCATGCTGCACTGATGGAAGGGAACCAGAGCACCCACCTAAACTCCCTGGTCTTCCCCAGGGCCTCTGCACTGGCAGGCTGCACTGCTGGAGCAGGAGGCTTTGGTACAATGTTTGAGCTACAGATGGGCCATGCCTGCGTTACATGCCTAACCCTGATGTCCTGTGGAAATGTCTGCTTGTTACAGTCCATTCTGGCTTCTTTCTGGGAGCTTGGAAAGCTTTGTAGCTGTTAGTAAAACAGGGTCCCTAGAGAGGAAGGACGTGAATGTGCAAAAGTCTAAGTAAAAATGAAATTTAATTCTTCTTTGAGGGTGAAATGGAAAGCTATTACTTTCTGTGCTCCTGGAGGATGCATTTCTGTAAAGAAGATAATTTTCTGAATTGTCTTAAAGGCTTGCAAATAAATTGCTCCATTTCAGGTTTTATTATAGTCTTGAGGTTCAGGAGGAAGTTGCTAAAACATTTGAGCTATGCTGATTAAACATTTGAGTGAACCTAGTGGAATGCAGATTCCAAATGAAAGTCACATAAACATTACTCTCAGCTTTCACGAAACAAGCAAAATCAGGGCATTGGCTTTTGGTTTGACATTATGGACCATATTCAGAGGGAATGAACTGCTGCTGTATCTAGTCAACGAAGAGAGCAAGGCACATCCAAAGAGTGACTTGCTGAGGCTATCACTGGGCTAAGGGGAAACCTTCTAGAGTCAGCTAACAGATACTCAGCACAGGAATACAGGTGCAATGAAGCTGTCTCATATGGCCCTTCCCACTTGGTTCCCTTCAGAGGAACGCCACATGCAAGGTAAAGGAAAGGACAAGCAGGCCATTACAAAACAAGAACAAAGAAAAGACTTGCTCAGTATGTGGGCAAACAACCCCCAAGCCATAATCTAGTTCTTCTCATCAGTGGATCTTTTCTGCAAATGTGATCACCCACTGTCCTATTTTGCAGACAAGGAAACAGAATTACAAAGGTTAAATTAGTTACAAAATGACCTTGACCACTGCCCAGCATCGCAAGGGCAAAGCCAGGAGTAAAGTATTAGGATTCAGTGATCTGTTGACAGGGCCTAACTCTGCATTCATTAGCTGATATAACAGTCTCCATAATTTCCATCTGTTAGAGCCTAAGGCTAGTGGCTTACTACTGAAAATTTCAGACTTATGCCTCCTAGTGAGCCTTATAAAATGCAGCCACTGGGGTTTGGTACAGGTTGTGATCTATAGATGTCATGCCTGGTTTATTTGCAAGACCTGTCATCTGAGATTTCCTGTTAATTCCCCACATTGCAGACATATAGACCCAACTCCTGCCAGTATTACCAGGTATACCAGAGCTTGGCGCATGAGCCTCCGACTTCAGTAGCTGCTTTCAAAATATTGCAAGTCTGAAGCACTACATTATTTTCTCCCCTTGACTTTTATTGTACCATTTATATCTAGATTCTAAGAATAACAATAGAAAACAGCAACTACTTGTTGCTAGTCAGTAACTAGAGTTTTAAGGAACACAAACCACAGAATTTACAGAGGACAGGTCTAACCAAAAAGTACTTCCCATTTTCTATTTCTGTGGGGAAAAAGCCTTGCAGACTTGCATGAAGGAAAATTATCAGAAGAAACTGCCTTTTTACTTTGGCATCCTGATAAAGGCAGATATTCACATCTGTGATCAAGTTCATCCACCCTAGCTTTGTTCTAGCTGTCAGTGTCAGAGCTCAGAGAAATGTCAAATGTGCAGAAGTTCCCACTGGGCACAACTCCTGCTGCATTTAACTCTGGTACCAAATAGCATTGGGGAAAAAAACCCAAACAAACTCAAAACAGGCTCAGGCTGACAACTTTCCCCAGAACAAAGGGGAGAGCCGTTCATCCAAGTGTAGTTGTCTACCTGATTTCAGGGTGTGCTTCACTTCACTAAGACCTAAAGATCTTTCCAACACCTAAAATGGACATGTGAATCATGTGACTTTTGCCCTAGACCATGGGCTGGAGACCTGGACAGCTAGCACAGATAAATCCCAACAGGCAATGGCTGTTTCAACCTTCCCTTCCGGGCATAGAATCACAGAATCACTTAGGTTGGAAAAGACTTTTAAGATCATCAGGTCCAACCATTAACCTAACACTGTCATTCCACCACTAAACCATGTCTCTAAGCACCTCGTCTACCCGTCTTTTAAATACCTCCAGGGATGGGGACTCGACCACTTCCCTGGGAAGCCCGTTCCAATGCTTAACAACCCTTTCACTTTTTGACTGCACTATCAGCTTGCATAAATCCCCAAATGACATTACTGCTGGCCCAAAGAAGAGCTTTTTGCCAGTGCCTCTGTGCTGCAGATGGCTCTTCCCCATTTATCCTAAACACCAGGAGCTCCCTCAGCTCCAGGTCTTACAGTTGGCACCCCCATCACCTGCCCTTTCCCCACAGAGGTACCTGGCTCCAGACCTCCAGCCTCTCTGCCTATATCTATACTGCTAAATAACAACAGGACCAAGACTGAGGGCAAGTGACCCACAGTGGGTCACATCCACACTGTACAGACTTGGCCCTGCATGTCCTCTGGGGCCCATGTAATGCTTTGCAGCCTTAAGACATTATTGGGACAGAGGATGGTGTTTAATTCAAAATGTCTGGAATCATGAGACTTAAACACATCATGTGATTTCAGCTGAGTGATACTTTTATAGCAAGTGCATGTGAAATACACATGCCATGCAGCATGGCATAAGGGCATACCGGAGTGTTTGAGGAAGCAAGGCTTGCTGGAGTGTGTCAGGGGACTGAGGAGGGAGTCAGGCGCTGCACCGTGCCTTCCATCCTGCCTGTGAGGGACAGTCTCTGGAGCATCACCTTCCCTTAGCCACGCAGACTGTCAACTGGCATAGCCCAGACCCGGCAGGGAATAAACTGACAAAGAAGTGATGTGGATAATTACTGTTCAGTGCTTCAATCTGCTATGGGATGTTGTTTTATTTAGCAGTTTGGATACAGTCTTATACCCAAACACCTTCCCGGGAAAGGGCTGTATCTCAGCAAGAGAGGGACTAGCCCTGAAAGTGCAGATAACCTTGCTACCTCAAGAGCCCAAATCTCATGGATATTTTTTGCCCTTCCTTTCTCCCTCCTTCACTTTCCTGTCAGGAAAAGGCGGATAACAGCAAACTAGGGATGGGGTGATTGATTCACTGCAATCCACAGAGCGTGGAGAGGGCAATAAGTGCCAGGGAAAAGCCTGCCCAGAAAACACTAGTTCTGCTTTCAGTGGGGACTCAAAGAGCACACAGGAAATACTGCTGCAAACCCTCATGTGAATAACAAGAGCAGCCGCCAACACACGAGACTGGGTCCTGTGCTCTGTTGTGCTGTTTTTAACTCCGCTCCAGATGCACAAAGGGCATGAGGCCCTAACCTAGATTCATCCCACCACACTTCAGACATGTAACTTGAGTCAAACAAGTTAGGAGCTCAGGCACCCCTGGTTTCTACTGCTAATGGAGAGAATTGAGGCACAACTTTGTAAGATCCACCTAGAACCTCAGTTAGGTTAATTATCTACAGTGGATAAGGATGAATCTAGAAGTGAAGGGTTGATTTTGCAATTGAAATTGTCTTTTTCAGGTTGTTTTTCTGAGAAGGGGCATAGCTGAATGATGCAGAGCCAGCAGCACGCTGTACATGAATGTGCCAGTGTATATGGCCCTACAAAGGAAATAGGCAGCAGAGAGGCTATTTAAAAAAATTAAATAAATTGATTAGGTTTTTTCCAAGTGACCAGAGAAATGCAAGTGAATCCTATTTTCCATAATCTGAAAAACCATTAGCAATTGCAGGCAAGAAAGGCATTTACAAAACCCAACTCTGCTTCTGTGATAAAAAAAAGCAGTTACTGAATAGCGTTTGCAAAAAGTTTTGAGCCGTCCTTTACTTAAGAACAGGCCTACCTCAAAGCTGAGCTAAGTAGGTTGCTCTGTTGCAGGTCGTCACAGATTTCTTCACCTGGTGTCGCTTACAAAAAGACCAGAAGAAGGTATTTGTGTTAACAGTGAAAAATATATGTGGATGTTCCCTATCATCTTTTTGATACTGTTCTAACAAAAAGGTTTCTAGAAAACAACAGAAATCTTTTTGGAAGCCATCTCCACTGAACTGGGGCACTGAGTAGCTCATGGCTGTGAGAATGATCAGTCAGGCAGAGCAGCATGTTGGATGCGATGGCTTTTTATGTTCTTCTTTTTCTCCAAATGCTCTCAACAGATTTGTGATGGATTAAAGAAAAGATTTACAACAAGATGATGGGGGAAGAAGAATAAAACAATTACTTTAATTATAATAAATAATTCATCATTTATTAGGAAAAATATCAAGCTATTGAATTTGTTTCAGAATATATGGAAATGTCTTCAGGGTGTCTGTTAGAGGATCTGCTCCTCTATTATCAGCTGCAGAAAACGTCCTTGTTTGAGATCAGCGATGCAAGACCTTCATCACCAGTGATGTCACAACTCAACAAAGACAGGATTGTGTTTCTAGACAACATAAACTAAATGTGTCCTTTGACTCTAAGTCACACATTTGATGAAAATACAAACATTGATCTAAATGCCTCACTAAAGAGAGAAGCTGCCTCATAGCTCTCTTACTGAGTTCCTCTAGACTGGATCCTGGCTGTCAAAACAGTACCTGTGCACAGCTCCAGGAACACAAAGAAGCCGCAAACCTGTTCCAAGCAGCAGGTAGGCATGGAACTGCATGGAACAATCTTCAGGTAGCATTCAGAAGCCAAGATAAACTCTGTGTGCTGTTAATGCCCAGGGTACGTGCCCTGTAGGGAGAAAGTGCTTCCAGAAGGGCCCTGGGGAGATTGAACCAGCGTAATCGTGCTGCTGTGAGCGATCACAAGCTAGGCCAAGTCAGAGCAGCACTGAGGCTGCTTCAACACTTGCTAGGAGAACATCAATGCCCTAGGAACCACAAAAGCTGTGCTGGGTCCATGTTAGATTCCTCTGTTGAGTACAACTCAGCCTGATGCCCCGACCTTAGGTTTTCATCCTCCTAGGCAGCCTGCTTTCTTACCTTCAGAGCCACAGCACTTGCAGCGCTAGCTATATACAGCACAGGAGACATGCTTTGGTAACATGCAAAGCTGCCACATGCCAGAAACTACCAAGACAAAAATATTCTGTGAAAACCAGCCACCTTCAGAAATGTTGGAGGAAGGTCATTTGCAGCATGACTGCAATCGATGTTCAGTCTGATTTGAGGCCTCAGACCAGCTGCAGTGCTGTCAACAGACAATATACAATTTTTATGAAATATTTATATCATCTGAAGAGAAACTAGAGCATGATTCAGCCAAATACTTTCCTGAGTAAAGCTCTTCTTAAAAAAATATTTTTTTCTTTGGAAACCCAAAATATAGACAAACTTGGTTTAGATGAAAAACTGACAGTTTTCTGGAGTTCAGTTGCTGAGAATGAAAAAAGAAAACCCATTGACTTTTATGAATTTTATTTTTAATTAACATTTTCCATGGAGGGAAAAGAAATTGTCACCACATCTAAGCTAGCATTCATTTACCCAGCAGCCTTCTGGTCCTGGTCTCCCCACTATAGCCGCTCTTTCTCTTCTGCTTCCCCAGCTAAGATTGTCAGATAAACTTGTAGAGAGACCAGTAAAAGACTGAAGTGGGGTTTTCCTCTGAGAAGCCATGTGTGACCAAAAGTAATATTGAAAATAGCAATAATAATGGGAAAAGGAAGAGAAGTACTTGCTTTGGTCCACATTTCTTACACACCTCTCTCTTATCAACAGCTACCATGCTAACCTTTCCTAGGCCATGTATCTATTTGCAGCTAGAAACATTGCAGCTCCCCAGATTTCTGGTGCATACATGTAACTTCCATTTCTGTAATTACCATTTTCAGGATCTGTGAAGGCATCCTGGCACAGCTTCATCTCTCAAAAGTGCAAGTATAGGGAACTTCAAGTTTTTTTCAAGGATTCGAACAGTGAAAGTTATATGAAAAAGGAAGGATTTAAAACTCCGCAGCAGTTTAAAATATGCAGAAAGTTTAAAAGTGCCAATGGGGCTAAATATTGTTCAGATAATAAAACACATGTAGAGCAACTTACAGAGTCTGGCAAACCACACTCTGATTTTGGAAGAGCAATATAATAAAATACAACATGACCTTTTTACCTATGTTTCACACAGATGAACAAGTGGATAGCCTATGAAACATCACGCAAATGTCATGATCTTTCAAGTGGTCAGTCTCTCTTTCAACAGCATCTGCAGTATCACATCCTGACTGAGGTCAGGTCCCCAGGGGCAGGCCCTGCCTTGCTCTTTCTTCAGTGTAGCATTTTCCATCCGATATCAAACTGTAAAAGAAAAAGTGAACGCTTTCTTGGTGGCACTAGTGAGGAGGAAAAATGTTTGCTCATGACCTTGAAAAATTAAACCAGATCAATCCTTACAAGCCAAGCCCTCTCCCTCAGGAGCAGGGTAAAAGACATGCAGGGTTAAAGCCTGTCCCTGTTGCAAGCGGTATGAGTTAGATCTGTGGTATTGGAGGCTACCCCTGGGCAGCATATTGAGGAGGGAAAAGCTCTAAGGCATAGCATCAGAGCAATAATATTCAGTACTACCTTCCCACAGAATTCATTACGCAAGGTCCAAGAAAAAGCTTAGCCCTGAACATATTAACGATCATTTTTGCAACAAGATTTTATCACCCTGATATTCCAAAGTCTGCATTTTTTTCAGTTGTGGCTTTCTCTATTCGGAGTGGAGCAAAACCCAAGACTATCCTTTTCTGTCACTTAGAAGATGACTGTATCTTTGAATATGCTTTCATTTATTCTCATGCATAACGCAACAAGAATTACCTAGCTTAGTATTGGGAAGGTGCCATATCAGATTGCAAAGTGTTATTAAATCCACCCAATAGCAACAGTGGGATGAAACTCAGCAGTTCCCAATGCACAGCAGCAGAATGTCAAATGGCAACAAGTCAGCAAAGATCAAGGCGCATTTAGGGTGATGAGGTTCCAGTTAAAGGATGTTGAGGCTCAGTGATGATGTGGCCTGAAAAGGTTTATGCAGCCACTCAGAACATCATAACTGAAAAAGGTACATAGCAAGCAGGGACTAGCAGGGGCTCTGGGCCACTAAAATAAATTTCTTTTATTTGATCATGTGAGAATCAGGAGACCATCCTGTGACTTGTGAGCCGCCACACACCACCCATCACTGAAAACCAGCAAGAAATAATTCAGAGCAAGAAAAATTTGAGTGAATCTGTATGTGTGAAAGAAATTGCTCACGTGTCAGAGGGGACACACACGGAGGACAGACTTGGAATAGCAGAGGTGAAAAAACAAAATTGCAAATGTCTGCTTAGCCCCTACACTCCACGCTTCTCAGTTACCAATATTATTGATAAATATTTTGACAGCTCTTCAGTATGATACGTCTCAAAGGGGAGACAGCAAGCCCCTGTCATAAATATCAGATCAGCCAGAGCTCACAAACAAGGCAGCAGAGTCAGCAAGTGATGCTAGAGGAAGCTCATGGACCAACTTCTGCACTTTGCGACAGCAACGGCAGAGCTGAGAGATTCCAGCAACTGATCTCAACGGGCACAAGAGGAGAGGTCCCTTGGGAGATCTGTACGGGGAACACTGCTCTAACCCTCCTTCCCCTTCTCTCTTTTTATAGTGGAGGAGAAAATACGGAAAGGAGTGGAGAAAAAAAAAAAAAAGTCAGGCAGATATAACTGGAGCCAGAGTGGAGGCTGGTGATGAGAACCTGCCAACAGCAAAGAGTTTTAAGACATCTATTAAAAAGGAGAGGAGGAGGCTAACAGAGAAGTAAAAGGAAGTTTGATGTGTGAAAATTTGCATGTTTGTGTATTTTTATAGATGATATTAGCAGGGTCCAAAAAGGAAGAGTGGAAGCTGGAAATTCCTGCACACATTTCGGAATATCGCACATTCCCAAACATTATACTATGTGTGAGGTTTTGACACCTTTAGCATCTCCAGCAGGAAAGAAGTTTGCCATCGCTACTGGAAACTGCTGAAGATCTAATCAACTGACTAAGAGCAAATGACAGCTGGTTTTCTTATTAAACATTATGTAAAACATTAACACATAGGCCTGCCATGTTAAATCCTCCCTCGGGGTACTTGGCCTCACATGTGTAAGCCTAAAGCAGCTTTTGCTGGAAGCAAATGAAGCTAGCAAATCTATCCTGCAACTACGTCCGAAAGCTAAAATACTAATGAGGCTCTAGCAGACGCTGCAATCAGCCACAAAAATCATCTGGCTGCTTGGCCCCTCTTCCACTCAGGATATATTTTAGATGTAATGAATTCATGTGATTGAGGAAAAGGTGGCAGGAAAAGCTCAGGGGACTTTGCAGCAGTGTAAGTTTTCTGAAGGAAGAGTCCTGCCGCACTGGCAATACAGCAAGGGGGGTGGTATTGGAATGCCTCCCATCACTCACAGGTCTGGAACTGGCAGAGGGGGAAGAGGGACAGGGGTAAGGATCCCAGGTGCTCAGGAGGGCAAAACAGCCCTAGGAGACCCACCGCAGTGGAGGGGAAGAAGGTTGGAGGAATATCCTAGCTCATTCTTCAGAGTAGAAGGAAAATACAGAGGGGTTAAAGAGAGGCATCAAGGGAGGGAACAGCAACAGAGTTTCCACACTTTCACAGGGGAACTGTGGTCCCAATCACCTATGGAGGCACTGGAGAGGAGGGCACACGTCCCTTCTGGGGACCACCCATGAAGAGTCAGGACTACCTGCCCCAGACAACCTACCAGAAGCCTGTGGGGTCTCCAGTCATTCCTTTGAGAAATAGGGTGTGGGTGTGTGGTGGGGGTGTGGGTGTGTCTTACCCTATTCCTCCTTTGCTACAACAGTATTTATGCAGGGTCACAAACAGCGACAGCAGAGGTAGAACAGAGCCTCACTCTCCCCCTTTGAAATCTCCATCTTAAGCCATAACAATAAGAATATTAACTTGTGTGGTTTTCATCAACAGTTCTCAAAACATTTTATGGAAGGAAAATAACCACCTCAGTCTTCAGTTCACAGATACAGGCGTGGATTGGTAAAAGACTTTCCTGAAGCCAGAGAGCAAGTGAGGAGACAGTAGGAGAGCCCTGTTTGGGGACTGCCAGGCCTCCTTCCTCTTCAACCAGGGAGAAGAACACAACTCAGGAAGATCCCCTCTCTTCCACTTATGTTCTCATGCTGGTTTGCATATCGGAATTGACCAAATGTGGCAATAGCAGAGCCAAATTAAGCATAAATTGGTTTTGATATCAAGGATACACCTTTTGCAGAGAACTCGTACTACCGCTTTGCTGAGCAAATATTTGAATGGAGTGGAACCAATTGGCAATTGTCATGTGTTATTTGTAAGTGAATACACCAGATCTCTTACTGCACTGAGAAAACAAATAATCAGACCCCCAAATTCATGTACTTTCCCTTTAGAAAGAGCCACATTGTGTTGCTACATCAGCAATTGAAATATGACAGGGTGCTTGTGTTTATACTCAGAGAAGTCATATACAGATTCCATCTGTTCATCATTTGGAGCAAATTTGCAGTGATTACTCAGGCTGAAAATTGCTTTGGAGTTTTGTCTGTTGTAGCTGTATTTGAAATAAATGAGTGATGTGATGCCTCACTTCTGAACACAGACACACATGTCAAAGTGAGAGGACAGCAGCTGAACTTTGGCTGTTCTGATTTGCAAGACATTCAGGGGTTGTTGACACTCACAGGGTGGAATTCTCATAGACTTTGGAGAAATCCAAGAAGGTCTGAAGCTGCTGCTGAGGTGAGGAATTTCCTGGAGCTTTGTCTCTGCAAACTAAGACTTATTCCACTTTGGACAAAGTCCATCCCATGCTATGGACTCTGGGACAGAGCCTTCAATAGAGAATGTCATATCACAGAGTTGTAGCTGCATTGCTAAAAATGGTTGCCCAGTGGTCTGATAGAGGCACAGATGATTCCCAGACATTTGAGTTAATCAGGTCCAGACTTACATCCAAGCTTTGAAGCAGCAACCTCTCTCTGAACAGGACATAGCCAACACTCTGGATCTCAACAATATCAAGGAAAATTAAGAAACTTTGGCCTTTGCTCCAGCTTTACTGATTGGGCTCTAGATCAGAGCAATAGAGAGATGAATTTCAAACTCGATCCTTGATATGGCCAAAGATGAAACCACAGAGAAGAAAAATTAATTTCAGTCATTCAGATGCAGCTGAATATGCTCAGCTGCAACTTCAGGGAGAAATCAGAGAGGAAGAATTTAGCTGATTGGATTTTGAGCCAGAAACAACTCCTATTAAAGTACCAGATGTTCAACAGTAGTCACAAATAGTAAGGGTTAAGCCCTACATCACCATTATCCAAGCCTTCAAAATCCTTGACTGATGGGAGGCTTTTTATGCGAAGGTAGGCTATCCTTCCAACACTCTGCCTAGCCTGTGAGATCAAGTGGAGGAAAGCAAGATGACTAGCTACCCCAGCTAACAAATTAGTAGGATGAAAGAGCGAAAGCATGTGTTGCTCTGAGAATCAGGCTAACTACGTGGGTGGCAAAGAGATGGGAAATGGGTTGGAGGGAGTCCGTATGCATTACCAGCCCCTGATCCTCTGCAAAACTTGTTGACAATGGTAGTGCAGCCAGGCAGCTTTGGAAGATGAACAGCTTGGCTGGTGAAAAAACCTGTTCTCTGGCCACCCACGCCATGGAAACCAGCAAGCAGTTTGGCTTCAGATGGATAAAAGGTTATTTCTATGGATGAAACACGCTCAACAATTAAGGGTAAAGTGGCAACGTTAGGCATCGACTGAGCACTAGCTAACACCCAGTGACTGCAGCATGACTTGTGAGACACTGACACCACGACACCATCTGTTTATGATTTATGCTGAACAGACTGCATATAGAAACAGATGGGAGGTGTCATCTTTGATCAGAATTGTTATGCCGGTGATTCCGCAGCATATTATATAGCCGAGAGTCTTACTTTCCCACATACTTCTATAAAGAGGAAGGTGTTTGTATTCATAGGAGCTCCACGCTACTCGGGGAATTATTCTTGCTGAATCCCTGCTGGACAGAGTCCTAGGGTTATGCAGCTGGGACAGATCCTTATTATTGTTCCAGATACATTCAAGAAAGACAATCACTTTGTCAAGTCCAGTGTTCCTAAAATAAAGTCCCAAAGTGCCTTTTTTGGGCCAGCTCTCAAGGTCAAATTGGAAACTTGCTGAGACTGTGTTCAGGGCACCACTGTTCTTTAGCACTGCCGTGCTTGTTATTTCAAGTCTCAACATTAGAAGGTTTCCTTTATGCTTTCATGACTTCATGGAATTTTAAAAGTTAATTTTAAGTTTTCATGACTGTGGAATAAGCCAATAAATGTAATTCAGATTCAAAATAACAGAAATGCCTGTTGGAAGGGACCCCTGGACAGCTCTTTTCTAATCTCTCACTCAGAGGAGGACCATTTCCAACAGTGGAACAGGTCAGCCAGGGCTTTGTCTAGCTGGAGCTTAAAAGCGTCCAAATTTGGAGATTGTACAACCTCCCTGGGTGACATGTTCAGAAGCCAAAATGCAGACATAAAAGAATCCAAGCCATGTATTTGCCAAGCCTGATTTATGATTTTTAACACAAATGCCTAGATACCTTCAAAAAGAGTTTTCTAGTATAGATAACAGACCATAAGGTCAATTTTCTGTCACTGTCTGTGGACTTTCCTTAGGCCTCACAGTTGTTGGGAGACTCGAGTCAACAAATATTAGATCAAAACAGCCAAAAAGAATGCTACACAGGAAGGCAACTGTCAAAACCTAAACTAATTCAAAATTTGAGTATCATTTTTGTAGGAGTGCAGAGGCTTTCTAATATGTCCAGTTAGCTAAACTGGAAAGCCACTGTTGTGAGAAACTTCCAGTCAGTTCTCAGAAGTCTGACAGATTTATTTTTTTTTTACCTGATTATCCAGAGTTGTTCTGTAAGAAGCAGTGAGTTCAAAACTAATCTCACTTAAATAGCAGTTAACTATGTCCTGAAATGACCAGGGCATGAAACTACTGTGAGAAGCCACACCAGTGGTAGGTACAGTGCAATTGTCTGCCATTGCTTTCCCAGTTCCTGATCAGTATTTAAATGAGTGAAATTAAGGTAGAATGTTGCTAAGTGTCACGGGGCAGAACAGAAGCCCCCATGCCTGCTCACACACACTTACAAATCTGGAGTAGTGCTAATGCAACTGGTGGCACCAAATTTAGGTAAAATGAACAACACAGGAGTGGGACAAAGCCCTCTCATCTTACTTCCACTGATCACTGAAAATGTAATAAGTCTGTGTCTGTCGATGTCTTAAACACTACACACCCTTTTGCCAGTCAGTACAAATCAGCTTTCTCGAATACCGAAGGACTCAAGCCTGTTTACATCAGCAGGGCGCTGAGGCCTGCTATATTTTTAAGCATGAATGTATGTGCCAGCACCTCAAAGTACAGGTGAGTAAGATGACACAGCTATGGATCGTGTAGCATGGAAAGATCTGGCCACCTTTCCCAGGAAGCAAGGCAGTCCTGCTAGTGGTGCTCCAGGGCACAGGCCTCGGGACCACCGGCGTGTAGCTGCAGGTCCTCACCGCTACTGAGAAAGCTTAAGCACCAGAGCTGTTGATTAGCTACATGGCACCCACCAGGTTCAAGAATAAAAAGCAGCAGATGGCACAGCAAGAGTTGTTATAGAAACGAAACAAAAAAAACCAACCCAAAACTTTTTTACTTTTTCCTGAAACTAATAACAAACTTCCCTGAAACTGTAACAAAACGCAGCCTTGTGCCGCTTGGAGCAGACACATCTTTCCTGGATGCTGCGCCTGTTGGGAGCTACAGGCACAGGGGCCACGCACCAGCCGCTGCACTTGCAGGACACCAGCAGACATGGGGACTGCTTGTTTTAGGGGTTGTCTGTATTTACTACACAGACAAGAAAGAGTGGATTAAGAAGCAACCAGATTCAGGCTGGAGAAGTTTTTCACAAATTTCCCCAGACCCTGGGAAAAAAAACCCACCATAATTCCCAAACACTGTTGACATCCCACAGTCCGTGCTGCCTCACCTACCTGGCATTATCAGAACTGATCCTGAAAATCACCTGCCAGATCAATCGCATTAACTTGCCAGGGCAAGATCCAATTTTGCACAGTAAAGATGCAGAGCCCAGGCTGGCCTGCAGGCACACAGATACAACGGGAGTATGGGGTCTGGCGGGGAGGGCACTTGGTGAAACTGGCTGGGAGCAGCTTTCTCAGTAGTCAACATAATGAATGGTTTGCAATTAGGCCACAGGAAGCAGCTACTGGCAAAGAAAGTTTCCTGTGTGTTTAGGGCACAGGAGGGAGGCTGTGGCCTTTGGGCAGATGCTCCCCCTTTCTGCTGCTAGATCGTTTTCCCCTTTGCTTAGCCACCGGGCCAGTGGTGCTGGTGGACTTAGAAAAGAGTCACCACCATTCAGTGCTCTCACAGACACTCTCAAGATAGCTCACTGTGCGTACTTACTGTAGCTCACCCAGTTTGCGACAGGAGGAACAAAGCACTCTCCCATTCCTCCAACATCATCCAGTTCCTTCAGTTCAGCTTTACTGAGCCTATACAGAGGCATAGATAAGTAGCACAGTCCCTGGACACCTAATACAAGGACAGCCAGCATTAGACTGCAAGAATATTTTCCAGCCACATCTGCATTTGTCTGGCATCTTGCAGCCAAGTCAGCAGAGTGGGAACCCGACAAGGAAGGGTTTCAAACTTTGTTAATTGTTTGAGTAGAGGGGAAATGCTTTCATTTCTTAACTTTCCCTTAAAATAATGTGCACGATCTGTTCTGGGAACACCCACCCAGTGAAAATCCCTCTGGAGGCTGCCTGCCAAAGCCTGAGAAAATCCCTTCTGGGAGCCGTGTCCGCTATTTCAGACACTGCCTGCTCATAGGAACATAAATCTGCTGTCCTCACTGATGAAGATTATTTGAGCTGGATTTAATGTGCCTAGGCACATCTTTCTTAACTTGGCTCAGACAACCACCTGCTACTTCACGTGCATTTGTTGCTCAGTACAGATCTCTTTATAGAGTCACCCGCCCTGCTGACAGCAGCTACAGAGGGCTGCACGCTTTTCCCCACCAGTTAGCACAGCCTATGCATGTACCTGGTGCTAGTGAAGAAGCTATCGCTCTCCACTCTGCCTGAGTGTTTTTCCTTGGGATTCTCTCCATTTGCAACATTATTCCAACATGTTGTCAAATCTGGGGCAGAGAATGCCTGATGTCTAGGAAAGAAAGTAATAGAGTATGGCACAACTCCCTAAAAACATAATAGAGATGACACTTAAAGAAACTTAACATCTGTAGAAAGCTACGTTGAGTATCTATACAATTTACAAGAGAGCAGGGGTTGTTTGCTGAGCCTCTCTCTGGAAGCTCATACCAGCAACAAAGTGTCTCCTCTATTTCATTAGGGGGTCAAAACCACGGGAGGAGGATTCGGAATGCTATAGGACATCTCTCTACTGTAATTCCTATAGTAAAGAAGGGAGACAGGGGAAGCAGGAATAATACCCATATTCTAGCACTTCTGCTGTTGGCAACTTGTTGAATTGTTTAAAACCAAAGGAATCCCCACATTTTTTGGGACTCCAGAACATTGGCACACACAGACCTTTGTAAGATTTGGCATAAGATGACACTGTTTTCACCCATACCCAAAGAGTACTGCATACTGCCAGCCACTCCAAGCACACTGCCATTTCAAGATGCTGCTGGCACCAACTCCACCTGCTGGAAATAACTTAACACCCCAGCTGAATTAAAATTTTCTGAATGCAATTGCTATATTAGAGAACTTGACTCTACTAACATCCTTAGTGATTTCTCAATATTACCCCGGCCCCCCCCCGGCCCCCCCCCCCCGAATCAATGAGTTCCTGGTGCTTTAAGGTTTCATAACTTTCTGATTTAACTGATCAGAAGTCAGTCCTTGTTGTAATGCAACAGTTGAACTCTGCCATTTAATCATTTAGGTTGGAAAAGACCTCCAAGATCATCAACTCCAACCACCAACCCAACATCACCATGACTACTAAACCATGTCCCTAAGCACCACACCTACATGTCTTTTAAATACCTCCAGGGATGGGGACTCAACCACTCCCCTGGACAGCTGGTTTCAGTGGTTGACAACCCTTTCAGTGAATATAGTTTTCCTAATATCCAATCTAAACCTCCCCTGGCGCAACTTGAGGCCATTTCCTCTTGTCCTATTGCTTGTTACTTGGCAGAAGAGACCAACATCCACTTCGCTACAGCCTTCTTTCAGGCAGTTGTAGAGGGCGATAAGGTCTCCCATCAGCATCCTCTTCTCCAGGCTAAACAACCCCAGGTACCTCAGCCACTCCTCATCAGACTTGTGCTCCAAACCCCTCACCAGCTTCATTGCCCTTCTCTGGACACGCTCCAGAGCCTCAATGTCCTTGGAGTGAGGGGCCCAAACCTGAACACAGTATTCAAGATGCAGCCTCACCAGTGCCGAGTACAGGGGGACAATGTTCTTGTCCATGTTCTTTATAATTCACCCCTTTATCCATGTATATCAGAAAAAACAAAAAATATGTCAAAAAATAGTTCCCCCATACTCCCATGCTCTCGGTCTTTAGATAATTTTAAAGACAGAGTCAATTCAAACTGATTTAGTTTATCTAGTTTGACATAAAGTCAATGAAATAATTGCAACAAATGATTATTTGTATCACTCAGCCAAGGCTCCTGGAACACATTGCAAGCATTAGGCATAATAATTCACGTTCACAATTCCCTACTAAAGGATGATCAGATACTCACATTACCATCATCTGATGTACAAATACTCAGCACAGAGGATTTCACATGGTTGTTCCAGTTCTAAATACACTATTTATAAGGCTCAGAACTTTGAGTTGACACAAACCTTCACAAGATATTCAGCTTCAATTTGAAATCCTACCCAGTGGGAAACTACCCTGTCAACTGCTATTGCACTCAATCGTTAATTACCTTCACTGTTAACATTTTGCATCTTACCTCCAGTGTAATTTCATTTCCAAGAGATGATGGGCTATTATCATCCCTTCAGCTGCCAAGCAAAGCACACTCTATTAGTAGAAGTGTCACAATGTGGATGTTTATCAGCTGAATAAATTATCACTTAACCTTCCCTTTAAGCTTGCTGTATTTTTATCACTCTTGCATCCCTGTTTTCCAACTGATAAAGAGAAAAAAGGGATATGGCTGATATCTAAACAAGGCAATAGCAGAGTCAAGCATGCCTTGCAGGATCTTGATACTCAAGGCCTTGTCCCTGACACTACTTTCTTCTAACACCAAACCGACATTTCTGCTTGTGTCCCAATACTATTTACATCAACAAATAAGGCAGTACATGTTGGAAATTGTGAGCATACAGAGTGCAAGATGGTGGGAGAATACATGCATTATAAACCCAATCTTTTAAACAGCTAGGAAACTGTTCACTCAGATGAACTAAATC
The DNA here is from genome assembly GCF_000687185.1 of Egretta garzetta. Classification (NCBI taxonomy): domain Eukaryota; kingdom Metazoa; phylum Chordata; class Aves; order Pelecaniformes; family Ardeidae; genus Egretta; species Egretta garzetta. The sequence goes on from NW_009258688.1 coordinate 963,667, forward strand.
AAAGGTATCTTCTGATTCAAAGGATAAGAAATGGTCATTATGAGTTTTATTGCATATTATGGTTAAATCAAAATTAATTATTTGCAGAAACAATTCTTTGATTTATCTAATCTGAGAATCAGAAGTAATATCAGGGGTTTTTAAAATCATCCAGTGTCCTGAGTCCACACTTTTCTAGGTGTCCTACTATGTATTTGCTGAAATCACACACATTCAATCATTGGAAGTATCTGCAAAATACCTAATTTTATTTTTTATTCTGGGCTTTTCAAAATAAACTAAATGAACACTCAATGCTCACAGATAAAAGCAGGCACAGTAAAGTTCGTGTAATGCTATGTTACTTAGTTCACAAAATTGCTGGCATTTTCCCCAATAATTTGGTGATTTCATTTTCCTAGCATACTTTTTTTGCAATAGACAGATTAAACTCATACTTTCTGAAGATACCATCAAAACACCTTCATCAGCATTCTGTATGATCCAAAGTTTTTCTCATGGCTATATACCACTGCAGTAGCTACGATGGTCTAACACCACCAGAGGTAAAATTTGCTGGTAAAAGCAGAATCCTTTATTAGAAAAAATGATGTATTTATGGGGAAAAAAATTGTATTTTCAAAAGATATCACTTAATCTAATAAAAGAGCTGCCATCTTTCTACTAAATTTTAAAAATGTCTTGAGTCAGCTTTAGATCATTCAAATATCACAAAACTTCTGTGCAGTAGCAGAACAGAAAGGTAGTTGCAGGCATATTCCTCAGAACATTTCTACCTCTGCTTACATCAAACTTTGCCTTCAAAATTATATGGAAGTTCCTCTAACCTTATACTATTCTCAATGTCTTTATGCAGATAGAGGCTGTAAGTTTGACTCAATATTAGGAACTATTATCTACAGTTGTAGCACTCTTTCAACAACACTCAAGACGTCACTGAGGGGAATGACTAGCTTTTTTTTATTAAAAAAAACCCCAACCAACAAACCAAACCAAACAAGCATGAACTCTACCATGAAGAGCTTTAAGAATAAATTTCTTTTTGATTAGTCTGTCACTTTTGGAAAGGCATTTAAGCTTTATCAAGCTGTGTCAGGTGGTAATCTCAGGTGTGGCAATCAACAACAGGCACAACTTTGATGCAACACCTCACATACACAGCAAAAGGGGGTTTGGGATTTTGTCCCAACAATTAGTATCTTCAGCCTTTTGCAGGAGCTGAACTGCTGTGTGAGTAAGCTCAGAAAGACACAAAAGACTCAACAGCTGAAAGTGCACTTGAGTGAGCTCTTCAATGAGCTTCTACAGGTTTCACATCAACCCAGGACTGTCTGGTTTATGGTTTCGGTGAGACCACTCTACCATCACTTGCCATAGTAGAGTCTCTGTTATTGCATCTCTTTCAAGTGTGGGCATGAAATAATTATGTACATTGACTGCTGGGGCTTCTCCTGTCTCTGGAGTTTTATCAATACCGAGAAAATGTTGACAATTTTATAATGAACCATTATCATTTGGGAAAAATGAGAGAGATTGAAAGTGAACATCTGGCAAATGGAATTAAACATATTCTCTTATCATGCATTATATGTGCTCAAATCACACAGAATATCTGCTGCAGGTCTGCTGCTCAGCATACATGTTTCCATCATGGGTTACAAACTTTTTTTTTTCTCCTTTGATATCAGGGTTTATTCTGATCCAACTCAGATTAACTGCTCTGAAATTATTTGCTTACTGGCCACTGCAACGCTGCATCATACGTATGTCAAAATCCTATCATCCTGGTGCACTGGGCATTTTCTTTTTCCTTCACACCTTTACTTCAAAATCCTTTCCCCTCCCTGCAATGCTCACCTCGTGACTTCCTTTTACAACTCCAGCACCAACTCCTCCCCCTAAAAAAGCCCAAGATCTTGAGTATAATGAGCCATACTTCACACCTGTGGAAATTCTGTCATCTTATTCATACCATAGCTACTAAAATCAGTCTGCAACAATGTATGAAGACATAAGAAAAGGCATTCATTGAGAAGACTTTGAAGTATCTAATTTTCCACCTGAATAGCCAATCAAATTATTTCATACCATAAAGACAAGTTTTGGTAGTCCTTTTCTAAGTTATGTTTATCAACATTATCTGCTAGTTAAGTAGAAAAGGTCTATGTAATTTTTCAAAAAGCTGCTTTTTTCCCAAGCAATGTGCTCGGTGAGTTTTAAGTTAGTTTATTTATGGAACTATAGTGAAGTATCCACTTACTTCTTTAAGAAGTCCTTAAATATCCCTCAAACAACAAAAAGCAGTGAATTTGCATTTTTTCTCCCTCCCATTTTTCAGAGGTAACCTACCTGATAATAAGCTGCCATTAAACATTAATAAAACAAAGGTTATGTAATTCACTATCCAGCAAGGACTAAGCAGGATAAAACCAGATACTAATGATGGTTTGTTTGGGATTAATGGTAAGCGTTGGATTAGTTGAGGGCTTCTTGGTATCTGCGTTTCCCATCGCTCAACAAAAACTCCAACTGCAAAAGACTAGTGCCACCTTTGGATGAAAATTAGTATTAGATCTCTCAGTCTGATCTGTTCCCTACAGACACTGGCTTTTTATTAGATATTTTGCCACACTCCCAGGAATTTTACTAAGATTTAATCAGAACAGCCTTTTTTCCTTCTCTCTCTCACCTTCCTTTTTCCTTTTGCCTCCCATTCAACTTTGATTTTTAAGTAATAAAGAGAGAAAGTCTTTCCCTCTTATCGGTGCTCATATGTTAACTCACCTCTTTGGAGTTTATCCTTGGAAATGTATCAGAAAGTCTCCTATTAATCATCATGACACTTGACTAAGGCCCATTTGTAAGCTATTTCCACAAAATTGTTAAGCATTTGAGAAAAAAAAAAAAAAATCAATGCAACTTTTAACCTAAGTTCAGGTAAAGGTTTACCTAACTTTTTGAGTCTTTGTTTGGTACTTCACCCATTTCCAGACTATCCTTACTTTACCTTGCTTCAGATAGCCAGAAACATTAATATCCTCATCAGTCATCAGACCTGCAGCACCTAATTCATCTTGATTTTGAAAGACAGTATCCAAATCCAGTGTACCAGGCCTGGCTGGAATGGAATTCACTTTCTTCATAGCAGACCATGCCCTGCTACTAAAACAGTGTCGATAAAACATCCGTGGTTTTGGTTATTGCTGACCTGTGTTTGCACAGCATCAAAGCTTTCTTGTTCATCACTCTGCCTCCTGAAGCAGGTAGGCTGGGGGTGGGCAAGGATTTGGGAGAGGACACAGCTAGGACAGCTGACCTAAACAGACCAAAATGGATATTCCATGCTGTATGACGTCATGCTGAGTGATAAAAAAACTTGGGGTAGGGAGATGGATCATGAGAGATGGCGAGTGCACCTTTGCAGCTCTTTCCCCCTACTGTCTTTCTTTCACTTTTAAACTGTCTTTACCTTGACTCAGGCATTTTCTTGCTTTTGTTCTTCCTATTGTCTCCCCCACTCCACTGGGGGAGGTGGTGAGCAAGCAGCTGATGAGTGCCTAACTGCTGGCCAGGGTCAACCCACCACAACAGGATTTGGAAAACTTCTGTCTCCAAAATAGGCACACCGAAGCATGCAGTGTCTTATTTCTTAAGGCAAAATGGTTTAGCATTACTGACAATCAAATCTACATTTATGTTCGGTATTAACAAAGAGTGGAGACAGTAAGCTAAAATCCCAGAGAAAGGCAAATGATACCATTTGCTAATTGGCTTTGGTTTTCCATCTCTGTGTGGGTTTTATAATTACATGTAAGCTTCATTTGATTTCAAGGCTCTGCTTTTATTTCTAACAGTAGCACTTTCCAGTTTTTATTGGATGATTCCCTGGAGACCTTGTACTAGGGGAAAAAAAAAAAAAAGTGATCAACCAAACGCTTCACTTCATATGTTCAGGCATACTTCTACAGCAAAATGAGACAGATGCCATTTAATCTACCACACACAAAGGCATGTGACAACTGGAGAAAGACAGTCTGGAGTGAGTCAAATCAAAAGAAGGGACTTTTCTTGATGATTTCCCAATGCAACCAATTAAGTCCACTCCCTGCACACTGCGTGGCCTTATTTTTCATTTTTTCATGATTTCTTTTTTCCTTACAATTGCCCTTATCGCCTTAGGGGTGGATGGACCAGTGTTTGCTTTCTGCTCAGGAAACGCTCTGACATAATGCCCCCGTATGGCCATCCTAGTTTTAAAGCATTTGATTGCAAAGCTGAGGAAAGTTTAGCCAGCTGACTTTTTTTTGCTCTCTACAAGTATCTCCTACCACTTTAAGAGAAAATTCAGGCTGATCTGCAAAAAAATTCTTTCATACACCAAAATGTAATTGAAGTGATATCACTAATACCATGTGAGCCATCACATAACAATTTACTGGGGAAGGGCTCGTGTTCCCAGTTTGGTTCTTATGACTGTTCCTCATCTCGTCTACGTGTTTGGCTCTAGCCACAAGTTGCAGTGAGATGTCTGCTTTGTCAGAGACTATCCCTTTGAACTTACTCATCAAACCTAATTTTAATTCCCTGCTATGACAGGAGGAACGAGGGACAACAGTTATACTCTAACCTCACTGTAACCCATCCATGTGGGTCCCCCGTGAATGACTCGCTACAGTCACTGTAACGAGGCTTGGTAACTTGCTCCATCAGAATGAATATCTGATTTTAAAGTCTTGTGGAAAGAAAAGTAAGCAAAGAAATGAAGAGATAAAACAGTCCAAAAAAAAAATAATTTTTGTATCCCATCACTATCATCACTTTGATCAGGCTGATTTTCATAATCTAATATTTTTCTGTGATCATTATAAGCAGTTGTATTTATGCTGCACTATCAAACTGCTGATTTGTAAAGGCCATTACTACACAATTTGATACACTCTAAAGATTCAGAATTTCTCCATATATCCTACCCTAATGCATGAGTGCCTGTAACTCACCCACTACTTGAGTGCAGGGCAGGTGAATATTAGCACGGTGTATGTCAGAAGATTCCTGGAACTCCTGACATGCTGGGAAGATTTAAAGAGTAGCTAGAAATCACATCTTGTATAACAGCATCTCTTATTCACGTTTTATTTATATGAAAGTCAGTCAAGGAAGTGTGTGTGCAATTCCTCTACTAACTCATATCTCCCCCATTTCTAGCCAAAGAAATTTAATACATATCCCAGAAGGAATTTTGGGGCTGAAAACATGTCTGTGTGTATTTAATAAAATGAAACTAAATCGAAGTAGATAAAAACCAAACAGAAAATGCACCTCTTTCCTCAGTCCAGGCCCTGTTTCTTGGCCCATCTGGCACTTGAAGCCACCTTTACACTTCCACCAACCTGAGGCCATATGAGACCAGATTATATCCCAAGATAACAATGAAGTTGAACAGATCCAGACTGTGAAAGCTAGATTAAACCATTTGACACGTACTTCATCCCTGCCCTGCCAATATAAAATGCAGTTGCAAGTAGGCCCTTTCTGTCAACACAACCCATTTATTTCACCACTAACGCACCACAAGTCTGCAGTTCCTGTCCAGTTTGCTTACATGAAAGCTGGCATTCACTCATTCCTCTTGATCACACCCAGCTTTAGTGCTGTGGTGGGACATACTCAGTGACTGACAGCCAAACCACATTAGTATTCCCAGCAGTGTGGACCATCACTAGTTGTTACCTTTATGACTGCAGCCAAGTAGTCTTAAAAGTAGTTACCTTGTACCCAAGTCTGAATTTTAATGCAGAACAGAAAATTCAGCAGAGGTTCGAAAAATCCATCCAAAAAACTAGGTAAATATTTGGCCAGAGGACCCACCTCTGGCCTCCCAGACTGGCTGGTTTAAAACATCAACTGTAGCGACAGAGAAAAACATCTGCAGATTTTCATGAGGTAATTCATTAGAGCACATAGCTCAGAACCAACAGACAATACTCTATTAGACTTACAATACCTCGAGCCTAAGCATACATGATACCAAATTGATGAGCTTGCGAAGGTATCACAGTATCTAAATTTCTGTATTACCTTGCCCCAAAAGTCTGACATGCCCCCTTCCCTAGCTAGGATGCTAATGTAGACAGAAGCTAATAAGCTTACAGTGGGCCTTGCCCCTCTTTTCTCTCCCTGACCAGGTGGGATTCTTCCCTTTCTTCAGCAAACTGCTAGAACTGATGTGACTGCTCTGCTATAAGGAAACGTAAAGGAGGAATTTTGTTCAGTCTGTCACAGCCAGCACCATCTCACCTTGCAGTCTCCCTGGGACAAGTTCTGGCTGTCAAGCAGCCAAATTAACAGCTCCCACCCCACATAAACCTGCTCTCTCCCCTATCCACTCCCTATCCACTGCCCCAGGAAACCATTAGGCCTTTGTCCAATAGGTTTAATGGTAGCACAACTGCAAAGGGTGCAACAGTACCAAAGAGATGCATCAGTATCACGAAAGATGCAAGAGATGTGTAGCTAAATGTATTCCTATGTTTTACAATACGTAGGCAATGCGAATTTAAAAAGTCAGTAGGACATACTGTAATACAAATTTAGGCATGCAGAAACGCAAGTGGACCCCTTATGCCTGAGGCTGTAAGTAGCAGCTGAAAAAAAAATAATCTTTCTCTTGCAACTCTATCAGAAATCCCATGTCTCCCAAAACTTCAGTGCTCTCAACTTTCAGTGCTTCGTCCTAACTGCTTACCCCAGCCAGGATCTCTCCATCTGCCTCCTCCAGAGCACACGGTGCACCACAGCGCTCAGCTCAACAGGAGCAAAGAGAAAGTCACGACTGCCACCCTGAAGATTTGTTCCACATATGGGTGCAGCTCACACTCCGTTACTCTCTGTTCCTGAGTGACAAGTTTAGCTTACTTTGATGCTAGCTGGCTCATGCCCGCCTAACCGTACCGCAAGCAACACGACTAACCCAACAGCAGTTTGGTTCCAAGGAATTCCCCATTCCACGTAATTTACTTATCTGGCGAGAAATCATACATTGCATAAGCCTTTTAAAGGTGTACGTAGCAACTGGGATGTTTGATGAGGTCTGTAATGTGTCTTGTCAATCACTAATGGCTGACACCATTTTGAACCTCTACATAGGCCTGTAATGGGCCCTCCCGCTCAGCTCACAGGGTGGGTGGGCTGGAACCACCACCACCACCAAGAGCATAAACACACCCATGAACAGCTTTCCTCCCCCTTTCTAGTCACAACTTCTCCTGGGGCAATGGCCAGTTACAGTCACAGACAGGCCCACCTCCCAGTCAAGAGGTGGCAGTCAGGGGGTGGTAACACTTTCCTCTGCTGCTCTTTCCTTACTTCTTACTGGTTTTCTGTTGCCACTCCACGTCTTGGTGTCTCCAACCCAGTGCTGCGCCCAACAGCCACTGTTTTTTGGGGGTGGGTGGGGGTCCCCAACCTGGTGCAGAGCACCCATGGCCACCGTCCCTCCTCTGGCATGGGTCACCTTCTTCCAATAGCAGCTGTCCTCTCAGCATGGCGCCTCCGGCCCTTCGTGGCTGCCGCTCTTGCTCAGATGTGTCAGTGCTGATGGCCGTGGGCTGGCACAGGCATGGGGCAGGGAATGGCTGCCTCCCAGACAGGGCAGCCTGCACCCCACGCTGCCCAAACACAGTACGCTGCTGTGCAGTGACAAGCCCCTCTGCATCATGCAGCTTAAAAAGCGTTAGAGCCAAACTATTAAAAAAAAAAAGTAATCTCAGTCTACCCTTGCTCTTATACCACTGGATAAATCAAAATATTGAAATCAGTGCTAATACTTCAGCAGTCTTTGACATGAAATTGTGGAAAATCCTCTCATGATTTACTCTGGGTTTGTTTATCTGTTCTAGATTTGGGATATCCTCCCCCCGCAGGTTTCCATTTGTTTTAGCATATAGACCAAAACTGGGCTGCTACTGCTCTGCAATTTTTTTCATTCAGATTTCTTTTTATAGCTGCTTTTGTTGCAGAGGCTTGCATAACTTCCTAAGGAACTTATACTTTAAAAATACACATACTGAAGACAAATTAACATTTTCTGCAGGAGGCTTCAAATATCTGTACAAAGCGGTGTTAAAAAAATTAATTACCCTTTTAAGTGGGGTATCAGGAGTGGGACTAAGTTACCTGAAGATTATAATGGAGGATTTTGTTCAGACACAGAACTCAATTTCAAACACAAAAGTATCATTGGTTCTAATTATGTACTTTCCTGAAGAGAGACTTTATTTTGGGCAGACACACACACATCCTGCTTTTCCAAAGCTTCTTTATGACCGCACTTTATGAGCTGCACCATCGGTGTCCCACTTTGGCCTTCAAAGCTCCAGGCTCAGACCACCGCTGAGACACAAGGTGTGCCCTGAGGCCACAAGCACAGGCTCCACGTTACGGCACTGTACGTACCACAGCGCACAGCCTGAAACTGAGGAGATGAACGTGTCAGGCAAGACATCACACCCAGACGTGGCATACAGACAAATGAGTTGGGTTTGTATGACAAAGCATTGGTCTTCACTAGTGTCAGCCACACCAGCTTTTATTTCTGGCCAACTGTAGAGTTGGTATCACAACTGCCTTTTGTTTGTTTGTTTGAATCAGCATGACTTGCAGTCATTTGTATTGGGATTTATTTTCAAACACGGGAGAAGCACAGAGGAGGTGTTTGCACTGAAATTCTTTGGTTACTTTCATCTGACTGTAGCAAGAGAATGTACTTTTTATCTCCGAACTACAGTGCCTTCTACCATATTCTTTAATGATGTGGCTAGTGGTAACTAGCAAAGAGGATTCTGAAATGAGTTATTTCTACAGCTACTAGACATGATGAAGAGCACTCAAAAAAATCTAGAACCTCCTTGATATTTTATCATTCAAGACTGCAAAAGAATATTCCACATTATCATTACGAATGCAATGTTCTGAAAAGACAGTGTTAACAGTTCTGCACATCAAATACCACCAGAAGTCATGGAAAACAAGATGTTTTTTCCTCAGTTATGTTTTTCTAGGAGTAAAATACTTCACGGTTCAAACACTGCATGACAGAGTCTTTATAACTTCAACAGATTTTGTGATTAGATTATTAGGATGTTTATTTGATGAGTTGCATTAGTTTAAGCAGACAGCAAGGTTAAAGAACAAGCAGCAATGCAGAGGCAGACTACTTCCATTAGCCTAATATCCCATTTCTTGACTGAAGAATTCAAATCAAGAACGGCCTTGCCCCACAAAGGTATCCACACATCCCTGAAGAACAGCAACTCCTCTCTCAATAACCCACCAATACACAAGTGTTACGAGATAACCCCCAAGCTTTCTGACCTACTGAGACTCTACATCCTAATTTAGGTTTGATTTCAGAACTGCCACTTGCAGTAAGAAGCGTGCTGCGATGCTGATAGGAGAGAGGTTTTACACTTGTACATACATCAGTAAGCAGCAGACTTTCAAAGCGCAACACCCTGTTCAGAGGCTGGCACGCATCTGCCCTTTTAGAGCCACAATACATAGATGTGGGAGAGCACTTGCAGTAAGAAATCAAGGCTTACAGAGTATGCATTTAGGAAATTAGTATTGTTTTAAACACAATTTTAGAAAGCTCAAGGAATTTAAAATAAAGGTCAATATCACAATGAAAAGTCATTGAACACTAGAAAGATTTTTCAGTATTTATAAGCCCAACTATAAAAACTCCCTTTAATTCTGGATTTCATACAACTACACTGCATATGATTGAACTATCGAATGAGTTAAGCAGCAGAATGGTACGATCAATACGATAAAACAAAAAGCAGAAGTAAATATCATTTAGTCCAACAAGTTATACAAAGCTGTGTATTCAAAACCTTACAGACCAACGCTTTAACCACTGACAGCGGAGCACTGTGCATATTAAAAGGTTATGAATAGACAAGAAATGAGTCTTGTAACTTCCTGTTGGTGATGTCAACCCAGTATCAGTTGATAAGGCGTAAGTTGCCAAGAATATCCACGATTTGCCTTCAGTGCTCTACTCCATTTGTATTATCAAGACCAAGCCTCATTCTAGCTTCTCTTGCCATGAGACACTGTACAAAACTTATGGTGACCCTAACCCTGTCCCTAGCCATAACTTAAATTATAAATCAAATAAGCCAAACCACCCAACACAGCATATTCCATTAACCACTTGCAGCCATCAAACCTAAATCTGCAGACCCTGCTGTGTGATCCACGAGCAAGTCTTTCTGGTGCTGTTCATAACCCTAACCTCATCTTATCCTGGAGAAAAACATGTACCGGTCTTTTCTTCTGACACGACAGGCTTACAGACACAGAAGATCTGCCAGTAAAACTCTCCCATTCCCCTTCCAAATCTTAATCTCATGCCAAATTCTACAGCGAACAGTTGACAAGACATCCATAACCCTTGTGAACAAAGCAGAACAGCATCTCCGTATAAAAGTCATCACAGTTTTGGTTATTTCTCCCTTCCATGCTGCCTAAAGCTCTTTCTTCACGCCATGTGCACCTTATTTCCAAACCAAGAATACCAAGGCAGATATCCTTCCCCAGTCTCAAGTAGATGGTTAGTTTCTTTAGGCAGCTCAACTTTTTCTTAAAGTATTTCCCCTCATACCTAGAAGTGTTTAGAACAATTTCAAAATTGTTAAGAGCACATGGCACATGTTCTGACAAGCAAAGGAAGTTTCCATTCACAGATCATGTAAATAACTGTATAATTTGGAAGCTACTTCTTTCTTACAAAACAATCAGCTGAATAGCCCTGCAAACGTAGGAGTAAAACTACCATAAGCGTGAAGCACTCAAGTTCTGTACTCGGGTATATAAATACTGACTCTTGTACATACAGCTCACACAATGCAGTCTCTAGCTTATTTTTGAGATCATGCACACATGCATTAGAAAAATAAGCTTTAATTTTGTATTAGAAAGAAAAAAAATCATGTAAATTACCCATTTCTATACCTCAGCCTAAAGCCACTCATTTTTATATATAAATAGCAGCAAGGCTACTAGTCAAATGTTCAATCTTTCCAACTGGTTTCTTGAACACAAAGCTGATGACTTGTTTCACCATATATTCTAATACCTCAATTACCAATGCAGAGTCTTTTTTTTTTTAAGCTTGCTTTTTAAGGCAAGCTGTCAACTATGACATAAAACTTGTGCATGTGTGAAATTAAGACCACGCACCTTGACTGACCAAAGGCAACGCACAATACTGTGGGAAGTAAAGTCATTAATATATGATGGCATCACTTCACAGCTTTTTCATAATAAGCTGTTAAAACAGTAAGAACAGGCTATGCAGAATGAAACACGTGCAGTTTTGCAGGATAAGGCTGTCACACAGGTATTTTACAGCCATTCATTTTGGAAGGTAGGGACTACATACATGATCTCTACTTTTTCCAGTTTAACATTTTTCTTTTTGCCTCTCCATACAAAACCCAGAAGAATTAAACGTAAGTTAAAATATCAACAGTCCCCTCCTCCCAACCAATGGAGCAGTAGCCTATGGGCTACTCAAATCCCATTTTAAAAAGTCAAGAATTAATGAAAACAATGCCCAAAAGTAATTAAAATCCTGTTTCACACAAGAACAAAAGTAGTATTTTGACAATTCTGGAAGAGAAATCAGAACTATGAGGAGTCACTACCGAACTTCTATGATAAACACGATATTAACTATTTCAAGTCATCAAAACACAGAAACACAAAAGCTGCGCTGAAGATCTATTGCCATCAACTCCAAGAGGAAGCAGATTAGGATCATGATTTGCAATACCAGAGTGTTTTTTGACTGCAACAGAAACTAAATTTAGACCCAGTTACATAAAAAATACTAATAGCCTTAACACTTTTAATCAGCATAAGAGGTTTAGAGATACACAAATGATTTAAAGTCTGTTGACTAGTTTTATACTGCATTTGCAATATTGTGCATTAGTAACATCAGGGAGATTATGAAAAAAATACTGAAGCGTAATAAAATTACATAAAACATGAAAAGCAGGCTATACAGAGCGATTTCAAACTTTGATACTAATGGAAATTTTACCAGAATACGTCAAGAACATAATTTGTCTACAGATACCTGCAGCATGGAGGCTAACCTACCCAGGTAATGCAACGTAAGTACCTGGTAGGTTCAGAAACCAGGTTGGACTCTTTATATAAATGCAGTAGTAACTCGTGTGATCCGACAAAGGGCACAAAATAAAACGCTTACTATTTTCATACTGTTGCACACTGCTGATCCGTAACTAGCGCAACAGCACAAAGCAATCTGGCAGGCTTTCAAATGCCAAGTCTGGCATGGTGACGGGCAATATGCTCTGCCAGCTGTGCAACTCCTTCAGGAGCTGCAAAATGGCAAAAAAAAAAAAATTAATTCCCTGATGATTTTTAAGGACAGTTCATTCTTATGGCTTGCAAAGCACCTTGCCAACTTTTTATGAAGCATTCATCAACATCACATTTTTTCTCCATAGCAGCTAAACAAGTTCCCTGAAACAGAAGACTCAACAATATTGTCCTAATACAAATAATTTCTTGGATAAGCTACAACTGTTGTCCCAGGCATGTGGTAAAATTGCAAAATAGGTGGCAATGTTCTATGTCCCATCTCCCACTTTTTGATATGTAATCTAGACCATGAAAACATTTTCAGGTTCACATCTTGAATCATACACAACAGTTACCATAATATGGGTAATTTTTTTTTTAACTTAAATAGTTCATTTGCACAACGTCATCAGAAAGTATTTCTTAAAAGCCTGTTTCTACCACTGCATACTAGCAGATACAGACATTAAACGGCTGACGGCAAGTCATTCTTCATAACTGTCACCTATAAACTGATTAGCCACAAACAAAGGAAAAAATAATTTTGGTTGTTATCTAAAAAAATCCTCTAATACATTGGAGATGGAATAGTTACTCAGCTGCAAAAGTTCTGACATTGTTATCTGACATTAAGTATTTTGCTTTATTTTCTACATCTTAAATACCAACAAGGACACCATGGCCACTACCATGTGATGAACTCTTTCCATTCATTTCCCTATGTAATTTTTCAAAGTCAAATTTACAAAAACCGGTATCAACCTTGGGCTGAGTTGGACAGAAAGTTTGTGGTTTAGGTTTTTTTTCTTTTTTAACTGAAATTACCACCTTGGCAAATTTCTTTAGAACCGTTTACTAAAAATAACTTTAGAGAAGTTTTTTAGCACTTCAGAAAAACTGCACTGAAAATGAGAAATGTTTAAGAAAAGCCTACACAACTGAAATAATGTATTTGCTTGTTATCAAAATTGGTGAATATCAGATTGCAGTTACAAACTATACTTTTTTGGCAGATGCTTAGCTTATTATCATTCAGCTGTTGAACCACAGATCCAGCTTGCATCACCTAAGAGGATTATTCAACAACACACAGGTTATTACTGCTTAAAGCTCATATACTGAACTTGCTTCTTCATAATGTTTTGAGTTTCTATGGATCCTTCTTTTCCAGGAAAGCAGACACATGGCTTACTGGAAGTTCTACTCAAAAACACAATCATGTTTTTTTTTACTTCCTATCACAGTGGATATATAAACTACTAAGGAGAATAAAATTTCAAGTGGACTGTACGCAGCAATTTATTTCTTCCATATCTTTGTATCTCCCATATTTATCAAACTTCCATATTCTCACTACACATAAGAAAACACGATTGTCAATTAACAGGTACTTAAAATACTACCTCTGTATTCCTCTCCTACCACTACAAGCGTTACTGAGCTGAAAAGAGTGATCAGTTCACTTACCACAGAACTGCAACCACTCTTCAGAATTTCTCTGCCAGAAACACTAAGACACTTATTAGGACAAGGAATTAAGAATTTTACTTATGTAATTAAAGTAATTTAGATCAATCCAAAACAATGTGCTCTTTCATCCCTTGGTTAATACTGGTCAAGCAGTGTGATGTACAGTAATGGTTCACAACATATACTGGCTTATCACGCAGGGAGGATGCAAAAGCTTGTGTTACTACAACGGAAACTTTCAACCTCACTGGAAGGAATAAAAGTACTCTTTTTTAAGATACTGCTCACGTCAACTTTGGTTAACTACCCTGTTCTGCACTTGCAGAAAATAAGCCATGCAATGGACTCCCATTTACAAAATAAATCTTATTGATGCAAATTTTGATCTTTGTGTCATATCTCCTTTCCAATCAGAAAGAGTCTCAAAGATAAGACTAAAGTATTTTTTAAATTAAATTTCAACATGCAATTTTGAAAATTCTTTTGATCCCATTTCATTATCCTCAATTACCACTGATTCCTTATATGGTTTTCAGATCAAGGCCTAAAATTCTGTTTATTGGATACATTTTTTTAATCAGATTTGACTGCGAGACCATCTTCCCAAGCACCACCTTTTTAAAATAATGAAAACATCTGTAGGAGCCATGAAACAGAATATTGTGCAATGTTCAGATCCTTACTGTAAGATTTCTTTTGCCAAAGTCTCAAAAATATTAGTGGTTTAAGTGTTTTCCCCAGTCAACACATTCCCCTGTCTTAACTGAAATATTAATACATGTTATGCCTTATCAAAGAAATCTTGATTCTGCACAAGGTAAGTGTTTTAGAGTACAACCATCTGTAACAATTATTTATATTGGGGGAGGGGTGTTGGTAGGGTGTCTCTTTGCTTGTTTATTCCAAATGAATAGTGTTTGACCACCATTAAAAGCTAGTACAGACACTGGAGAATTCCTATGTTTCCAAGCAAGTTTCACCAGCAAGTAGATCTCAAATGATCTCAAATGTTACTCTGACTGAATGCAGGGCATACTACCTTTCCTCTAACAGCGTATTTCGAGAAGTGGATCTGGTTAAGTCTAAATATTGTTCAGGGAAGGAAAGAAGAAAGATTTTTCAGCTTCACCTCACCTCCAGTACATCCTGTTAAAGTAAAATGATTAAAAATGAGACTGTCACCCACATAAAGGCATTTAACTTCAGGGTAAGACTATGTTTAGACAATGGGAACAGCTTAACAATTAATAATAAAAAAATAATTCTAGAATTAAAGAGTCCTGCTTCTACATTCCCTTAATCTTCTGCATATTCTACTACATAGGGCCAAAAAGAAGAGAATACAAAAGCTAGGATTTAGCCACAAATACTACAGGCTTTGGGAATGGGCGACAGCGAGTGTCTGCCCTTCCTGTGTCTCTATACCCCCTTGGCTCTTCTTAGCTGAGGAATCTGTATTATCCTTGGAAGGAAGTATTTTTAAACGGTCAGTAAGTACCAAAACTAGTTTTCACTTGAAGTTAATATTCTTGCTCTCAAGAGCAATAAAGCAAAGGGTAAGAAATGGTACTCCTTATCAAAATTTTACTGCTAATGAAGAAAATGCAGAAGTCAAAATACAACTTACAGTCCATGTCAGTGCTGTAATTTCGTGGAGGTAAGGGGAAATGAATCTTTCATTTCAGATACAAACAATAATCAGATTAGTAATGCTGATAATTACACAGAGAGATGCTCAATTATTGAATTACCGCTTAAAGCAAATCACAGTTAAGAACCAAAAAAACCCCAAACCCTATTGGAGAACTGATAGCAGACTAGGCAAAATTCATGGGAATTTGCTTCAGTTCCGCACTGGTTACAAGTGATGAATGCATAGCCAAGGAGTTATGCACACCTGCCCCGCAGTGCAGCTGCAGCCTGTGATATGTTTACTACAGATGTCCTGTATTCCCCTTCATCCCTCTTTACCACCAGAACTGTTCACAAAACCAGCTTTCCCCAGTCCCAGCACTCAGATGACTACTATTGCCTTGCGTATCAGCTTTCTAGGTCTGATTTCACGCTGGATAGACTGAAGAAGAACAGTTAGCTGATTTGCTCATACTTGAGCCTTTTCCTTAGTGACAGCACTACTTATGGGTTCTCCTCTTTACCAGAATACATGGGAATTTAGTGACTGATAGCAATAAACTTTTGTTAAACTTACCTGAATTTGAATCAATCACATAATCACAGAATAGCAAGGGTTGGAAGGGACCTCGGGAGATCATCCAGTCCAACCCTCCTGCTAAAGCGGGCTCACCTACAGCAGGTTGCACAGGACATCGTCCAGGGAGGTCTTGAGTAAAGAAGGAGACCCCACAACCCCCCTGGGCAGCCTGTTCCACTGCTCTGGAATGCTTAAAAAAAAAAAAAAAAAAAAAACAAACAAACAAAACTGATAGAAAGGCTTATGATCACATTGTTGTCTTTATCCCTTTCTAAAAACAACACTATTTTTAGTTTAATTTCCTAACTTTTTTTTTCCTTTATTAGTATATTC
Organism: Egretta garzetta; assembly: GCF_000687185.1. NCBI lineage: Eukaryota > Metazoa > Chordata > Aves > Pelecaniformes > Ardeidae > Egretta > Egretta garzetta. The sequence goes on from NW_009258688.1 coordinate 980,084, forward strand.
CATGCAGGCATGTGTGTTCTCTGCCCACTCTAAGCCCTAAGCCCAACATGATTACGTACAAAGTAACTCACTTTATAAAAGTTCATTAGTATCAGCAACAATAGTAATACAACAGTATTCACCAAGAAGCATCCAGTATCATATAGATTTACATATCACTGCTACAAAACAGCTACAAAACCAGAACACCTCTCTAAGTTCTGACTGTCAATATAATGGAAAATAAATATTTTTCTACACTGTTAAAAAAAAAAAAAGCATTGAGCCATTCAGTCATTCCTAGCCAAGATTTTCTTTGTGTAACAAAATACATTCTCACTCAGCCTTAAATTTTTTAAGATTTTTACATTTTTAGTATATAGTTCTAGCAGTTTGGGGTTTTTTTTAACATGGTCTTCAGTTTTAAGTTACTATTTTAAACAGAATAAATAGTCTGTAGATCAGATAGAAAACTATTTGTCAAGAATGAATTGTAAAGTAAATTATCTTTCCATTGATAGCCCACCGGGCTATTTTTTGCCATGTTTTCAAAAGGTTTTATTTAAACATACACACAGAGAGCACATATAACATTGCTGTTGTATGCAAAAAAAGCAAGCAACCCTCTGCTGCCAAAGCTGGTGTTTCAAACGTGGACGGGGGGAAAAAAGGATTAAAGAAACTCTCAAGAGGCCATTTGTTTGCATAAGTTAATTTCTGAGAGATTAAGGCGCCCAAAGCTGTGCTCATCTTCACCTAAAAAGTAAGGTCAGTTCCTAGCATCAGCAGCTACAGTAAGTCCCACTGTCAAATACAATGAAAAATGGCACAAAACATGCAACTAGAATGAAACGTGGCACAAAAGCATTAAATACATCACATGAATTCGGATTTCAAGATAAAGGATCTTCCTGAACTTGTCTCATGGCACTCTGGACTTTGAAAGTATTAAAATCAGAACTCAGAAAATATTTTATAGTTGGCATAATTTTGCAAAAGCTAGGAGTTACAAATTCTGTGAGTTTGTACAGAAGTTACTCTGAAGCACACAATTACTGGATTTTAAACTGCTTGACAATATTATCCAATCTTCTTAGAGTACCTTTCCAAAGTAATTTTTTGATGATACAGATTAATACTTTACATAGAATATGAAATGCTGTTCTGGAATAAATCAGTAAGATGGAGCAGATACAACATTAAGAGGCAGCCAGATTAAAACTGGGGGAAAGTTTAGGTAGTCTAGCTTTAAGTGGGCTATTAAAAATGTACTTTAATTAACCTCAATTTGGGGGGGGGGGGGAAGGGGGAGAAAAAAAAGACAGACTCAAGACTCTCCCCTAAGTTGAAGTTATTTAAAAAACAAACAAACAAACAAAACAACAAACCAAAACCAACCACACAAAACTCAAAACCAAAAGAAACCCCACAGTTCCCTATCTAATCTTATTTTAGAACAGAAGAATGACTTTTACGTATTTTGTACTCTTTGGCAGGGAATCTATAAAACCAAAACCATGTCCCGACAAATTGAACCTTTTCCAAGAAGGGTTCATTGTTGTAAACTCATCTATAATGTGTTATGTGAGAGATGGCAAGCCATAACAGTTTGAAAGTCATCAACATGGAATGTACCAACAGATTTATGAAGAACGAGAGTAACAGTTATATACACGTTCAGGGTAGTTAATTGTTCTGTATGAATTAGGTTTCCCCCGTATAAGTTAGAAAACTACAAAAACCTCAGAACTGGGAGAAATCCCCACTGTCTTTAAAAGTTCAAGTAAAAACATCTTTGCAGCACTTTCCTTAGACAATGGCGTATTGCTCGTATAAAAGGTCTCTTATCCTATAGAAGTCCTGACAGAGACAGCCTTCCAATCCAATGCGCCCTGTTTCAGTCTGAAACAAAAGACATGTTTCAATTTATTACCTTTATACTAATAAGAAACTTAATTTTCACTTAGAATATTATTTACCAAAGAGTTTAAGACACAGAACACCTACCCTGCGAACAGCCACCAAATTGTTGCACACAAGCACTCCTCCTACAAATTCAGCTTGTATACCTTCTCGCAAGAGGACTTGCTTGAAGTCAGACAGTCTTGGCTCATTCATAAACACAGACTGATGTCCAAGAACCTTTAAACAACACACACGATATTAATACTTCTGCTCCTTAATACCTTTCATTTTTCCAAAGATCTCCTCATCGCTGTGTTGGCAGCAGTGTGGCCTAGAGTACAGAGATAAATGAGAAGACTGGTTCTATTTCTGTTCACTTGCAGCATAACATTTGCCGGATCAGAAGGCCTCAGAAGTTATCCATCAAACAAAGGAAAAGTTTCCTTCTTTGCTCACATACTGAAGACAAATGGAAAGCTGTCATTGAAGATCCCTCTTTCAAGCCACGTCATGGCAGGGACAGAGCTGCAGTAAGCTGCGCTGCTGATCAGTACATACATCTATGACAGTCGTCATGAATCTGAACAGAGCTGTCTCCACATCTATCTAGCTCCTAGAACAGACTATATTTAGGATTGCGCAACAGTATCTTAAAAAGCAGTTCTAGGATTAGAAGGCATTGTAATCATTCAATGAAAAGATACAATAGTATCTACTCACATGCAAAGAACTTTAAGAGTAAAGATAAATTTACAGAAAAGATGTAATGAACTCTCAAATCACTACTATAGAAACAGACGTATGAATTTCAAAGATCTGTATCTCAAGTATACAAAGTATTTGCCACAGCATAACCAAAACATAATAAAGTCCAAGAGTGACTAAACAGCAACTCATTTCCAAATCTGGAAGTACTAACTACAAATATGAAACACGCTAATTAAAATCTTATTTTCACAAATAGATGGTACTATATGCTAGGCTCTGCTAGCGGATGCAAAAAAATCATCCTTGCTGAAAAGCACAACTGATCAAAGAACAGTACCAGGTTTAACAAAGAGAAAACCAAACATGAAAATCTAGTTTCAGTTGGGCTTTCATTTGAGTAAGATCATAATACCAACCTGTAAGCACTAGAAGAAGACAAACAAATACAAAGCTCTTAAAAACAGAAGTCCAGATCAGCATAATTTCTGTACCTCATGAAGTGGCAGAGGTTCCAAAGTAGGAATGATCTCACTCTCCTCACACATCTCCTTGTCATCGTCACCGAAGAGGCTTTTCATGGCCTTCTGTTGTGCAATGACACTGGAGTCTGAAGAAGGCATATCCACTTGCATCTCTAAGTCTTCATCTTCCCTCAGCTCCCCCTCTTCCAAAATAACTCCAGTATCCACTTTCGAAACCCGCATGTCCAAAACACCATCTATCCATGCAAGCTCAGCATCCTTGGCTTTACAGAACTGAAGGGAGCTGACAAGAGAATCTTTTAACCTGACCTGGGTTGCACAAAAATAAAAGTACTATTAGTTTGATGGAAAACACAGGGAGAGTTCTTATTTCAAGCTTTAAAAATTAGCAGTTTTCCTTTCACTGTCTCTCCACATAGGTTTGATTCATACTCTTCTAGGGAGGGAAAGGAGACAACTGGTATCACCAAGGCAAGATGTTCTATACTTTAGAATAGAATCATTGAATCATTTAGGTTGGAAAAGACCTTTAAGATCATCAAGTCCAACTGTTAACCTAACCCCAACTGTTAACCTAACCCTGTCATCCCACCACTAAACCATGTCCCTAAGCATCTCGTCTACCCATCTTTTAAATACCTCCAGGGTGGGGACTCAATCACTTCCCTGGGCAGTCCATTCCAATGCTTGACAACCCTTTCATTGAAAAAAATTTTCCTAATGTCTAACCTAAACCTGCCCTGGTGCAACTTGAGGCCATTTCAAAATACAGTTTGTATAACCCTCGTGTCACTACTCAACTTAAAAACCAGTGGATAATGATGCCCCACTTACATCTATTATTTTCTAATTCAATGTCTCCCATGTACTTCATCTGTTCAGAAAATTTCAAACAGAAAACCAAACTAAAGCTATGCAGAAGACTGAACTTCCCTTTATATAAGAAGAAAAAAAATGGCAATACAAAGCAATTATAATTCTATTCAGATAAGCATTTTGTGAAAAATTACAATCATATTGCTTCTCACACACTAGCAATCCTTATAGCTCAAAAACCAACCAAACAAAAAACCAAACCCCAAACCCCACAACAACCAATGAACAAAACACAGAAAACACCACTGTTTTAAGACTGTCAGAACTAGGTAATTTTGAATAACTGGAACTTTTCACTTCCTACAGGGTAACAGATTTTTCTCTGGAAAGAAGCAAAGATACCTCTTCCAACAATTCTACTGATGTTTTTCTATTAACTTTAAAAGGACAGAAGGAATAAAAGACTAATGCCTAAAGTGCATGTGAGAGACTTTCGACTGAACAACCTCAGAAGTTGAATCAGGACCATACACGACTTTCACAGACTCCCCACAAATTATCCAAGTTTTCCTAGTCAGAGCTTAACCATGAAAATTAAATGCAGTGTATTAACACAGTGCAACACATCAGAACCTCGCTTTCCAAGAACTGTCACGTTAACTTTTTGGGGAGGGTAAGGGCGTCTTACTTGTTTTTAACATTAATGTGCTCCTAACTTTACATGTTCATTCTTGGCTAATATTTAGGTACGAAGGATTTTTTTTCTCTTTGCTGTCTAAGGCTCCCCTTCAGATTCCAAAAAGAATCCTAAACTGTGAGTACTGTGGTGCTCTAAATATAGGCATTATAAATCTATTAAGAATTGAGTAAGGCAAACTGATGTTCCCGTGGCCATGAACCTTGCCTGTTGCACTACAGGTAAAAACACCCTGATCTCATGTTTAAGCTTTTAAACACTTCTTATGAATAATAAGCATAAGGAGAATGCTTACCTAGAAGACAGAAAAATGCTTATGTCTTAATCACACAAAATCAAATGTACACATCGTCTCTCCTCTCCCAAAGAACAGAGGGCCAAATTAGAGTCTGCCAAAACAGCTCTACTACAGTTCACAGCATTTACACATCTTAACAAATTCCAGTACTTTACCTGGTAAATGTGAGTTTCACTGGTTGCATCTACAGTTTCATGCAGTTTCGGCATGTAAACTTTAATATCTTTTCCACCAAAAGCTCTGCAACATTCTGCAAGGTCCTGACTGGCCTCAGGTGGTCCATGGACAATGATCAGCTGTCTTGGTTTCATTTGGTTAATAATTTTTTTAATTGAGTCCCCATCTGAGCGTCCTTCATAGTCAATGTATGTAACTCTGGCTCTAGTTTGAATTAAAAACCCAAGAATAACATTTTTAGTTTAAAAGATTAAACCTTTGAGTGCCCCAAAATATTTCATTTGAAAGTGGAAAATATTTTGAAATTACTCTAAATCAGCAAAAGCTGTCAGCACAAGGTATATTATGGATCAGTAAAACACAGAATTGTCAAATATCAGCATGTATGTGTACGTAACACTAGGAATTCCACAAATTCACTTACACAGTTATCTGAAACATGAGATAAGCATATTTGAGTACGTTCTTCTTTTAACAAAATATATATACATTTGAGTATCTATGCTAACATACAATAGTATCATTTGTCCTTCCTCTTCCACTTCTCTCCATCAGACACGGAACAAACTGCAAATTTCCTAAGAGTGCGGAACCATAAGACTCTGCACCGTGCTCCCAGAAAGACTTGTAAAAAACTAACTTAGCTGGGAAAAAAAAAAAAACCAAAAAAACCACAAAAGCAAGCTCTTTCCCACTTTCTTAATTCCAAGCTAGCCTTTTATCCAATTTGCACCGCACCCATGCCACCATTCTGGCAGAACTGACAAGAACAACAAAGCCACTCACTTAATTTCCATGGATTCTGTTGCAGAAATACACTTGGTAGGAACATCTGATAGATCCTGGTCCATAGGCTCTTCTCCATTTGTCAAACCAGACTCTAATTTGCTTTTTTCTTCTTCTGTTGCTTGAAGTTCTGGAACTAGAAAGTCTTCAGGTCTAAAGAATGAAAGGCATTTTGCTTTTAATAGTCTTAAAGTAAAACCAAATCACTACATAATATAAAAAACAAACAATGCTGGGATGTTTTATAATTATTATTGCCAACAATTTTATTACACTTGTCTTCAATATTTCCATATTTGAACAGAGTTCATTTGGAAAGTATCACCTTCCTATCTTAAAAGAGAACTTTGGTATCTTGGTAAATACTAGCAAATTGAGGTTTTCTAACAAGTATTCTTTAAACAAATAGGACAGGTATTGCTAGGATTCTAGGATGAACAATGTTCTTTCCCCTCATAAATTTATCAAAATTATGTGTAATTTAAAGCAGAAAAAAAAGTCGGGTTAAGAAAAATTAAATCGTCTATCTTGTAAGATAAAAGCTTCCTGGGAGACTTAGCACAAACTGTTCAAAAGTTACTGCAGTTGGAAGAGTATGTAACAGTGTTGCAAAAGAGACAAAATAATGACTTTTATATCTATTATTTCTATTTTTTAATTATTTCATAGCTACAACGTTAGTAGCTACTAGGTTAGTATTCATTACCACCACATACTTGATAATCTCGCCATATTCATCCCATTTAATTCTTTCTTCAGGGGCCGGAAACATTGGGTAAGATTTCTTTGCCTGTTTGAAGAAGCTTCCTTTCCGGCTACCTTCACCTTTCATCATCAAATCATGTTTGGTCTTATGCACAGTTGGCTGATCAATATCCTCTTCAGCATCACTCTCATCACTGGAATCGATATCTGCCCTGAAATGACATTCCAAAAAACTAGCACTCTTTTTTCCTTCAGGTTTAATACTACATAAACACACTGACTGGAAAATAACAGTTGACATAACACCAACCAAGGACAAGGGCAGTTTATGTATCTAAGAAAGAGCTCGCAGTCAAACGGCAGATGAACCAGGTCTACCATAACAACAGATTAAAGACAACCATTCCCAATTCCTCAGTGCCCTGAGACAAGTCTATCAGAACCATGATTTTAATGTATCCCTGTAAATGGTTGAAGCAGCAGAATGATCAGCCAGAAATCTCAACTCTGGCCATAACATCAGAATGCAAGAACAGCCAATATACTTACTCTTTAGATTGTTCTAACTTCTTAGCTGCTTCTTTCTTCAATTTCTCCTTTTCTAGGTATTCTTCAAGTTCTTTTCCTTCCAACTTGACACGTTTTCTCAGCTGCAGACAGAATTAAAATTAGTGTTATCATGAGCAGCTGACATGATTTTAATACTTTTCCTACACGCTGCAGACATTAATATTTATATTTAAGTACCAAGGGCAAGTACAACTTGTATGATATTATGCAAATGTGTGGCACCTTGGCATGGCATCATGACGTTATCAATCAGTAGAGTCTATTTTAACAGAAAAGCATTTCTAAAAGTTAAGAATCTTTTGTAAAGCTAATTGATTCTGATAAACATCTTCAGGAAATATCTCCCCAACAAGTGAATGCAAATACTCTGAGATGAGCAGTGTTTTTCTAATTTTTGTGCCACTAACATCAAACCAGCAGAACCTAGTAAAGTCATACTACCAGGCAAAACAACTGTAAATTTTGTTTCTTGTTTTCTGAAAATCAAGAGTATGGGTCACTTAAACTATTACTAGAATTCAGTATTATTAAAATACTGTAATTCAATGCTTTCAAGCCAATATAAATCTAAAATAAAGCTGCATCATCAGGATTGAAATTATCATTGTGATCACAGGCGACTCCCATAAATTAACAACACTTACCAGAAAGAAGTAGGCACTGGTATATAAACGATTGAAAATAATTTGAAAGCATGAATAACAGTTAATTGTGTTCTAATTCCTAGCTTTTGCTTATCTTTCTAATTCTGGTGTGATGTATTATACTGATTTGACTTGATTCTCCCCTCATCCAACACCAGAGTATTTTCCAGCAAGAATAATCCATTGTATATTGTGATCTGTACATCAACTGCAAGCAGAATTTTTTCTGTTATAACAAAAACACAAAGGAAAGTGTTGTTTAAAAGCAACTTCATGCTCATCTCTATGGAATATTTTGCCACACCACCAAAAAGCATTTTTCAGTTCCTAATATGAGACCTATTTTTATGTAAGTTTATCCATAATTGGTTAAACATGCAACATACTGATTTCAGATTTCCCTCCGCCACTAGAAGTGTTTTCAGTAGATCAAAAAGGAAACTGAGTTCAGTTTTGCTCATATTCCCCCAGGTGACCCACAATAAAAAAAAAACCAAACTTTGAGACAGACACACAACTCTTACCTCTATATCTATAACTTTTTCAGAAGGATTATCAATCAGGAATCGTGCTAATGTTCCAGGTGTAGTGCGGTAAGTTAAAATTATAGAGTTTTTGGAATCCTGACACCACTGAATGAAAAGATCTCTAGAAAACCCACACTCTAAGTCAGGTTGACTGGCAAGAACAACTTTTGGACTAGGCACTCGAGCCAGATCAGACAGACTATGACATAAGGAGAGATGGCGGAACTGAAAAGGATTGTTTCTCTTGTCTTCAAAGCACCTCATCAACTTGTCACTCATCCATTCAACCTAAAAAAGACATTAAGAAAAAGTGATCTGTAAGAATACAAGTTCTACAATAACGTACAAACCTGATATGAAATACAGGACACAATATGCATGCGACTACATCAATGTTTCTCAGTAAGCGTAGAAATAACGCTGAGCGTAATCAACACAGAAACAAGTACTTTAAGTCCTCTTTTTTAACAGCTATAAACTATGCTAACAAGTCTTGTGATAAAGACAGAAATGAGTATCAAGAAACATGCCCATAGCTATGACTGGGCTCTGTGTTACTTGATCAACAGATCTGAGACACAAGCATGCACTACAGAATAACGGCAACACCTAGTATTTAGCCATTTTTTACTGTTAAAAAGAGAAATAAAATGCTTTTGCATACATTTTCCATTACGCTCTTCATAATTGCATTTAAAAATCAAAACAAACCTGTGATTTGGAGAACTCCACTACATTGTAGCTGACATTATTCAAAAGAGCTAGAGAGTAGACTCCTAATCCTGCATCTTTCGTTCTCCAGATCTGATCGAGAAGTTGAGCAAGTTCCAGAACTCTGCCTGCTGTATCCACGGCTATTAACACGTTTCCATCACCTCGTAATGTCTCCAGAACATTAGCTAAGAAGAATTAAAAACAAAAAAACCCTACTATTTATACTTTGAACCAAAATTAGAATGTTTGTGGCTTGTGGTTTTTTTTTTTATTATATCACTCTAACAATCGTGATCAGAAGTAAAACTGAACACAGAATAAATTAAACTTCAAAAGATATTCAAAACCACATTTCCACCAAAATTAAAGGGATCTGGAGTTTTCTTGGTAGCTCTAAAGATCTCATTGCCTGGATGCTACTTTTTCTTTCTTTTTGTCTTTTTATTTAAAAAAAACCAGTAAACCAGAGTTTAAAAAAGAATGTGCTGAGGAAGGTAATTTAAAAATCCCTTAATAAAAGATTAATTGTTACTGGGTAAAATACACTGTTTTCAAATAAGGCTCATTGTTTTCAGGAAAATGTTTAACCCACAGGAACAGTAGCACCAGAAAAGAGTAATTCAAAACTTGTTAAATTCTAATAAAGGTTCTTTAGTTTGGATGCTGATTAATTTCTCATAGAAAAACAATTTACAGTGGCTAATAAATCACATTACTGCTATTTTCAAGCCCAAACAGAATACATACTCAGTAGCTGTTCATCCCTTTGCTTCCTCCTGGGTTGTACGTAAGTAGCATTAAATGAATCTGTAATAAGCAATGAAGGCCTGCTCAACATTTCCAAGGAACATCCATTCAGATGGCTGTGGAAAAAAAAGGCAAAATCTCACTTTTTGTGTTTCTATTTTACGAGAAAATATAAGACAGCTAGCTTCCAGATGTTCACACGTACATAAACTCAGTAGCTGAATGTTTTCTGCATAAAACTGAGTGGAATGAAGAAACACAGAGCTAATGCTTGTTTCAAATTGATTAATCCAAATGCAAGAGAAATTAGTGATTGTCTTAGAGCTGGGAAGACACTGCTACTTCCATACCTGTTTATCACACACTAAATGATACACACCTAGCAGAAAGTCTGAGAAACATCTATTGCTATTTTGAACTTACATCTCCCTCTTGTGGTTGAAATCAACTGCGTAAACAATTTCTTCCTCTCCATCCTTGACAATCTTCCAAATTGTGCCTCCTATCATGTGGCCAGCTGGCAATGGTGTGATTGACAAACCATGTCCTTTGCCTACAAAAGTTTTCAATATTTTAGGTACTTTACATGCATTAAAATCCATTAGCTGAATAAGAGAAAATAATTTTAAACAACTGAAACCAGAATTATTACTTGGGGAAGAAAGTCAAATGAAGTATAAAAAAATCAGTAACATATATGTCCTTCCCATCTAACCAGTAACTTCGAAATTTTTTGCAATCCACTTCTATTTTGCCTCCAGAAAAAGAAACTAAAGTGAAGATCGCTTCTTCCCTCTACCTCCCACCGGTACTTGGAGGCACTGCAGAGCTGCTGTAACTATATAGACCTAAACAACAGTAAATGATATAACAAACATATCACATGAAAGCAAGTACACTGGTGAAGGGCAGACCCCTCCCTGGGGCAACACAAAATGTTTACTCTATCATTCACTGTCTAAGTACTTACAGAAACACATACAAATTACACAAACTGCATGTTTGTCATTCTGGAAAACTTCCAAGTCAAACAACAACAGGAAAGGTGTTCATGTGCTGCAGTCAGGGATGATGGATCTTTTCAGCACCTGATGCTTTTTTTTTTTTTTAAATGCACTTTGCTCCTCATCATTGATGCTAGCCTCTATCTTTATCAGAGTAAAACTAGACCACCGGTGACCATTGCTGACTGACTTTGCTGCATTCCACCAACTTGAACAAAAATGCACAGCTTTAATAAAACATACACTATCTCCTTAGATGCATCCATTGAGTCTTTTTGAATCACTTCCATTAAATATGAAAAAGATGGGTGTTCTAAAAAAGTTATTCACTAAAATTACTTTTACGATGTAAAAGTTGGCAGCACAAACATAGCCTTGCTACAAATATCTTGAAAAAGGGACAGCAGCCTTTCAAGGATGGCTTCCCATTTCTATTTTCGAAATGACAGGGCAAGTATTTTGGAAAGCAGTTCAGGAACTGGGAGATACTGCATCTTGGAGACAAGCTGCTGGTGGTCAGCTTGTATATGTCTTTGTTCAGGAACAGGGTTTCCATTTCATTCTGATCTCCAGATTCAACAAGAGTGAAAAGCTGCTGATTCTCTGGATGCCACAGTTCCTAGCAATAAGCTACCCTGAGTATCAAAGTCAGTGAAGACCTCCTCACTAAATCATCCAACATGCTGAAATTTAATCTCTGCAACCTATTCATTGTCCAGAAAGCTTTCCTTTGTGTTACTGGTTACTGCAGAGTTCTGAGGTATCTACCTCTAGGCATGGGTAAATGCTTTTGAGACATGAGCAAACTCCAAGAAAAGTTACAAAAACACAAAAGAGAAACAGATTTCTAAATAAGCTCTGGCATGACCTCCTCATTAAGCGGAAATTCTACCCATTTCCACCTACAATTACCAAGGCAAAAATTCAGCTGATATAGACTGGCACAGGGCTACTGAATTCAGCCCTGCAAAAGGCACATTTCAAAACTTACTCCCTTTAAACGAAAGTTACTTTAACTCTTAGTGACTCTGTTGCCTTTCACTAAAAGTCATTTATTGAAACTTTGGTGACAACTTACCTTTCAAGTTCACAATCTGAGAAAACTTCAGCTGTTGTATCTTATCAAAGGCTGCATCTACATCATCCAACGTAAAAAGCGTGAAATCTTCAGTATTATGGCGGGACTAAAACAAATAAGTACAGAGCATTCAAGACCTGAGCACTCTACCATATCAAAGATGTTGTGTATGAAAGCATCAAGTTAAATATACCTGGTAGAGATCATACATAAACATCTGTCCCATTTTATATACAGGAATAGTTGCATAAATGGCACAATTCAACCCCATTTTTCCAACTGCATATGGAAGGGCGCCGAGGTGTAGAGGGTCAGGATGAGAAAGAAGAACTGCATCAACCTGGTGTACATGTCTACAAAAAGAGGGACAACAGAAGTTAGTGAAAAGAGTTCTGTATGGTGTTATATACTCCCTGTTAGGGCTATACATACACAGTCTGGATGCTAAACAAGAAAACTTAAATCCTTCCAGGTTTATTGCAAAGTTTTTAAAATCATAAGTTACAGGTATTTCCAAATGTTTAAGTACTTAAAAATGCAAGTGACTTCTGAAAAGATAATTTCAAGGTTGAAGACATAAGTTTCACATCAAATTCTTGATTAGAAAGACCTTAATATATACTTGGGACACCAGAAAGTACATTAACTGAGGGGCCAAAAACATTATCAGTGCAGACATGCTACAAGTTTTTTAGACAGCTAAAAACCTAAAGCACACTACAACTTTTCTTCTGATGAGAAAGAGCAAGTAACAGGACTAAAGATGTAACGATCCTTAAACCGATAAGGATCAAATCCAAATACATTTCTTCAAAAACAGAAACGGTCCAATATAAAGAGGCACATAAATTTCTAGGGTTTTATTAATTTCAAAAACGGAAGATTTTTTTCTTGTGAAGTGTTGCATAAAATAAGAACTCAGACAAAAAACTTACTACCTATCATAATTGAAAAACTTGAGGGCATAAAACATATGCAACAAGTGAAAATACAAGTTGGGCTGAAAGCTTTTTGTTCCCTCACAGAGCAACTGGGGCACACACATTGTTCTTGATGGCTGTTATTAAAAGGGGATTTTACCTAATTGGTTTTCAGCCAAGACACTTGAAAAATTTTATAAATTATCCTTAATACATAATAATCCTCAGTTAAAAAGACTTCAAACACTACAAGTGTGTCAACGCTAGGAAAGTGAATCTATAAAAAGAGCATCACAAAGCTTAGTTTCTTTCAAGAATTTCCATATTTCAGTCCTAACCTTGTAATCAATGCTTGCATCAGCAAAGCTCCTTGCTGTAAACCTGGATAAGTTCAGTATTAAAGTGTAGACAGGTTTATTTCTTTGCAGGGCTGGGATAAGTAGCAGAAGCTGTTTTCCTGACTGATGGCCTACTCAACTTGAAACAACAGGCGAGAGTTGAACCACTTTGTATTCAGCTTACATACGCTAAGGATTCTTTCACTTAAGACTTAGTTAACCATTCTAACCTAGTTTAGAGCCAAGGTCAGTCTCCCATAAACTCTGCTCTGTGTCATGTTTATGAAAAAACCAAAACATCCAAGCCAAAACAAACACAGAATAGTTTGAGAATTACAGTTAACAGATGTAACTCATTAGACTCACAAGAAAAAAACCCAAGTTTTTACTGGAAATGTTTCAGCAGCATAATTACCTTCATATAAAACTTACTTCAAACAAAAAAAAAGAAAGAACAATTTGGGATTTAACATCACCATACACATACTGTTGCATGGATTTTGAAAACTTTCAGAAAAGGACAAGATTAAAAACCAAAACCACAACTGTATGAACTGAACTACTTACTTCCTCAGAGAATCAATAATATCCATAGAAAAGTTTTCATCCCAGCCACAGTCCAAAAGAAAACGAAACTCATCTACTTGCAACAGATAGCAAAGGGCAGATTCCTCCTGCACCCCTGAAAGCGTAGTCAACTTGATAATCGATGTCATTTTCCTCTCCAAGTGTTGAATCGCCAAAAGAACTAATCTGAATGGGGGAAGAAAACGTTTCATTGACTAATCCAAAGGAAAAGTCTATTTACGTAGATCTAATTTCATACGTTTCCGAGAATATGCAGGGTAGCAGTTGTGAATACTGTTCAATACAGCCAGTGGATATCAATTAAGCCTCAGAGACTTTTGATCGCTGTAGATCTTTTGCTATCAGAAAGAAGGGGCTTTTTTACAATAAAAAGGACTACTAGGACCAGTGCAGTTAAGGACAGACCCCTCGGGGGGCACCCGGAAGTGCTGTATCCAGGGCCGTGGCCCCTCAAGCTCAGCGACCGAGTGTGGCCCAGCACGGGGCGGGCCGGGAGCTCCGCACGGCGG
>NW_009258688.1:995075-997671 GCF_000687185.1 Egretta garzetta
GGAACGGCGTCGTTTGCGCCTGTCCTCTGTAATCGGGGTGTAGTTTGAGCTCGCGGTTTCCTCGGTGTCTCGTAACTTCCAGCTAGACATTGATCTGGAAGGCTTGGGTTGGGTTGGAAAAGGCTGGCTCGATTTTAGAAATGTCCTTTCTTCCTTATCTGTCGGCTCCCCACTGAACGTACAGCTCATCTTTCAGTCTTTTTACGGATATGACAGCATCCATCTACAGGAGTTTAGGTTGTAAATGCATTTGTGATGTTTTACAGGACGGCAAACTTATGTGTTATTAAGAGTTACTGTAATGAGTAAATTGCTGTAGAACATTTAAATGGAATTACTTCACCAGGGATATTTTAAAGATGTTCTATTTCTCTCCCATTTTAGGATAAAATCCTATTCCCAGGGCTAAGAGTTAGTTAGGATTTATTTCTAAGAAACCTGTCTATGGATTTGAGAACAGCATGTGTGTCGTAGGAAGTGTTTGATGGCCTTCATGTTTATTATGCTGTTGTAGGATCCTAGGAAGTGAGATTAAAGGTGCCAGGTATGCAACAGTTGCCGCGTACCAATTTATCAGTAATTCTTACCTGTTACACTTTCTTTTCTAGCAGTCATGGTGAATTTCGCCCAAGCTGTGCGTGATCACTGGGTTCACATCCTTGTTCCTTTAGGATTTGTGATTGGATGCTATTTGGACAGAAGGAATGATGAAAAACTGTCTGCCTTCAGAAACAAGAGCTTATTATATAGAAGGTCTGCTTTACAAAGCTTCTTATATATGTATTGTTATTTTGCAAAGTGCTTCTATGTTCTTTTTGAGAGTCTTAAAGATGAAAAAAAAAAAAAGGGTGATGTTGTCAAAATATTAAAGGGAAGAAAGCCCTAACAATTTCAGCAAGCATTCATGAAGGGATTTAGGTCACTAATGCCCTCTGAAAGTTGGGGCTTTAGAAGCCATCTTAGTCATGAAAGAAAGGATCACTAACTGCTGTCAAGTTCTTAGTTGTGAAATGTGGAAGCCATTATTTTGTCACTAAAACTTCAGCGAGAAACACAGTGCTTGAATTTTAAACTTTTCAGTGGATTATAGCAAAAGTCTGTCTTAAATGTAAAATGATCACAGCACTTTTTAAGTAAATACTTTTACAAATTTGTGTCATTTAAAAATGATAACCAAGTTTTTTAAAATTAACACAACATTTATGTTGGCAACTGCTGTATCTTCAGTGAAGGATGTGGTTATATACACTGATCAGTTTGGGCTTACTGGCTGACTTCTCAGGGAGAATTTAGATAACTCAATGCATTGCCTCACCTGTGTCAGTTCTCCTAATTCTATATTAGACAATGGGGCTAACGAAATGACAGAAAAAAGCCCCAACATGGTGCGTAAGTGTGGACTAACAGTAGGAATGTTATTATCAGTTTGCAGGTGGATTTTTTGTTTTTTACTCTGGTTTTGGCTAAATTAGTTCTGAGTAAGACAGTAAGCTGATGACATAACCCACCCCACTGTTACATGAGCACTTTTCTTACTGCAGTTGCTGGCGAAGTTGGGCTGGTATTTCAGCATGCTGCAAAAATCCCCTCTGCTTTCACGCCTAGTTCTCTTCCAGCTAAAGCAATGAATTTTTGTATTTACAAGAGGTAGAATTTTTCCATTTGGGTCCCATTATGTTAGAAGTCTGTTAACTCCTTAGAGGTCAGCTGTTCTGTGCTGCCGTTTACACAAATGGGAGTTAAGAGGACTCAACCCGGTGAAGCCTGGAAAAGAAAAGAGGAAGCTTACCAGTACTGAAACATTTTTAAGTGACGACAATTGCAGCGGAAGTTAAACGTATACATAACTCTCAAAATTAAGGCACTGTAGAATAATTCATTACATTTGTTAGTAATTATTCTACAAAGATTATCCTAATTTTAGTCTCTTTCCTCTCTTTTTTACTTTCCACACAGAGAGTTGAAGCCTGGTGAAGAAGTTACATGGAAATAAAGGCTGCTGATGAAATGGAAAATGTTTTTGTTTGATTCATCATCTTATCTCAGGCGCTGAAAGAATAGGATTCTGGTTTTTATCTTGAGAGAATATGTAAAGCTACAAAAAAGGACACCTGCAATTCATCAGCGCTAGTTTAATTTCCAATCTTACATTTTGAAAGATGATTTAATTACATGACTAATATGTGTCCAGGAATTCTATTAGTCCATAACTGCTGAGAAACTTGTCCCCAGAACTCATATTCTGAAGGGGGAAGAAGAATTACATAATAAAGAAAAACTATGCAAAAGTCCTGTGTGTTGTTTTTGATCTGTATGGTGTGGTGTTCATGTATTTACAGCGAATTTACGAGCTAGCCTTCAGAGGAGCACTTAACGTAGACCCAGAATGTGGTCGCCAGTTTATTAACGTGATCTGAAGAAGTTTCTTTCCAGGTTTCTCCGGGGAGGCGCCTGCTGGAGCGGCAGGAAGCGGGGTGCCGGGGGTGGAGGGGACGGCGGCCGGTGAGAAAGAGGAGGGACACGGCGCTGCTGGGCGTCTGCCACACGCGGTGGCGCAGGGAGGCCCGGCCTTTCCGAGGGAACGGGAGATCCCGGC
>NW_009258688.1:998071-1011359 GCF_000687185.1 Egretta garzetta
CGAGGGGGGAGCTGGGGCCCTCCCGCGCGGCGACGCGGTGCCTGTGGCCCGGCTCTGCGAGGCCTGCCGGCTCTGCGGGGAGAGGAAGCGTTGTCACGAGAGATCAAAGAGGGACAGGGCTGAGCCTCAGCGCTTCCTCCCGTGCGGTGACTGTGCTTCTTGGGCCTTTAGAAGTAGAACTCGAGTATGGGAGGGTGCAGGCTGCAGCTGCTGCTGGTTCTTGAGAGGGAACTCGCGTGGCTGAGAAATGAGCAGGGGCGGGCAGGGCTGCTTCTGTGCTCTCGGGCACATCTCTTCACCCAGTCTGGCGTGGTTGGGGTTGTGTAGTGAGCAGGGAAAGGGAGAGCTGGTAAGGAAATGCTAATTCATGTACTGTGCTTCTGTGTGCTGAACAGTGTTTCCTCTTCTGGAAGATGAATGCTTCTGTGAGCTGCTGTGCTTTAGCCAGGTTCCCAAATATGAGCTATCTGTGCTTTAATGCTATTAAAATATAATTATCTTTTTTCATGGACTTTGTCAATCTTTCTGCACCTTTATTGTGTGAAGATTAACACTAGTTTTTAGACAGTGTTCTCATGCTTAATGGTTGGTTTACTTAGCAAATAAAGCAAGATAGCTATGTAACTTTCCTAAAAAAAAAAAAAAAATAAAAATGACTGTTCTGAAATCCACAGAACCTGAGGAATGTTCTTTCAAATTAGGTTTGGGTAGCAAAACTTGGCAAGCATTGTGGTGTTAAACAGCTGCTCTTCAGAGGATGTACTGGATTTCAGCTGCTACAGCCTCTGCTACAGTGACCTTGAGTTCCAGTCTACATTTGAAAATGAGTTCAAAACAAGTGTACCTCTCTGTTATGTGGCAAAACGCATCACATAGTGGAATAAAGACTTTTTTACGATTGAGCTGCTTGCTGCTTTGTAGTTTAATAACAAAACTCTGCTAAAATTGAAGTGACAGACCATAATTTGTTCAAAGTTATAAACTGGTTGTAACTTATAGTGGCTATGCGTTTTGGGGGAAGGGGGTAACAGTCTTGGGTGTTTCACAAGCAAAACATAACTGCTTCCTGGTATGTACTTAAAGTTACACCTGAATGCCTGTTCTAAATTGGAGCACCAGATACTTTTATCTTATCATGATTATTCTAGGGAAAATTTAACTGAACCTCTGTCTTCTTTTTTAATGGGTATTTCCCCCCCCCCCCCATCAAGTGCCCTAAGGTCCTGTCAAAATATTTTTGAGTGCTGCATGTACACGTACACCCCCTACTTGAATCTGCACACCTTGGATGTTACAATACAAAGGCATGAAAAACATGTTATTTGTGAAGGAAATTAACAAAACAAAGACTAAGCAATGTGGCATTTTTAACAGGGGAATGACAATTGCAGAAAGTAGGCCTTAAGGAGCCCTTGTCTTAGAAGTTGGTCCTTTCTTTGATACAAGTGGCTGAAAACACTGAAAGCAGGGCAGTGGTTTATATCAGGCTAGGTTTCAATGAGGGGATTTCAGATTATGGAAAGATGCAGTGCTCTCTGCACAAAAAAAAATAAATTGAAGTTCATGTCTGTTTAAAAACTGTAAGATCAGTTTTCTCTTCTGCATTTTGCACTTAATATGTGCAAATTGTGCATACAAAAATTAATGTTTATTACTTTAAGATAAAACTGTACAAATACAGAAAGGTCCTTTTAGTGAAATGAAGATTTAAGCCTGTAATACAGCTAATTTTCAAAGGTATTTTAATATCTCTCTGTTTCTAAATCAGTTTCATATAATTCTGGTGAAGAAACCTGTGATTCTTGAGCAGGCTCTTCTGCTACAGTTTTATCATATGACCGGCAGCAGGGATGTGGTCCCAAAATGACAAGAGCTGTATACTCTTCAGTTGCTTGTTGTGGGAAAGACATGAGCTGGAGGAGGTTTGTGGTTTCTGTTGGACCTTGGCTGTACAGCCAGTCTAGCTTTAATAACTCATTGCTCAGTTGAGTGATGAAGCCCTAGGAAGATTCTGTAATCTGGGGTAAAGAATTTTTGAGGTTTCTGCTGTAAGGGAGATCATGGGAGATTTGTGCATGTGATTTGTATGAGGCTTTCATGGAAGTTTAAAGAATATTCCTCCAAGGCACGCTCTTGTATTCTTACGTTTCTGTAGGTTTGGCGGGAGGGAGGGGCATTCTTGATTTTTGTTGAGGGGGTTTTAGTTTTGTTTTTAAGAGAGTGTATGCACATTAGAGTTCTCAATGTAAATAAACATGAGGACTGATTAAAACAAAAGAGAAAAGAGGGATTTCAGAACTGATGTTAGTCTTTCCTTGCACTTGTAGTTTGGTTATTTGCAATGAAAGATTGCTTTTCATGGGAAGCTGTAATTTAGTTTGGTTGGTTGATTTTTTTAAACAAGGCAGTATATTATCTGCATTTATGAAAATGATGGAGCCTGACATGCATTCATTCAGATTAGATATTTTTTAACTTGTGCTACAGAATCATGACTGACACTTCTAATTTACTCATTTTTAATTTGGGTTGACAGTCTAAAAATGTCATATTACATTTCTGTTATCTCCAGCGTGCTGGATATGTAACAAAGTATCTGAAGTGTTTTCCATTTAAATGATTTATCAACAAAAAAAGTTTTCATTGTTCCATATGCTGAATTTAACTATTTTTCTTGTCACCTCATCGTCATCAAGATTTAAAAACCAGTACTATTAGCATCTTTTACCTAGTTCCTATACATAAATTTCATGTGAAAATGAGCTTTACTACTCCTCCAGCTCCTAATCACTTTCTCAGCAATAGACAAATTGGTTATAACCTGAACTGGGTGTGTGACCTGAAATGAAGGAAATAAATAACATAGGTGCATGCTTTTAAATCTCTCTAAAGCCCTAACAGTCTGCTTTTCTTTACTCACATGTGGAGAGCAGATTGCCAATAGCCTCACCTGGCAGGGAAGAAAAGTTTAAAAAGAACGAGAGCATCTGTTGCAGAAAACATTTGTTACTGGGAAGTAGAGAGTAAACCATTTCATTGTCATGTGGCGGTGATTTGGAAGAGGACAGAATCCATTGTTCTGATGGTTGCAGAGTCCTTGTGTGACTTGGTTGGGCCACTGGCAATTTTTACAGTGTTTTCAAAAGTAATACTTTTCACATGAAATTTATTTCCTTTGAAGAAATAAAGTAGTATGCATGTTCATTTTTTCCCCCATCAAATTGATGGGAGGGTTGTATTCTATAGCTTGCGGTGTAATACATCCAAAGAATGTATGGCATTCTGGGTTAGTGGGGAGGGCAGAAAGTTTGCCAGAATGAAATGGTTGAGTCATTTCACAGAGTAAAACATTAATGTGATGTTTTGTTGTCTTTTTTTTTTCTCTTCCAATGTTAGCAAGAAGGCTCGTTGTGTGCTCAGCACTGTCTGAATAATTTGCTACAAGGGGAATATTTTAGTCCTGTTGAGTTATCTTCTATTGCACAGCAGTTGGATGAGGAAGAAAGAATGAGAATGGCAGAGGGAGGAGTGTCTAGTGAAGAATATAGAACATTTTTACAGGTAAAATCTTCTTAATTGAAACCTAATATTGTGTAGCACAGACCTTCTGTTCTTGCATAACTAGAGAAGGTTAATTTTCTAGTGCTAAAACTTAATAAATATATAAGCCTTTTCATGCATGCATCTTAAATTTGGCATTTTCAAATGTTACTAGTATAGTTTTACAGTCATTCTACAAAAAGCTACATCTTAACAGGTAGGAAGGTCAGGCATGGCGAGGAGGAGGATCAACGATTTGCTTTTTGTTTTTATAAGCCAGTGGCAGAAATAGGAACAGAAGTTCTTGTGCCTGTCTGTCCTTTAAGCACTGAGCATTTCTAATTTAAAGTTTGAGTTTTTAATGAGCTTATTTGGGCATTGTAATCAGCCTTACAGACTAGGACATACTTAATTTTTGCTGTATCTGCAGTTGTATTTATTTTCAAAATTGAATTATTTCCAACCTTTTATGCTTACACCATTTTCCCCTTTTTTCCCCTCCCAACTTCACACTGAGCAGCAGCCTTCTGTAAATATGGATGATAGTGGATTCTTCTCAATTCAAGTAAGCATGGCTTTCTACTGCCAGAATTTTTATTTATGTAATATGTGTTCTCTCATATAATTTAAATGGCATTGACCTTTTTCATCTAGTTTCCAGTTTATAGGCTTAATAGGATTAAGTGCTGGACTTCTAAATCTTCAGAGTGTTTTCCTGTAAGAGCAGTGACTTACAGTTCCTCAGTTCATGGTCCCTTAAACACATAGTAGAAGCATGGAGTCCTGAACTGTGGAATGATACCTCCTGGCAATAAGCTTGACTTCTAAGTTGCTTCTTATGGGTACTTCTGGTATAGACCTTGGCTCCCATGCATTACAGGTGAAAAAGCAGACTTGAGGTTGTTTTCTCAAATTATAGACAGTAGAGCCCTTGGCCATGATTACAGGGTTATCACAGTGATCTGCAGAATGGAAAAAGCTGCAATAGCTGCATTCCAGTCGTTATAACACACTCCACACACTTTAGAGCTGGATTTTTTCTTTTCTTTTTTTTTTTTTTTTTTAAGGACCATAATGGAAAAGTAATTAATAAGAAATACTTAAACCAGAACAACAACAAAAAAGGTATTGAACACTGAATTGGGCTTGTGTCTAGACTAGAGCTGTAGGCAATGCTTTGCACCTTTGGCTGTCTCTTGAGCTTTCAGAGGTGCTTGTCAATGTTCCAGAATCCCTCAAGAGCCTCTCTTCCTTATGGCAGGACAGGGCTGTTTTTCTGTTTAGTGAAAAACCATTAACAGTTTGGCATTTCTCGTATTTTTGATTGTGCTGCTTCAATATTGAAGCTGGAAAAAAATGCTTCCTCATATTCTACTTTTTTTTGTCCTGTCATTGCTTTGCTCACTTGCTACATAGTTGGCTCGCTGAAAGGAAGATGAATGTTAATTTAAAATTTCTTACAGCATTATTTCAGATAGCTTTAAAGAGTTATTGTGAAAGAGTTTGTGCTAGTGTACCTGACTCATCCTGTGACAATCTAGTGGTGCGAAATTTCTAGTAGTTACTGTGGGAAGGATGACATTGTATTGGGGGGGAGGGAGGGCAGAGCAGTAGAATGAGAGCAGAGCTGACAACTTATGAAGTATCTGTGGGAGGTGAAGTTGCAGCTTTGGGGGAGTAAGCTTATTAACACATTTCAGTTAAATCCTAGTTTTGTTACTTCCCCTTAGATATAGTATGCATGTTATGTTTGCATGTAGATTCATGACAGTTGTGTTTTGAATAATATGATTCCTAGATTTCCTAGCAATGTTTTGAAATCTAAGTTTTATGGAAACAGTATAATTGTTTATAGTGGCTAAGATGGTTACACTGCTTACATTTAGACTTGACTGGTTTGACTTATGAAAAGTGCTATTTTTTGACAGGTCATAAGCAATGCCTTGAAAGTTTGGGGTTTAGAATTAATCCTC
Source organism: Egretta garzetta (assembly GCF_000687185.1). Classification (NCBI taxonomy): domain Eukaryota; kingdom Metazoa; phylum Chordata; class Aves; order Pelecaniformes; family Ardeidae; genus Egretta; species Egretta garzetta. Next base: position 1,003,585 of record NW_009258688.1, read on the forward strand.
TTCAACAGCCCAGAGTATCAGAGGCTTGGGATCGACCCTATGTAAGATGTCTTTTTCTTAGCACCCTGCTTTTGTTTTACAGAAAAATAATACTCTTAATCTATGATTTAAATCTTCCCTTAAAATTACTATTTCAAGCTCTGTTGCATTCTGATGTATTTATTATCTCCTCTGTCTTTCATTTTTTGCTTTTGAGGGTGTTTATGAGCATCGACAGATGCCTTCGTGATATTTGAGTATCTTTGGCATCACAGGAATATGAAGATTTCAGTAACATTGACAACTTCCTAAATGTTATAAAAGCAGTATGAGTACTCCATAACATCAACAGTTGTATTACTGAAATTTTATTATAGAAGTTTAAATTAGCGGTAGCAAAGAACTTAAACATTAATATGCATTCCAGTATTAGAGTATTTAATTTTATGTATACCTTTTGTTTTTCTTTTTACAGAAATGAAAAATCATTTATTTGTAATTATAAGGAACACTGGTTTACAGTTCGAAAGATAGGAAAACAGGTGACATTGTCTTTTTTTTATTTAAAAATTGACTTCAGAATGGGGGTGGAAAAGTGGTTGCTAGTAGACCATGTGTTGGCCTTTTGCAAGCTTTTGCTGCAGTTTGCTTTAATCATATCCCACATTAAAAATAAAAAAAAAAAGTAAATGCTTGTTATACCACAAAAATGCCAGCTTTTTATGAAAAACCCTAGGATTAATTCCCCAGTGAACCTGTCCTCTAGGGAGCTGCAGCTCTTTTCTGCTTTTCTTAGCAGAAAAATTATATGTGGTGAGAGGGAGGCATCCTGGACAAGAATTAGGATCCCTATGGAATGCAAACTTATTTTAATGCACTAAATTATTGACATTGTAAAAATAATTTTGCTCATTTAAATAGACAGCAGATAGAAGAAAAAGTTCAAATTTCAAAATATTAATATTTATGATTGATGGATATTTAAGAATATCCATCAGGATAAGGTTGGGGAAAGTAGAATCACAACTTTGCACTATTTCAGAAAACTTTCTGAAACAGTTGTATTATAAGCAGGAAATAGTTACTAAAGGTAAGGGATGGCCATACAAGTATATGCTACATATATAATAACTAGAGTCACATCCATGTCCTTTGTAACACCAATGCAGTGTTTTATTTCAGTAGCCAGTCATTGTTCTGGATCATACTGCATAAGCTTTTATAGAACATAAGCTGGTTTGGTGCTTGGTTTTTCCAGTTTTTTTTTTTGTCACAGAAAATGGTCATGAAATAAGCTTTTAGATTGTACAATAGTGGACAGGAATCTCTTTACCCCTTTGGTTCATTTAGCAAGTGGTGGTTACCTATGTTGTCATCCAGATTTAAAAAAAAAAATTAAAAAACATCACCTGCGAGCAAACAAACTAAACTCTGCTATTCTGCTTTAGTTTAAAAGTATGGCTAATGTTTACAGGCAATTTTGTATATTTGGTATTGAAAAGGATGAATGGTCTCTTAAAAGTATGGGAATGTTCCTTATATATACAACCATTTTGGGTGGAATTTGTTGAGATAGCATTCTAGCCAAAAATGTTGTAAGTTTGAGGGGGGATGTCTTTTGCTTGTACATGTGGCTTGTAACCACATAAAGACAATACTAGTTGCCTGTTATCTAGAAAGTAATGAGAAAAGTTAGACAAAATTGGTTGACTTAGATTTGACTGCTGCTCTTCTGTTAAGTTAAAGCAAAATTACCTTACCAAACCTCTTCCTCCATATTGCCTTTTAAAAGTTTGTCTGTAATCTGTCTGTTGTATTGTTTACATAACTTTTTATTCCCCACTTCTACACTGTTGGTTGTCTTACCCTTTCCCAGAGGCAAAGGGCGTTTTTGACAAATTAAGACTGAGTGACAGAATGGTAGATAGTCACTTACCTATATTCCAGGTTAATTGCAGTATAGGCCTGACTGCAAGTATATGACTGCATATATGGAAGTTTAGGTAGATAAATGCACTTTTGTGAGAATGGAGATGCATTCTCCTTCTGCTATCTGAAATGGTTAAAATTGGATAATATTGAATGAGTATGGTATACAAAAGGTTCTTCAGATTGATTGCGATATATATAATGTGTCTTAAAGGTAGAATATTTTGTCGTCCGTGTTGAATATATTTTCTCTCTAGAAGAACTATTATAAATGGCTAGTTGTCATCTTCAGGGAACTAGAAAATGGTCTGTGTATATTTATCTCAGGTGTCCCCTATTGTAATATTACACTGTACTATCAGTGTATTAAATTTTTTTATTTTTTTAAATTAAAAAATTATCTTGTCAGGAAGTAAACAATAGTTTTCAGCATCACCAGCTATGAAAGGCAGAATGTTTAATGAAAGTATTTCATGGAAAGAATTAAACTTCTGTTTCCTGTATCTATTAATTTCTTAAGATACAGCATTAACTTATTAAGGGTTTCTTCCTTCATTAGTCTCTGAACAGGCTTAAAACTAGGATTAAGTAGAATTTTAGAATTATGTCTGAAATCATTCTTCTACCATTATATTTTGATCTATCTGTTTTAATCTGTTTGCCTGGTACCAGTGTTCAGTAATGGGAGAGAGCATGCAGTAATTCCCCTACTTCAGATCTCCTCTTAGCTGAAGAGTATTTTAAGGGTAACCTTTAGCAGTATAGATATTGTGCTTCAAAAGACTTTTAATTTTATTTATTTTACTAGATTTATTCGGATATTCCATTATAGAAAATTACCACAATGTACAGAAATGGATTACCGAGTAATCTTTATGCTAATTTGTTCTCTCAAACCTTTTTTTTCTTAATTACAGTGGTTTAACTTGAACTCTCTCTTGATGGGTCCAGAACTAATATCAGATACATATCTTGCACTTTTCTTGGCTCAATTACAACAGGAAGGTAATAGTAACTTGCAGATGTTAAATCTCATTAATTAAAAGTAGGTAATAATCATTATTTATTAGAACTTATGTATTCAGTTAACTACCTTTAGTTTGATGATTGAAATAGTGAAATAACCCAAGTCCTTATAATGAAAGGTAGAGCCTTACATCGTAATAAATTGCACATCATTGTGTTCCATATAGTGTGTGGTTTAGAGTGTTTATGCATGCACCTTAATGCCATAGACTTACGATTTATTTTTCTCAGGTTATTCCATATTTGTAGTAAAAGGTGACCTGCCAGACTGTGAGGCTGATCAGCTATTGCAGATGATTCGGGTACAGCAGATGCAGCGACCAAAACTAATTGGAGAAGAGACAGCACAGTCAAGAGATCAGAGGTAGGGTAAATAGATATTTCATTTTAATAATGTTCAGTATGATCTGTTTCCATGATTAATGCCTACATGGAGACAACACCCTTAAGAAGTAATTAGCAGTACCTTTAGTGCAATACACTTACTACTGTTGCACACAGTAAAAGCAAGTTGGTAGAATTCAAGTGCTGTATTTTTTAGTGGGCAAAAAGTACCTTAATAAGGATTCAATCTTTCCATGTGCAGAAGTATTGTATAGTGTAGTTTTTTAACTACACAATTACGGTATTTTTCCAATTACGGTTAAATGGGTTGGCAAATCTTACCAAACCGTGGTTAATAGTAGTCTATCTATAATTAAGACTGGCTTGTGCTTTCTGTCATAAGTAGAAAAGAACGAGAAACACGTGTATCTGAACGCCACATCATATAAATCATATAGCATTCGCTTTTGGAGTAATTTCATTGGAAATGTGGTGTTGCTCTGTTGTGATGCATGCTGCTAATATAAAACGTCCTTGAAAGCATATAAAGTACTACTTCTGCAATAATTCTATCACATTTTCATAGTGAATAGATTGCATACAGATAAAAAGGCTTAAGGCTTTTCAGAGGAATTAATTCGGTATTATTTCTTCCACTTTGTAAAGGTAAACTGGAGTTGTAAATTGATGGAGTAAAAACAAACTACTTGGCAGTAACATGGAAAGTGTGTATAGTTCACAGAGGATATGTTGCTGTGTGGTCATCAAAGCTTCCTAAGAAGGAGACAGTGTGCACTATTTTCTGCTGGTTTAGCTGTTTAAATTGCAATAGGTTTGAATGACATGTTATTGCTTTTTGTAGGTTTATTGGTTTTGAAGTTTTTCCTATTGAACAGATTCTTGTCAACATGTGCATGGGTTTAGAGTTGCAGTATTTTTGTTTTTACAGCTGTAAGCTCTGTTTGCAGCCCTTTTGTGCTTTTTCATGTAGAAATGAAAATACAGTTTTTAACAATAGAAATGTTCTTTTTAAAGGTAAAAAAAAAAGTAAGAGTCAAATCAGCATAAAATATTTAATTTAAATCTCACAGTAAAATTAATATAATTTCTGTCTGAATTCTGCCATAAATGTATCAATTTCACAGGCTACTCAGAAGTGATGTGGACCAAGCAATAGAAGTCAACCACCCTTTTGATGGAACAGGCATGTTAGATGAAGATGAAGAGAATTTTCAGAGAGCCCTGGCTCTAAGTAGGCAAGAAATTGATATGGAAGATGAAGAAGCTGATCTTCGCAGAGCCATTCAACTCAGCATGCAAGGTGCAGTGCTCATCTAAATTTCTCTTAAAGTGTTCATGTTGCTTGTGCTTTAGGCAGCTACTGAAATGAGTTTGTCAGCCACTTTTTCCAGCATGCATCAAGCTCTCTTAAAAGACTGGCTTTGAGGCATGGAAGGATAATCCAGAATTTCCTGTAGCTATCTCCTTTCTGCTTTTCAAAAAGCTGTAACTTTCATGTTAGCATTGATCCTCAGGAAGCAAGAACAAATTGGCAAAGGGTGGCAGGAGGGAATGGAAACAGTCCTAAGGTGAGGAAAAGAGATAGTAACAAGTGAAGTTAGCTTAGGTACTTATTTCTCCAACAAGTCTCTTTCTGCCTCTCAAGTTTGGAGACATTTTCTTAAGTTATATTTCATTCACTAACTTCATTTAACTGTAATTAGTAGGATGTGGCATGTTCTGGTTTTAGGTAGTCGTCGAAGTGGGTTCTCGGACTCATTACCACAGAATGTTGCTCAGTCGCCTCACACCAGTCAGACAGACTGCCTTTCTTCAGAAGAACTGCGAAAGAGAAGACAAGCATATTTTGAAAAGTAAAGTAGTTGATAGAATACTGCATGTGGAAGTACATGTTGTATTTTTCAGTGCTTTTGGGGCATGGATGGGTTTCTGACTGAGGTCCAGCTTAACTTTTCTCTCCTAACGTGTTTTCCTAACAGTACCTGAATTTTGCTATTCCCAGGTGGTTCCTATGAAGAAGAGAAACCTGTAAATAAGAGGGGAATCTGTTAGTAATCCTACATCAGTCTTGTGAAGAAAGAAAACATACATGCTATAGGAGTATTTTAAATGAAATCCTGTCAATTTCTGTAATTATCTTCCTGAAGAAAAGTATTCTTTCTCTAAGACTTTACTTCTGGTAGTGATGCCTCTAATGTGTGTCACATGAAAGCATTCTAGATGATATTTTATGTTGCTCTTCTGCAGTACCTTCTTAATACATAGTTGGGGTATTGTTGTAGCTTTTCCTTATCTCTGTCTCCTAATGATGGTCACAATAAAGACCAGGGAGAAATGCTGTGGATGGGAGGAGTTATCGACTTTGCATGAGAGGATAAGGATGCAGAACATCCGAATTCTGGGAGAACAGTAATGTGGCTTGGAATATAATGTTGGGAAGATAGGTGTCTGAAGGTTGGTTGGGTGCAATGATTGAAGAGATTTTAGGTGCAGGGGTGTTACTGTACAAAACAGCTTCTACTTCTCACTCTTGACCTTCCTTACAATGAAATAGACTTGATACAGGTCTCACACTGATGTTAATCTTACTCTCTTACAAATTTATAACACTTTCAGGCAGCAACAACAGCTACAGCAGCAAGATCAGACCCCAAACTTACACGATAAGCCAACTCTAAGCTCAAGCACTCTGGAAGCTGACCCGGGTATTGTTCTTTAAACTTATTTGCAACACTGAATTATTTATGCCTTTTTCACCTTTGTGTTGTGTTTAGGTTCCTAACTTTCCTTGTCTGCCTACTTCCTCACTTCAGCAGCCAACCTATGTATCACAGCCATTGCTCTTTTTGGCAGTGAAAGAAGGATCACTTTCTTGAAAAACCTGGTCTGCTTTGAATGTCAATATCCTCTTTCAAAGTGAAGAGTATTACTGTTAGACCATTTGAGTTCTGGCTTTGCTTTTTGTTGTTTTGTTTGGCTTGAACATTACAAATCAGAGTCTTTGATGGGATTTGTGCCAACAACTTGTTTTCTAAAAGACTTTTAAAGCTGTATGACAACATAAGAAACTTGGAGTAATATCTGACAAAACTACTAGAACCAGTTTTCAGTAGAACATAAGTATGTAGGCCTTACCAGTATTAGGTATTGGTGATCCCAAATGAATGCGTGTACTTGTCACAAACTGACCGTTGTGGATGGAAAGCTAAATGCGAAATGTTCAATGATTTTAAACAAAAACAAAACTGGTTTGGGAGGTGGGGTGGAAATGGGTGGGTGTGGACAAAAGGAACAACGAAAGCATTTAACTACAGTTGAGAACTAGCTCTGTGCATTTTTTACAACTTACAAGCATTTATTTTCTTTAGGAGGTGATATGAGTGAAGAAGATATGCTTCAAGCAGCCATGAATATGTCTCTCGAGTCTGTTAGAAACCACTTGAATACAGAAGAGGAGAAATGACAACATTTTGTCAAAACTTATTGTCAAAACACTAAGTCTCCATTATAATTTTACTGTGTGGATGTTGCACAAGCAGGGTTCATTTCAGAGTTCTGGAAGCAGGAACAAAAGGGGGGCTGGAGGTCAGAGCTTAGAGGGAATCTGCAAATTGAAAAAGGATTGCACTAATTTAGGAAACTGTAGCACTCCTACTACAGAACATCTGTTCACAAGAGTAGCTGTATTAAAATTACTTAAACTATTCACATGAACAAAGTTAGACACATGTAGTGGCCATAACTTGCATTGAAAAAGCAAGTTTAAATTGTTTTGAAGAATTCTATAGAAAATACAAAAAGTGCCGAAACCCAGCATCAACTGATTTCCTTTAATACTAATGGAAAAATAAATACAAGTAATAAGTTGTGCTCATAAATGCCTAAGTTTTACCATTTTAAGTGATTTCTTGTAAAGAAGAATTAAATTCTGTTTATCTTAGATAATTTATTTTGTGATTGTTTATTCTGAATGACTTAATGTCAACTTTTCGATCCTGCTGTCCGCTTTTGAAATGACCTGTTCTGCAGGAGAAACATGCATCTATAAATTTCATGCTTGTGATTCCAGAGAGAATCTTCAGTGTGTTGTTGATTATGACATTACTCCTGAATCTTTCAGTGACTTCTGACCTAACACTTTCTGATTTTCCTTTCAGTTCCAACTGTAGAATTTTCAGATCCATGTTTAAAGTAGGAGTTTTGCATTGCCCTGTTGTCTCTTGGCAGATAATTTCCCTTCTTTAGTTTTTTGTTTGGTTTTGTTTTCTTATGCTCTTTCTAGTTATGCCACTGTCTTTAATATAAAAGTAGTGTATAATCAGTTGGGTTAAGCAGGTTTTCTTTTCTACCTCTTCTGGAGTATTTTTTTTTTTTCCTCTTCAAGCTCAGCCCTTCATTCTGGCCTTTCAGTATGAAAGATCTGTAACTGAGTCTAGGAGAAAGGAGGAGGGGATTTAGGTGCCATAAAGTCAGTGCCACACACATAAGATGCATTC
>NW_009258688.1:1011388-1017320 GCF_000687185.1 Egretta garzetta
TTCATTCCTGCAGTCTGAAATGACCCCTGTGCAAGTAGTTCATTTAAGAATGAATATTTATGTCTGTGTGGATGTTCTTTCTGAAATGCTTTATATGAGTGTCTGTCAGAATGTTGCAGCTTTTTCAGGAATGGCCTTTATTCACGCACCTTACAATTTTTATCATGCTGTTTCTGATCCTGAGGAAAAAATGGGGAGTAAAGTATGTAAGAGAGCTTATGCTGTTGGTTGTAAGACATTTGCTTTGATATTCAGGATGAATGTGTAACAGGGTGACCAAACCTGACTTTCAACTTCAGTGCAAAGATTGAGATATGTTTCATTTTCCTAAATGGTGCTTGAAATACAAATTCTGTTTACATATAAATTATATGGAAATTTCTTGTAGATAGAGTATGTAAGCTGTAGTCCACTTAATGCATTAACAGTTATCACAGGCATTCTAAGAACCTTTTGAAGATAACCCCAAATTTCTTTATCAAAATATTCTAAAGCTGTATCATTGCACAACAGTAAAATTAAATTAAAATTAGTATGAAATGAATGGTAGCTAGATGGAAACATACATTCAGAGTCAAGTAGTACTGTACATGAAAGGGCTCTTACCTCTCAGTGAAGATTTGTTTACAGCAATGGTTTCTTGATAGCTTAGGATATTATTATATGTAATTGGGCTAATTTCTGTATTCCTTCCCTGTGTGCTGAATTTCCACCAATGTCACCAGAACCACTGGTATGTGTAAGACAATATGGATTTTCACATGCAACAGCACTACTTTTTAAGAACTGGTTTTAAATTTCATCTTTTTTAAATAATCCTGTCATGCACATTATAATTAATATCTGTAGTGTCTCAAATTAATACACATAAACAATGGCTTCAGGTGTCCATGTGTGCATATGCCATTTTGAAATACTATATTTTTCACGATGTAAATTTTTGTTTTCAGTTTAAAATGTATATGAAACTGAAAACAGGAAAGGAATCTCTAAAGCACTGAATTATTTCTTTGCTTGTTTGTAAATTATCCACAGCTTTAATTTCCCTTCTTTTGTTGTGCCATAAACTGGTTCTAAAGTAAGACTCTCATTTTTATAAATAGGTATAGGCTGGCAATTTGATACCAGTACTTGGAACTTGGACCTTTTATCCTCTATTATAATAATATAATAAAATTGTATTATTTCTATAGCTATATAGTGTAGCAGCCCTATATTAAAAAAAAAAAAAATTGAAGCCCCTTGATTTGCATTAACTGTAACCTGTGACAATTACATGTTTTTATAATCACTAAAGCATGGAGGTTTGCATTTGAACTTTCATGTCACTTTGTAAGTTACTTCATCATCCAAGTGTTTTAATATGTAAGGAATATAAAGTAACAGTGCCTGAAAAGCACAACTGTGTTAATCATTACAGGGCTAACTGTATTCCTTTTTGTGTAGAAACACTGTCACTCTACAAATACCGATTTGATTTTCAGAGGAATGTTGAGTTTAATGAAGTAGGCATATCTGCCTACTCTAGCAGTTTAAGCTACGTATGTTAATTGCACCAAAGGAAAAGGCTTATAGCAATTACTGACAGTACATATTTTATAACCCAGATCTGAAGTTCAAAACATGTGGACCTGCCAAGAAGCTGTCAATAAAAAGCTGATCTCATTTTCTGGTGTGCATTCTTTCAGTGATAAGCAGTTCTCAACGTGGCTGAACTATGCGCATAAGGTATTTACTAATGTACAGCCTATTCCTAGTGTTATCTTTCTGTTAAGCTGAAGGTTTTTTCCAATGTTGTAGCTTTAGGCCAAAGTCCACTGTAAAGGAACAGAAATAGTTTGGGTTTTGTTTGGGTTTTTTTTTAATTACAGTATGATATTTGAAGGAATTTCAGACTTCATTCATCCAATAGATTTTTACAGTCTTCCTCACAGTGAATGGTCCATGTCATGTAATTTGTGTTTTTCTGCCTGTAGAAATCAAAGGGGAAGGGGGAATGAGTGATACCTACATTAAATATCTTCCAAAATTAGTTCTGTAAATATAATTCTGTAACCTGCTTTCACGGTCTTGTAATGAGGGCAGGAGGAAAAAGTGTTGTAATGCAGTCATGCTTGAATGCAATTCTTGTTAGGCACCGCAGGTATAAATATGAGCTATTTAAATGCTCACATTTTTCTGGGCTTGAAACTAATTTGATACAATACTGGCTTACTTGCCAACATTTGGGTTCCTTGTGCTCTTCAAGCGACTTCAAGTTGAAATGTAATTTTCAGCTAAGGTACTAATTTTTTTCATACTTAATTACTTTGCAGACTGCTTAAAAATAACCAATACAAAGTTAAATCTCCAATGTGTTTTCATGTTGGACTATTGCTTCTATTACAAATCTATAAAATGGTGGGGAGTTTAAAATGGCTCCTGCAAATGTCTAGTAAACAATTCTGTATCTTGGACAATTATTGTTGTTTGCAAGCTGCTTTTTTTATTACAAAAGTGACAATTAGGCTTTTAAAAATGAACAAGTTACAGCTCAAAAATGTCTGAAATTTTCTACAATTTTGTTACTGTTTCAAATAATGATGAACATGTACAAATGATGGCCTTTTTACTGAGGAATATTATGAGGAATGGGATTGGAGAACTCTAGAACTCAGACTTACAAAGAAGTATTATTGTACATTTCATGTTACCAGCACATACTTTTAAAGGAATCGAAAAAAGAATCCAAGGAAAAGAAAAACTGAAGTGGAAACTTTTTTTTAAGGGCTTAGATACAAAATTATGTTGCTCACTTAGTAAGCCATTACTGTTTTGCATAAACCAAACTTAACTCCTAGGAAATCTTCATAGTTCCTCACAAATTTAAAAAAAAAAAGAAAGCCCTATCATTTAATACATACATACCTAATCCCTATATACCTATTCCCCACATACACATAATCAGTTGTTCAGGTAAGAACAATACGTAATTGGCCCAGTCCAAATATTCAGTTCTTTAGTTTCAAATGAATAGCTTCTTTGTATGGTATCCAGGTTTGCATCTTAAAAGCATGAGCTGTGTTGCAATAAACTTTTAACCTGCATACACACATTTTGCCTTATTTGCATTTCAGACGTGGAGAGAATGCTTTAGCATTTAAGCTGCCACAGTCATCTCCAATTGCAGTTCTTCAGAATGTTAAAAGTACATGTGACTTTTCAACTGCTTTTACCAAATCAAAATGTTTTTAGTGGTGTTGTTAAGAAAAGCAAATAATTGTTACTACACTTCGGGGGTTTTTTGTGGGGTTTTTTTTGTCTTTGTTTAGTTTTGTTTTTTTTAATCCCCTATCCCCCCAGTAGAGACACTGTGTGAATTCAGGAAGGGAAACTTATAAAAGGGTTCTTATAAAAGCGTTTGAACAGGAAAGGATGTAATATTTAAATGCCACTGTGCAAAAAAAAGGAGAAAAACCTTGATATTGTCTCTAAAGCATGCAAGCATTGATAAAATTTTATTTTTTGCTACATGAAACCCCATGTGTACAAAAAAGGGTAGCATTAGGATTTTGTAAGGGAATATTTTTTTTCATCTCTTGCCTAATAGTTGTGTATTTTAGAAATAATTTTCAGTAATAGATTTTTCTTCTTGAGACTCTGCTTTCAGTATCATGTCTTTGGCTCTGAATTCCTATACAATTTTTGTCTCTATTTTGTGTATATAAAGCATATAATACTGAAAAGATTTTAAAAAAAAAAAAAAAAAAGGAAGGCTGAAATGCTTTATCATTGTTTTGACTGGAAAATGGCAGTGCTGTTTGGTATTTTGAAAATGCTCTCCAAATAGGCACGAATATATATGGTTGTATTTGATATCACTTTTTTTAAATAAATATGATTATAGCTTCTAATGTTTCTCTCTGGACCCCCAAGTATTTGCGTATGTGCTTTCCATTATATGTGGCTTGGGCACAAAATCATCAAACATTAAAATCTCATCTTTGATATCAATGGGCTTTGCACCAGATGTTATGTACATTAGCAGTGGGTTAATCTTCTCTTGTTTGGAACTCCACATTTCATTATCTCTTCTGTCTCTTCATATGTTGGTACTCCAAAATTTATTTAAAGACACTCCCGTTAAGAAGAAAGTTGGTGCTGATTATAGTTACACTACATCTGTAAAAATTGTATGCTTTCTAATTTGAAAATAAGCCAATGTTTCCTGGTTTGCTACCAGAATACACGTTCTTTTTGTGACACAGTGCACTGTTTTTGTAGTTTAGTCAACCCACAGAGTATAGTGGATGATTTCTGTGTACCTTTATCAACAGTAAATTAAGGCAGACAGCTAAGAATGAGTTGTGATGCTAAATAGTCAGTTTCTAGTTTTTTCAAGAGTAGTAAATAAGAAAAGTGGGGGAAAAAGCCCCCTGTGCTACTTCATTGACTCCTGCCTACTTGGCATTATAAAATGAACCACAGTAGGAGACATTTTATCATCTCTCAGTATTTTTAGTCTGGAGGACATTCTGACCTTACTTGAAAAATGTTAAGACAGTTTCCCATAAAAATTAATTAACCAAACATTATTGGAAAAGATGACACATTTTTTATCTCCTGTGGACCTACAGGAGTTAAACTGTGGTATAGGGTGTTTTGAGCATTGTAAACTTGCCTCCATTAAACCCAATGTTTTAAATTAACAAAACCAATTAAGATACATGTTTACATTTCATACTATATCACAGCACTAATACTTCCTACAGTTCTGGTGTGCAGGGTTTTTTGGGGGGGGGGGTGTTGAGCTAGAAATGGATTTGAAGGGGGGTGTGTTTGTTTTAATTGTAAGGGTGGTAATTATACTATTACATTTAAAAATTGGTAATGTAAAAACCTGATAGAAAAATTGTTCACTCAAGAAGAGGGAAAGCAGTCTGTATTAGAGAACTGTCCAACCCAACAGCTATTTTGGTTACTTTTAACTTCTGGACTGCATGCTATGCTCAGCCTCAGAGTTGCCTCTGAGTGACAGTGGACAGTAAAGCTAAAATGGTGATCCAGTCCTGCAGGCCAGCTATGAACCCTTCACCAAGGCTCTGGAAGAGACCATCCGGGAAGCCACAGGTTTATCCGTGGCCTCCTGGTAATGTGTCTCAGCTTCTAACTCCAGAGCATGTTTTGTGCCTGCTGCATTCTCAGCTCCTCTCTAAAACTGTGAAATGCTCTTTCTCCGCAGCTTCATTTCACCGTTGATGTGGTGCTTTATTCTTTTTATGTAGTTATTAAACTAGCAATGAGCCATCTCTCCTGTTATTTCCAGTATCAGCAATTTTTTATCATGGAATCATTTGGTTGGAAAAGACCTTTAGGATCATTGAGTCCAACTGTACCTGTCCACTACTAAACCATGTCTCTAAGCACCTTGTCTACCTGTGTTTTAAATACCTCCAGGGATGGGGATTTGACCACTTCCCTGGGCAGCCCATTCCAGTGCCCGATAGCCCTTTCGGTGAAGAAATTTTTCTTAGTAAGTCATCTAAACCTTGGTTTTATATTGGTATTGTTCCAAACCTACGTTTTCTGTAGTTTTTTTGTAGAGTGCAGTGCTCCTGGTAGTCCCTAGTAACTTTAAATACCTCCTGTGAGCCAGCGTTGGGGTTGCGGCTGGAAATCCAACCAAGCACCCGTGGCGTCCCCATCCCAAGCAGAAGGGGCCTGGCGTTTCAGGAACTTGCGTCTTTTTTAAGAAGAACACCTACTCAAATACCGAACCGCCCTAGTAGCAGCCGGACGCTGTGTTTTGTTAATGAATGACGCGCGACCCAGGAACGTGTACGCACCAAGGCTCAGGTTGATGTTAATGACGGGCGGCTCCCGGCCCAGCTCCCCGCTCGGCTGACACGCCGGCGGCGCGACCGGCCCGCCCGTACCGTGGCTTTGTTCCCCT
>NW_009258688.1:1021780-1037842 GCF_000687185.1 Egretta garzetta
GGAGAGCCGCTGGCCTTGTTTTGGGTTTTATTCCGCCCCTGTGACCTCAGGATCTGCAGAGTAAACAAACAGTGTCCCAGCCTATAATGCCAGAGGTAACCCCCTTCTAGGTTTGTTATTCGGAAGTTTCTGAATTGGGTGAAGCGTTGCGTTGATCGGTAACGGAAGCACACAAACAATGTTCTTCTTCCATTCTGTTTGCTTAGTTTACCTGAAACCCCGTTTGATTAGCTGCTTTTAGAGTGGTTTCATAAAGCCGCAGAGTAGTAGTAGCACAGGGGGGGTTTTGCCACTGGTGTGATCGAAGTCTGACGTGTCACGCAGGCAAAGGTCCAGTGTTTCTGTTGGATTTGTTATTTATATTCCAGCTTGGCCCAGAGAAACCTGTCGAGTTCTGCCATTCTCCTACAGCCAAGCGGGAGAGCATGGCCCTTGTTTTATAGGGATTAGAAGCTAGGATGATGTATATTTAAAACAGAAAGATGAAACAAAAAAGCTGAGACATCAGAGTTAAGATACTCCATAGTAAATTTATTCTAGACTGTAGTCTCTTCTTTGTATTTTTAATAATGCCTTTGTGTTAAAAGTTTTCCTATAAAACTTTTGATTTTTCTAGTAAAGCGATTGTACAGCATGGTAATAAATATCAATAGGTTAATAACACTAGTACTGTGTGCCATCTTGAAACTATAACTTCTTGAAAAAAAGGAGCATTCTCAAATCAGTGTTAAGAATAGCAACCGTGAAGAACAGCTAAGACTTCTGAATACTCATCTTAAATGTGAAACAATTCTGCTTTGTTTGCAGCTTCACAACTATGAAGCATTGTGAAAGTATTGTATAAATCTTGTTGGCAAGCTGATACTACTGGTCTCATATGAATGGGTTTTTTTGGTATGCAGGTAAAATGTTCAGAAGAGAGAAGTTTATTAGTTATCTTTTTTTTTTTTTTTTTTTACTTTTCTGAAAGACTTGCTTAGAATTGTTTTAAATTCCAAAAATCCATGTTAGTTTAGTTTGAAAGCTTATTTTACGCTGCTAAACTGTGTAGTCATCTAGTACGTTTGTTTTGCCTTTTTAAAAGATAAATTGAAATTCTAGTTTACACATTGGTGCTTTAGTTTGTGCAAGAGAGGTGTGCTGATGTTCAATACTTACTTCCAGGTGCATTTGACTGCTAGATACCACTGTGAACAACTTCTGTTTCCTAAAAATTTCAGAGTAGCACATTCTTATGGGTTACTAGCTTTGAGGGTATAAAAATATAGGGGCATCCAAGTACTTCTCTGTAAAGACCTTTAAATACTATGTGGCCTAAAGAACACTTTTCAAGCAGTTCCTTACATTCCTTTCTTTAATTTCCTAGTTTTCTAATGTTTACTAATTTTTAATATTATCCCTTACATTCACTGCTTTGACTGTCATCTGAACTGAAGATGGTGTTTGTGGATTATGGACTTTAACATCTTCAGTTTAGCAGTTTTCGTGGGTAGATTGTTGCCTCTGCAGTACTTGAGCTGGATCGGTTTTAAACAGCACATAGGAAATGATGAAACACAGTGTTTACTTGAAAAATATATTTATTTCAGATTCTGAAAAATTGTCAAGGTTGCTTTATTGTCAATTCAGGATGATTTCTCATTAATAAAAGGAAATAAGGTATTTCTATCCATTGAAAGTGGGACATGAGAGAAGTCAACATAGCCTATTTGAGGAGTGTTGATCATTAAAGGAAGAGTATCCAGGGACAGAATTACGTGCTTTTTGTATTAGATAAACTGATATGGTAGATTGTGTCACCTTTATAAATGAAAGTGAGTTTTATGGGGGTTTTGTGCCTTTATGTGGGAGGCAGGGTTGGTGTTTTGTTGTGTGGGTTATTTTGTGGGTTTTGTTGGGTTTGTTTTGGGTTTTTTTCCCTGAAAATTTAGTCACTGTTGTGCGTACTTTATGGAACTAGTTCTTGTTTTGAAACTTCATGTAGGATTACTGAAAAACAAATGTCATGTCAGGGGCAAAGTCCTAAATGAAAAACGTTCAGTGACACAAAATCGTCATGTAAAAACTTTTCATATCCCTTATTCAAAAGCTTAAATCCATACTTTTCTCTTAGTTTTGTGATCTGACTTAAAGCCTAGATAAGAGAGAACTAAATAAGGTTTAGAAAGACTCTCTGGTCTGAAAAATAATTCTGATGGTGTTCTGATAAAAGCAGCTTTTGATGTTTACCTAGGAATGACCACTGAAGCAGTCTAAAGTAAGATACTTAATAATAAAACTGGTCTTAATTGATGTCTACTTAACAAATTAAAAGTAGTTAAATAAAAATGAAAATTTTCACTTTCTTTCAGATGCAGCAACAGAACTCCATGTGTCCAATTCTAGACTCAGAGAAATAGAAAGTATCAATGCAGCACAAAAGTTTGAAGTAAGAAATTTTGGAACACTACTATAATTAAAAGCAAGAAATAGCATTTGTTTCTTGTAAAGGTGAAATACTGCACTGAAGTTGCTTGTCCCTGCGTAAATCTAGAAACAAGGGTGACAGTGGTGTTGAAATGTGGCACTTTTTTTTTGTGACAAACCGCCATCATGGTTGGGGGGCACATTTGTTTATTGGAGTATGGATATGGTGCAAGTTTTTATCTTTTGCTAACTGCTGCATCCTGCAGCTGTTCCTACCTATCGCGTGGACTTGGACTGCAGCAGTAGACTTGGCTCTGAAAAGCTTGCAAATGCAAAAATCTTAAGTTTTCATAAATTTTAGCTGGTAAAGAGTTAAAATTGGTTATAGCGTTATAGCCTTTTGTGTATGACCACAAATAGAAGCAGATCCAGAATGCCTGATTATGCTGGACAGCATGTCTTTTGCAGTAAGCTTCAAAGTATAGAGTGTGCGTGTTCGTTGATGCAGTTTTCTGTCTGTGTTCTCCCTATTGTATGGTAATTTTGACATAGCTGCAGATGCTCATGCTCTTCCTTAACCGCTTACAAATCCCATGTGCCCCTTGTGGAAAGTGACTTCCTATACTTTTACAAAGGACTTGTTAGTCTTGTGACTTTATGGCTGTAAACCAATAACTTTCATGTATGTCTCCAGCCCTCATGAGCACTGGGAAGTTAAGATACTATTTTGGGGAAGTAACTGTTCCTGCTTGTCCTCTTTTTAGACTCCTGCCATCTGCCCTTGGCTGATGTCAGAGAGAGAATACTGGGCTGTATGGATGTTAGCTCCGATTTGTGCTCTGTGGCTGTTCTTTAAATTCCACGTATGGATCATGCTAAGATGTGAATTTTTCTTCTGGCATTTACCTCTCGTCACTACAAACCTTTTTCTGAATGTGAGCTTGAGTCCGTGCCATATAAAAATGGAAAGCTTGGACATGAACATGATTTTGGGTCCACACTTGGAAGTTACTGTGTGTTTTGAGTGAAATAACATGAGAAGTCTGTACAATTTAATTGATTTCTTTACTGTTCAGCAGACTTAAGCTTTTCTAATTCTCTAAGAACTGTTCTGAATTTACCAACATTCCTCTTTTTTTTCCTAGAACGAGAGACTGAAAAAAGTTTGTAGTGATTTAGAAGAAAAACACGAAGCAGCAGAGCTTCAGATAAAGCAGTTATCTATAGAGTACCGAAATCAGCTTCAACAGAAAGAGGTAGGATACAGAGTAAAATACTTGAGTATGCCCAATAAATTTCTGTATTATGCTGTTTAATCTCTTTGTTACGGTATGTGTGCTCTTTCAGTGGAAGTATTGTTCATAGTTATGGTTTCTTGGTTTGTTAATGAGACTAAGGCATGTACTTCATTGAATCATGTAATATAAGCAGAGCTTCCAGGAGATAGTTGAGACAGGAGAAAACTGTGGGAATGTCATGCATGTATCAGAATTCCTGTTGTTTCTGGAATCACTGTGAGAAAGGACACTTAAACTGCTTTGTATTTCTGATTTAATTATCTTTAAGGAAGGCAACAGGAGCAAATTCCCATTTGAAGCAGTTATATTGTCTGTAAATACTGCAATTATTTATCTTAAAGTATACAATTAAAGGGAGCAGAACTAGCTTTCATAATTTGAGAAATGTTGCTTTGTGGTGGAAGCATCAGCTTTTCAATCTATTGTGTAACATGAGGTTTCATAGCCTTTTAAATTAAGAAAGTTGCCAGTATGCCTAGAATTACACAAAAGGAGTTTTATTTCTGCTTTGTTTGTAAATGCATGTGGGAACTAGAGGAAGCAGAATTTTGAGATATATAGAATTGTGCTTATTAAATACAATAACAGAGTTGTTATGAGAAAATTGCATGCGGCTAACTTCAGTTGATTGTAAATAAGTACATTTTCAATACATTGAGTTGTTAAGCATAAAACAAATTAAATGCAATATAAATAATTGGGGGCGGATCATATATTACTTAATTTTCATATGTGAATACCCGCTTTAAACTTTATGTTCCACCTGTTAGCCTGAATCTTGCTATAGTACTTAAGGACCTTGGCTGCTGGAAAGGTCAGCAAACACTTTTACTGAAGTTTTACTTAACTGAAAACTGTTAAAACTTCTAGTATGTGTCCTTTGGTGTGATACTTTCTAAAACATCAGCTAATACTGCTTTTCTCCATTAGGAGAGTGCTTGGTTTTTTACTTTTTAGTGAAAGTGAGCAGGGGGAGTTGTTTGGTTGGTTCACATTTTGTAAGGACACAAGGTGTAGAGTAGAGTGTATTTTTATGTTCTTACTGAAACTGCATCGTATTCTGCATATTCAGGTGGAAATCAGCCATCTAAAAGCTAGACAGAATGCACTACAGGAGCAACTGCAGAAAGTACAGACGGCTGCTCAGTCAGCAGCTGGTGGCAAAACACCAGCTCCTACATCAGCTTCCTATGTTCCAGTGGCCAGACATTCCTCAGGTTTTGAGGGAGATGACATGGATTTTGGAGATATAATCTGGTCACAACAAGAAATAAACAGATTGTCCAATGAAGTTTCTAGGCTTGAATCTGAGGTTGACCACTGGAAGCAGATTGCACTGGTGAGTGATTCCCCTCTATCTTACCGTCTCCTCTCCCCTCCAAATTGGTGTTCTCATTTCACTGGTGTTTCTGGAGTGGGTCTTTTGAAAGTTCACACTGTACAGTTTCTAGAAGCAACATGATTTGATGGAAAAGCTAAAACCTAATGATGTTTTAGTCATTTTCTTGCTGTCACATGACTGGGGACACATTCAGTGACTAACTTCCAGATGTTTTTCATGATGCTTTTATGCATGATTTGTCAACTTAGGAAAAGGGTTTCATAAATATTCGCCTAGAATACTACTTCAGGGATTAATTTTTGCGCGGCTTCTCAAAAAACACTTTTCTTCTCCCTCGCTGTGATATTAATTATGTATTGACAGCATAATACTGTTCGAAGTGATAGCTGGATACTTGCATGCTGGTTTTACTTACTCTTTTCTACTCTTCTCTCAGTCCTTGACATGTCAGTTGTAATTCATGGTCTGCTGAGAGAAGGAAGAATATAATCTTTCAAGCTGTTGTTGATGTGAGTCATCATTTTTCAAGCTGTAGTCTGATTTCAGAGGTATACTTTTCCCATGCGGAGATATTCAAGTAAAATTAAGTAACCCTGTTATCTTTTTAGGTGCAATAACATTCCCCACCCCAAATTTTACACATTTGCATGTAATAATAACAAAAATCCATGGCAAATTAAAATGTTTCCATTAAAATGTCTTTTTTATCACAATTACTGTAGATTTGAGTTTTGCTTCATGTTAGCTTTGTTGTTTTCTACTTTTGAGTGTCAATAGAGGAAGCACATATGTGAAAAATACACGTATTTATCAGAATTTTCACATGGTTATGTGATTTTTCTTTTCTTAGTCTTCCAAAGTGCAAGGGACAAATGATGCTGAACAAAGTGAAATATGCAAACTGCAAAATATTGTTAAGGTAAGATAACAACTTTGACAAACGAGTCTTCTCTTATGCTTTGTTCTTGATGGGTTTGCATATGGTCACATGACTTGTGAACGTAGTTAAAATATTTACATTAGCACTTATATTTTCTCGTATTAAAAACTCACGTGGCTGTGTAATTGTACTCCTGACTGAAATGTTTCTGTGATATATTTAGTTGGTTATTCTGAGAAAAGGTATTTATATAATTTGGTGATGATTTGATAGTATATAAGCTTAAAAGAATGACATTAGTATTTATGCGGGTAAAAGCTTTTGGCTGTTGATGATTTACAGGACTGAATTATAAATACATAAAATAGTATCTTCTCCCTTCTCAGAAGCATCTTGCCTTTTTTTTTTTTTTTTCATTGAAGCTGCAAAATATGGATTTGCATGTGTCCTGGTTTTGGCTGGGATAGGGTTAATTTTATTCCTAGCAGCTGGCGCAGTGCTGTGTTTTGGATTTAGGATGAGAAGAATGTTGATAACACACTGATGTTTCAGTTGTTGCTGAGCAGTGCTTACACCAGTCAAGGACTTTTCAGCTTCCCCTGCTCTGCCAGGTGCACAAGAAGCTGGGAGGGGGCACAGCCAGGACAGCTGACCCCAACTGCCCAAAGGGGGATATTCCATACCATATGACATCATGCTCAGTGTATAAACTGGGTGGAGTTGGCCAGAGAGTAGTGATCGCTGCTCAGAGTGTTGGTCAGCGGGTGGTGAGCAGTTGCATTGTGCATCACTTGTTTTGTATTTTCTTTTATCATCATTATTATTATTTTCTTCTGCTGTTTTCATTAAACTGTCTTTTTCTCAACCCACATGTTTCGGGTTTTTTTTTTTGATTCTCTTTCCCCCATCCCATAGGGATGGGGGGAGAGTGAGCAAGCAGCTGCATGGTGCTTAGTTGCCAGCTGGGGTTAAACCATGACAGCGTGTCATCCTTGAAAGTTACTAGAAATATGTCCTAGTGTATCCACATCCTATGAAAGAGTTGCAATCTCTCTAATTGGTTTAGTATTCACTGTTGTGTAGAGCGTGCTGTTTGTGTGAGCATTTTTTAAAGGAGTGTCTTTTAACATGTTTAAAAAAAACTCAAACCAGCAAAAATTTGACCTCTCCTGTGAGAAATCCCTTAATAAATCCTTCAGTTTTACCAGGGAAAACTTTTTTCTTTTGTATTTTTTTCTTAAGCTTCTGTACTGTATTTTACCATTATGTTTCTCTAATGATATTTTTAGGAGCTCAAACAGAAGTTAAGTCAAGAAATAGATGAACATCAGCATGAACTTTCAGTATTGCAGGATGCACACAGACAAAAGCTAGTAGAGATAAGCCGTCGACACCGAGAAGAGCTGAGTGAATATGAAGAGCGAATTGAAGAACTTGAGAATCAGTTACAGCAAGGTCTTTATTACCACGTGCTTTCTTTTTTTCATTTAATGTACACTGAATTTTGGTTAAAACATCAAATATGTACGTAACAGTATAATAGATACCAAATACAGGATATTTAGGAATTTGAATTTAAACTTTAGTTCAGCTTAATGTTTAAGACGCATGTGTGTCCTAGTATCTTATATTCACTGTGGTTGGCCTGAATGCTGGAACGATAGCATTTCATCTTCTGATGTGTATCAGTATAGAGGGTCATTTTCTATACATACCAAATGTCGTGCTCTAAATTCTACACTTCCTCTTTTGACTTGAACTGAATATAGGTGTGGATGAGACATAAAAAGTTGAAGATAAGAAAATCTCAGCACAAAAATAATTTTGGTGAGAAGTACTCCCATGCACCAATACAGGCTGGGGGATGACCTGCTAGATAGCAGCTCTGCTGAGAGGGACCTGGGAGTCCTGGTGGACGACAAGCTGACCATGAGCCAGCAATGTGCCCTTGTTGCCAAGAAGGCCAATGGTATCCTGGGGTGTATTAAGAGGAGTGTGGCCAGCAGGTCGAGGGAGGTTCTCCTCCCCCTCTACTCTGCCCTGGTGAGACCCCATCTGGAGTACTGTGTCCAGTTCTGGGCTCCCCAGTTCAAGAAAGACGAGGAACTCCTAGAAAGAGTCCAGAGGAGAGCTACTAGGATGATAAAGGGACTGGAGCATCTCCCCTACGAGGAAAGGCTGAGAGAGTTGGGCTTGTTCAGCCTGAAGAAGAGAAGACTGAGAGGGGATCTCATCAACACATACAAATATCTTAAGGGCGGAAGTCAAGAGGACGGAAGCAGTCTGTTTGCAGTGGTGTCCAGCGACAGGACTAGGGGCAATGGATGCAAACTGAAACATAAGAGGTTTCAGTTGAATATGAGGAAGAACTTCTTCACTCTGAGGGTGGCAGAGCACTGGAACAGGCTGCCCAGAGAGGTTGTGGAGTCTCCTTCTCTGGAGATATTCAAAGCCCGCCTGGATGAAGTCCTGTGTAGCATGCTCTAAGTGAGCCTGCTTTAGCAGGGGGGTTGGACTAGATGATCTCCTGAGGTCCCTTCCAACCCTTACGATTCTGTGATTCTGTGATTCTGTGATACTACGTGCCAATTGAGTTACTTGACAAAAGCTCAAACATTGCCATAAGGACCATGTCTTAGTCTATGGCATGGCTAGATTGTAGGAGAAACTCAGTTGCTCTCACAAGGAGCTTTTCATTGTCTTGTAGGTATTTCGTATTCCATAAAAATAGTCATGTCAGAGTTTCCTTTAGGGGCTTCTTTGCACAAATGTGTAAGATTTGCCTGTAATCCTCTATTTTATTATCTGTTAAAACTTGGACTTCTAAAGAGTGTATAATCTCCTTTTGGAAAGAGAGATCCATTTTCTTCTTGGAAAGAAGGGAAATATTTTCACAGCCTCTTAAATTCCCTATCAGTACTACCTTAGAAATTCTATTTCTTAAAATCAGATGTCTGTTAAGATGTAATCTTAATCTTGTAAAAAAAAAATACTGCATGAACTATATATAGTGCATGTACATACTCCACCTTGCATTACAAGTTATCTGTAAAATAAATACAGCTCACAGCTTTTGAAGAATTAGAGTATTGTATTTTTATTTTGTGGGTTCTGTTTGGCAACATAAGACAGAATGGGGTGGGGGAAGTGTTGGAGCTTACACTGAAATGAATTCACAAGCAGTGTGCTTTCATTTAACTCTTTTTTTCCTGTAGATTTTTGATTGCACCTTTTTATATTCTGTAACTTACCTGGAAATTACATTGTGAGGATTGTACAGAACTATGAATGTCATGATAGTACGGTGGATCTGTAAAAACATCAGTTCTGCAAAATGAGATCTTTAGGTGAAAAACTTTGTGCATCATTTGGCAAATTATATACTAATTTGTAGCAAATTGTTCTCTATAACAAATATTCAGCAAACCTTTGACAATTAAATTATAAACAGGGATTTCGTATCAGGCTGAATTAGATGGGGTTTGATAAATTATTCTTGGAAAATGGAGGGATTTCATATCCTGATAAAATTAGATAGTCATCTCTCCACCGAGAGTTGGGGGTCAAGTACGTTTTAATTAAATTGTGAACAATGTATGTTCTGCAACACTTAACCTTTTAAAATTATTTCAAGCCAGGGATGTGTAAGTATTTGAAAAGCTGCTTATCAAACCAGCAATATGTATAGCACTGCTTCAAATGTTAATTCTATTTAAGTAGGCTTTCTGTTGATGACGACAGTGTCTCTTGTTTAGACTATCTCTCTCTGTCAGGAGAAGAGGTGGAAGAAGAGACTTTTAAGCAAGAGCCACAGTGCTGGCTTTGGTTAATAATGCAAACAATCTTTCTTGCTTTTTTAGGTGGTGTGAGCACTGATGCCATGGATGAGACTAAAATTAGTGAACAGAAAAAAAACACTCAGAGTCTAGAAAGAGGGAAAGTGGAAGAGTTGCAGGTTGTAAAGGACCTAGAGGATGAAATACGAAAATTAAATCACAAATTGTCTTCTGCCGAAGAAGAAAACAAAATTCTTCTGAAAGAGCAAGAACTGGCAAAGGTAGAAAAAATCCAAAGAATGCAAGAATATGAAAATCTTAAAACTGACTTTAGTATGCTTCAAAGTTCTGTTGCAGAGCAGGATGCTCTCCTGAAAGAACAGGAGAAGAAGCTCCAATCAAAGACATCGCTACCAGAAGATGTTGTCAGACTACAGCAAGCACTGTTAGGTACAAAGACGACAATTTCCTTATTTATTTTATTTTTAGTATATCTTCACAGGCTTTCACTTTTAATGCTCAGAACTTATTTTAAGAATTTGGAACTGAATATGAAAATATGTACCTTTTAAAAGTTGCTGCTTTAGAAAAGGGTTGCCCATTGAGGTAAGGCTGAGCAGAAAAGGAGATGTAATTTGGACTAGTGTGGTTATCATAAAGATTTCTGATTAGGTAACTAATCATGTCTGCCAACTGTTTGATAGGTTTTTCTTTCTTTCTTTCTTTCTTTCTTTAAGCCAGCCTCAACAGAAGTTGTTTAAATTATAAAAGTACACTTTTTGTGTGTAAAAGGTATCTTCTCCTTAAAGAAACACTGAAACATACCTAACAGAAGAATAAGAGAAGTATAAGAAGTATATCTGTATGTAGAAAATCTTTTAATATTGCATAACTGATATACTGTAATACCAAAGTCTTCCTAATGTGGACTCAGTTGTAAAAGTAATGCTCTACTTACGTGGTGGTGATTGATGGTGCATTTGAATCTTTTACAGCACTGATGCTTAGCATCTCAAAATACTTTGAAACTGTTCTCTTCTGAGCAGTAAGAGTTCCGTTGGGGCAAGGTGGGAGAATGATTTGGTTGTATTGTTGTTTGGAAAGTAGTAAAATTACGTATTTTTTTTGTTTTTTATTTATAGCAGCAGAAAATGAAATAGCAAGACTTTCAAGTTTAAATCAGGTAAAGCAATTTCTAAATTAAGCCAACAGAAAAGTTCACAACAATAGTAACTGATGGAAAACACATGTTCTGATAACATACTTTTTTTTTGAGCATTCACAATTCTATATAAATAACCTTGTAATCAAGGAAATAATTGTAGATTAATTCTATAACTGCACGTGGAATTGACAGAAACCATACACTTTGACTTGTGAAACTCCACAGTTGTACTCTGTTAAAGAAAACTAGTGGAGTTTCACCTATCCCATTGCTGCTTAGGCTGTTGTAACATATGTTTCTAAAGTATTAATAGTACATTCTGTAAAACTTGTCATTTTTCACCTCTTCTGCATTGGCACATTTCAGTTTTGACACTTCTTACCAGTTGCAAAATATCTCTTTTCTTCCTTGTAGTACTCTAATAATACTATGTTCCATTTTGTTGATGAAGTTAAGCAGTGGAACATACAGTTTCTGTGGAACACACCTTTAGTTCTTGCGAGTTTGAATTAGTCCTAAATAAACGCAGGCTTGAGAGATTTGGCTTAGTTTACTTTGTATCCAGTAGTAGTTTTCAGCTGCAATCTTCTGTGTTTTGGATGCGTTCAAGAGTTCCCACGGTATTTTTCATAAGGATGTTATTCAGGTGTCCTCGATTAAAATTTCCTCTCACTGTGCAGCATACTACGTGTTTTGGCTATTTCTTGGAGATACAGTTTATCCCAGCTGTGAATCCATACCTCAGAGAGGTGGATATAACTTTGCTTGTCAGACCATGGCTTTTTGTGCAGAAGTTTGTAAATTGCACTCCTAAACTTAGTGATTGGAAAATAAATGTGTATTTATGAATGGTAGAGACAAATACTTCACAACAAAGAGTTTTTAGTTGGGATAATATTCATGTAGGCTTAAGAGATTCTAACATGAAAATGAATGCTTTGCTTCTAATTGTTGAGGGGAAAAAAGAAACCATTTCAAATACAAGTTTCTAAATTTCACCAAGATAAAGTCTAATATTTAGAATTTTCTTTTTTTAACTTAAGGAGGGACTTGAGAAGGAGCGGAGAAGTGCACAACAAAGAAATGAGAACATTCCTGCCATGTGTATTGAGGATCGGAATTCAGAATTATGTCAGTTAAGACAAGATTTGGAAAGGAAAGAACATGAATTAAATGGAAGTATTGCTGAAAGAGAAACATTAATAGCAGAGTTGGAAGAACTAGACAAGCAGAATCAAGAAGCTACTCAGGTAATACTGCAAGTAATTACTGAACTGCTAAAATAAATTATTAGATTTGTGTGCAAGTGTGTTTATCTTAAGTTGATTTTTGAACATCTACAGCGGGGAAATATAAGTTTTTCCTCTGGACCTTAAGAAGAATATTGGGACCAGTGTTCTCCATATCTACTGTTTCAATAAAAAATTCTGAAGTGCAAGAAACCCATTTCTTATGGGCAAAGAAATAATATGGCATGTCAGCTATCAATAAGGGATGTTACTTTTTGAAGTCCAGTTAATACAATGTGATTTTTTTCCCTGCAAGACTTTAGACCATTTTTATCCTGCTGGTATTTTGACCTCTGTCTTACGACAGTATGCATGACACGAATGATACTCTAAACTGTTTTCTTTTCATTATTTTTAATTATGTTGAATAATTAAGTTACTTTATTGCAAGTTCTTCATAATGCAAGCATTTGTAGAGCAAAAAAGGTCATCAATTATATGTAGTCAAAATGTAATGATACCTTTTTGTCATTGTTCTGATATATTTGACCTGTAAACATATAGTTGCAAGACATGTTTTCAATATTGGTGTACTTTATGGGATTGAACATTTAAAGCATTTTCCTATGGAATGAATCCTGGCAAGTGTGTTTACTATTGAAGTCAAGAAATTGGAAATAGAATATAGAGATCTACATTCATTTCCGTAATTTGTTATTTTAAATTTAGTGCCTCCCTGTTTTTAAGTAATGGGTGTTTGCTGCATGCCCATTCCAACTACCCTGATAAATTCTGACGGTTCTTTTTCTTAGGTAGCTCTCTTTTTGTTCCTCTCTTTTTGTTCCTTGATTTAGGTTGGAGAGTTATTTTGTGGGAGATGGTGTTCTTGTTTTTAGTGAAATGTAGTCTATCCCTATTTGATACTTGGTTTTAATTAATTTAGCATTGATTAGCTAATGCTACTTGCCAACTTGTGGCAATTAGGGAATATTTTTGTTTCCTCTCAATTTTTTTTTTTTTTTTATTGTTTGGAGGATAAAAATGAATGAAATGCATAGTTCAGCTGGGTCTCCTCTGGTAATGATTTCTTGTTTGTGTTCATTTCAGCATGTGATTACACTGAAAGAGCAGCTGTCAAAACAACACACGGAAACCGATAGTGTCATCAAACAGCTAAAATTTGACATAGATTTTGAAAGAAAGAAGGTATCAGAATTAGAAATCGAGAAGATGAAAACT
This sequence comes from Egretta garzetta, assembly GCF_000687185.1. Classification (NCBI taxonomy): domain Eukaryota; kingdom Metazoa; phylum Chordata; class Aves; order Pelecaniformes; family Ardeidae; genus Egretta; species Egretta garzetta. Next base: position 1,035,116 of record NW_009258688.1, read on the forward strand.
ATTAAGGAGTTAGATAGTCAGAAAGAAAAACTAAGCCAATGTTCATATGCACTTAATGATTTGCACATAAGTAAGCAGCAGCTTCAAGATAATATTAAAAATCTTCAGGAACAATTAAGGAAAGCCCAGGATTGTAATTTCCATAATAAAAAAGAAATCAGAGAATTGCAGCAGAGACTAAAAGAAAGAGAAGAGGAACTTACTGTATCCTTGAGCAAGTTAACAGAAAAAAGTAATCAGGCATCTAATTATACTTGTCAAGATCTGGTGCTGAAAGAAAAAGAAGTAGAAATTGCAAAGCTACAGAATGACGTTTCAGAAAATAAAAAACTAAATGAAGACTTAGAGAAATCTCTGTCTGATCTCAGAACAGAAAATGGAAAGCTGATAGCAGCCATTGAAGAACTAAAACAGGGGTTAAGTGATGCCATTTCTGAGAAAAGTAAAGTGTACTTGGAAAAAGACACTGTTGTGGAGGCTTTGAAAATGGAAAAAAAACAGTTAGAGAGCGAATTAAACCAGACAGAAAAGAGGCTTTTGGAACAAGCACATAAATATAAGCAAACTATTGAGGAATTATCAAATGCACGTAGTATGGATACCACTGCACTGCAGCTTGAACATGAGCGCCTAGTTAAACTCAATCAAGAGAAAGACTTCAAAATTGCTGAACTTCAGAGGAACATTGAGCAGATGGAAATTGACCATCAAGAAACAAAAGAGATGTTGACTACTAGCTTAGGAGGACAAAAGCAGTTGACAGAACTTGTAAAAGAAAAAGAGGTATTTATTGAAAAATTTAAAAATCAAGCTTTACAGGTGAAGCAGGAGCTTGAGGAATATATGAAAGTTTCAAAAAAGCAAGATGTCTTAAAACAGAACTTGGAGGAAAAAGACAGAAGTCTTGCAGTCATGAAGGAAGAAAATAATCATTTGAAAGAAGAAATTGAACGCCTTAAGGATCAGCAGAGTAGATCTACACCTGTGGTTGAGCCTAAAACTCTAGATATTATTATTGAACTTGAGAGTGAGGTAACACAGTTAAAAGTAATAAAGAATAATCTTGAAGAAGAAATAGAAGTTCACAAAAAAACAATAGAAGATCAGAATCAAACAACAGCACAACTTCAGCAGTGTTTACAGGAGCAAAGAAAGGAAATAGATGAGTCTAAATTTCAGTGTGAGCAAATGAATGTCACACATGAAAGACTTTCTTTAGAGAAAGATGAGGAAATTAAAAATTTGCAGAAAACAATTGAACAAATTAAAACTCAGTTGCACAAAGAGAGACCAATTATTCAGACTGATTCCTCTGATCTTTTTCAGGAAACAAAAGTTCAGACTCTTAATGGGGAAAATGGAAATGAAAAACATGACTTATCTAAAGCTGAAATTGAAAGACTGGTAAAAGGTATCAAAGAAAGGGAGATGGAGATTAAGCTTCTAAATGAAAAGAATGTTTCTCTAAGTCAGCAAATTGATCAGTTATCAAAGGATGAAGTTGGCAAACTTACTCGGATCATTCAAGAGAAGGATTTAGAAATTCAAGCCCTCAATGCTAGGGTTTCCTCAGCTTCCTATAGGCAGGATGTTCTTTGTCTTCAACAGCAGCTCCAAGCTTATGTTATGGAAAGAGAACAAGTACTAGCAGTTCTAAGTGAAAAGACACGAGAGAACAGTCAGTTAAAAACAGAGTATCGTAATATCATGGATATGGTCGCTGCTAAAGAAGCAGCTTTGGTAAGGTTGCAAGAGGAGAATCAAAAGTTATCTAACAGATCTGAAAACAGCAGTCAAGATATGTCTAGAGAAACTATTCAGAATTTATCCCGTATCATTCGAGAGAAAGATATTGAAATAGACGCTTTAAGTCAAAAATGCCAAACCTTACTGACTGTCTTGCAGACATCCAGTACAGGCACTGATAACGGGTCAGGAAGTGTTAACAGTAACCAATTTGAGGAACTTCTACAAGAACGTGATAAACTAAAACAGCAAGTAAAGAAGATGGAAGAGTGGAAGCAACAAGTAATAACCACTGTTCAGAACATGCAGCATGAGTCAGCTCACCTCCAAGAAGAGTTACACAAGCTTCAAGCACAAATTTCAGTTGAAAGTGATAGTAATTCAAAATTGCAGGTAGATTATAATGGCTTGATTCAGAGTTACGAACAAAATGAGAAAAAGCTGAAAAGTTTTAGCCAGGAATTAGCACAAGTTCAACACAGCATAGGGCAGCTTCATAACACCAAGGATCTTCTCTTGAGTAAACTTGATTTGGTAACACCATCTGTGGCAACAGCTTCCACTGATTCACAGCTTTCAGGCATTCAGTGCAGTGCTCCTGAAGTACTCAGTGATGAGTCTAAACTCTTTCAAAAGGAGTTGGAAAAACTGAAAAAAAAGTTGCAAGAAAAAGATTCAACCATTAGGACTCTTCAGGAAAATAATCAACGATTATCTGATTCTGTGGCTACAGCATCAGAAATGGAAAGAAAGAGTCAAGAAGGGACAGAGTCAGAGATGAGGCAGATCAAAGAAAAACACGACGTCTTACAGAAATCACTTAGGGAAAAAGACATATTAATTAAATCAAAAAGTGATCAGCTACTTTCTGTGAGTGAAAATCTTAGTAACAAAGAAAACGAAAATGAGCTTTTGAAGCAAGCTGTGACTAATCTTAAAGAGAGGAATTTAATTTTAGAAATGGATATTCGAAAACTGAAA
>NW_009258688.1:1037878-1127841 GCF_000687185.1 Egretta garzetta
AATTTTCAATGATGCTGAAAGAGAAGGAGTTTGAGTCTCATTCAATGAAAGAAAAAGCACTTGCTTTTGAGAAGCTGTTGAAAGAAAAAGAACAGGTATGTGCATTCATATTTACGAATATTTTTTTTTAAAATTAGTCACGTGGTAGTGTATTTTTATGTATATGTAGCCATCAAAGTTCGCCTGAATCAATTTGTGACTCCTTACTGCCTTACACTACAACAACGTTAAGAAACTAAAAGTCAGCAGGTAAGTGGTTTACAGTGTTAACTGTGCAGCCATAAACTACATTTTTAATTTATTTGGAAATTGTTCATTTACTGAACAACTGCTTAATATTTTCCTTTGGCCCTGTTGTCCATTAAGTGCCCTATATTACTTTTATACTGTACAGTGCTCAAACTTCTGCAGAGTTGGCCAGCAGGACTGATTTTCCAATGTGCTTTCCTCTAGTGTTTGTCATTCCAATGTGATTGCTTCACAACATCCCTGTGAGATGGATGGGTTTATGTATTGCGCTTTTATAGCTGGAGAAACTCCACTGAAAAAAAAAATTAGACAAGCTAAATTAATCATAGAATCATTTGACTCATCTGGGTTGGAAGGGACCTTAAAAATCATCTAGTTCCAACTCCCCGCCACAGGCAGAGAAACCTTCCACAAGACTAGATTGCTCAAAGCCCCATCCAACCTGGCCTTGAGCATTTCCAGGGATGGGGCATCCACAACTTCTCTGGGCAGCCTGTTCCAGTGCCTCGCCACCCTCAGTTCTCTTTGAAGCATTTTCAAACTACCAACTAAATCTGCAATGTAATGTATTTGGAAAAGCAAAATATGAATTGCATTTAACAATATGAGTCTTTTTAAATTTATCATTTGGAAGTCTTGACTTTGATATAATGTGTGTGACACAGCTTGACATTGGGCAGATGTTTATCTCTGCTCATAGTAGAGGTTTCCCTATCCTGTTCTAAAGAAATAATGTAGAATTACAGTGAGAAGTCCTATTGTCTCAAAGTATAGCTACATTGTGAAAAATAGCTTTGAATTACTATTGGGAATTTCTATGTTCATCAGTCTTGCCCATATAAAAATACTAATACTTTACAAATTCACACTCCTACTATTTTGTGTTGTGTGTCTTGGTTTTGGTGGTGGTGGGTTGTTTGTTTGGGTTTTTTATTGTAACTTGTGGAAGTGTGCATTGTCTGGCTAGATTCTCTGTGTTGCGTGCCTTCTGTCCTGCAGACATTCACTCACTGGTGGCTTTCAGTTTCACAAGCACAGAACATTTTTCTTGCACAAATTGGAGAAGTTCCTGTTACACACTTTGTGTTTGCCATGGAGAACTAGGAAAAATAGTACTCAAACAATTTTGTATTTTGTGTGTGCATCAGAAGATAACACTACATAAAAAGAGAAGGTTTGCCTGCAGGTTTATGTTTCTATGGCAAACAGAATTTTTTATATTCAGTTTGATTAATAAAAACGAATAATTGAAGCTCATAAGTATTAGTGATAAAAACAAAGACTGGTTTACTTGTATCCAACATATTCAATAAAGTTACTGCTTTCAACATACAAGGCAAGGTAAAGAACATGCTGGAAAGTTTCAAATAACTGAAAATACATTCATGTGTACATGTGAATTCTGTGTAACTGACATACTCACACTTGTCTTTTATGTTCTAATGTAAAGTTGTAGTAACTTGCATGTAAGTCGGAACACTACTCATTGAAATTTGTCATCTGAAAATGTGATGGACATTGCTGTGATTCATTGAAGGCTAATCTTTGAGAGTGAGGTCACCTTAGGGTTTGTTTTTAAAGATTTCTTCATGTGTTTAGTCGTCTTAAGTTCAGGCAAGCTGACCTACCTACCATCATACCCGTTGATGCTTTACATGTGCATGGCCTAATGAGTGGGCATCACAGAGAATAGATTCCAAACACTGGGAGAAAAGTGACACTTTCAAGAATACAAGTGTCTGAGGCACTTTGTACATAATACATATCTCTCATCTAAAGCTAGGTAGGTATCTCTTCACAGCAGCCAGTTAAGGCAATGCATCTGTATACTGTCTTTTAGCAATAACTTCTACTTTGTCTTGTAACGTATGAGTGAAATAACTTCAAAATAATACTTACCCTGAATGTTTTTCGGTGGTGCAGAGCCATGGGTGTCCTGCCCTTTTCCTTGTCAGATCAGTATTGTCTTTAGGCTCTTCTGGGCAAAGACTGTTTCTCCTTCAGTAAAACTATTTGCTGCATTTTATATACTTGCTTGTGTCTTCAACAGGGCAAGACAGGAGAATTGAATCAACTGTTACATGAAGTTAAATCAATGCAGGAGAAGGCTGTTACTTTTCAGCAAGAGAGAGACCAAGTCATGGTAGCACTCAAACAGAAGCAAATGGAGAGCAGTGCCCTGCAGAGTGAGGTACACCACTAAATAATTTACAGTTGCAAGAAATAAAAGAAAAAACAATAAGAAATTGCATCTATAATATTTTCTGGATTATTTTTGGTAGCAATCACTTGTAAGAAGTATTTAAAATTGATACACATGCAATGTGCTTCAGTGGACATGTTTTATGTTTGCTTAAATTATTTTTGTGAAAGGTGATAGTGCAAGCCACTTAAGGTATGTTCTACACAGATACAGCATTTGCGTGAGAAAGAGCAGCGCCTGAATCAGGAACTGGAGAGGTTACGTAATCACCTTTTAGAAATGGAAGACTCTTACACACGAGAAGCTTTAGCTGCAGAAGACAGAGAGGTCAAGCTAAGAAAGAAAGTTTTGATTTTGGAAGAAAAACTCGTGTCCTCATCTACTGCAGTGGAAAATGCCAGGTAGTCTTTTTAATTTATACAGCAGTGGCATTGGCTGTAAATATCACAGTTAGCTAGACTGGTACTGGTTTTAACTTATTCTTAAGTCAAGGCTTCATTCAGTTTGAAAGAGTCTTATTTGATACACTTTGATGCACAGGTGTGACTGTCATGCTTTGTGAATTGCTTTCAAGACAAGTATACATCCTAACTTTATACCTGATACCGTGAAAGTATACACTGCTATAAGCTTCTTTTCTTAGCGTGTGTATACATAAAGCAAGGTGCATTGAAGTTCTCATAGGTAGCAGAATCTGGGAGGCTAGAGCCCATTGTAGGTTTTTTTAATATATTTTCCATAATCACGTTTTTCAGCCAGGACAATGAAGACCCAAGTATTAAAATTACTCAATGCCTATCTTGATTGCTTTAATACTCTTTTATTTAAAGGAATCTTGGTTACTTTGGGCAAAAGAATTCTTTTTTTCAACTTACTACAGTTGTCCAAATAAACAAGTATTTTAATAAAAAAATATGTATGTGGCTGCAGTCTGTCTTTTTTTCTTTAAGTGCCAAAGATGGATTCTGCTCTTAACATTCTCAGCAAAGAGATTTCTGAGCTGAGCAGAACCTAATACATGCTCTTAAAAAAAGACTGGCATGGGAGTAAATCAGGTTCATAATGTTTTTGCATAATGGGAAGTTAAATGGGGCATTCAGTGGGTCGGTATGGAGCAAGGTATACTGAGTTCTTGGAGACTGGCTTTAAAAGTAAAAATTGGTAGAAAGACCTACTGATTCATATAGTAATTGAAGCAGAAAATTAGCAGGTTAAAGATTCTTTTTTTGGTAAAGATGCTGTTACAATAATGAACAACAAAGACTAGTTTTTTTCTTTTCTAATGCACTTAAAACAAAGGTTTGGGGGGGTTGGGTTTTTTTTGATTGCCAAAATTTTACTACCAGACTTATTTAAAATCTGTTGTTAGGTTGGTTTTTGTTGTATTTTTTTTTAAAGAGGACTCAGTGGGAAAAAAATGCCTTCATTTTTGTAAATTGAGCTGAAGAATGAAGGATAGGCTATTTTTGCTGGTATTTAATTTTCTCTGTGATAACTTCTGTTATTGTCTTCATAAATAATGTATTTTATTTTCATTAAGTCATCAAGCCAGCCTGCAAGTTGAATCTTTGCAAGAGCAATTAAACCTGGTTTCCAAGCAGAGAGATGAAACTGTGCTACAGCTCACCGTCTCACAGGACCAAGTGAAGCAATATGCATTGTCACTGGCCAACCTGCAGATGGTACTAGAGCAATTCCAACAGGGTAAGTTTTGTCAAGAAATAGCAAAGATTGCAACAGGAAGTTTTCAGCTGGGATAGTTACCATATTTTGGGGCTTTTTACATATTAGTTACCTGGTTTTCTTTTTGAGAGCTTGAATTTCAGAATCTGTTATCTTTTAAAAAACTTAAAGAAAACAATTCTGGCCCTGTGAAAACTGATGGTCCGTATCCCATTTATAAAATTTAAATTCCACCTCTACCTCATGAAGACCAGGTATGATAATGCTGAGGTTTTGCAATTGTGTATCTCAGAAAGAGTTACATGTTGTGAATCAAGATTTCTTGTTTTGTATTTTTAACCCTTTAGAAGAAAAAGCGATGTATTCAGCAGAGCTGGAGAAACACCAAAAACAGACTGCAGAATGGAAGAAAAAAGCAGAAAACTTAGAAGAAAAAGTTGTATTGCTGCAGGTGGGCTGAATAATGAAATTGAACCCTATGAAACTGAATGCTAATTCTTGACTGAATTTTTTGTTTATAAATGCTGTGTTACTGTCTAAGCATACATCAAGTTATATGATTTTTTTCTGTTCCTTGGAAGAGAGGGGAGCACTAAAAGAAGGTCAGCAAGGTAGCATTCCTCTGCTGAGCATCCATCTTCTGAGGATGCTTACAACCCAGTTATTTTAAAGAACAAGTGATTGAAATCTCTGCATCTGTTATGTTTGACCTGTGTTGTATTAGCATAATAGTGAACTACCTCGCTTCTCTTTTTGTTCCTTTCTTGCCCTCTATTCAGGAAAGTTTAGGAGAGGCGAATGCTGCACTGGATGCAGCATCAAGGCTTACTGAGCAGCTTGACATCAAAGAGGAGCAGATTGAAGAGCTTAAGAAAGAAGGTAACTAAGTTTTTTTTTATCTCTGCTTAAAACATTCCAAGCAGCTGAGGAGACAATGTACTATTCCTAGAAACTTACCAAAATTCATCTCTTATGGGGAAAAGAGTAATTCTGTGCCACCTTTTCAGGACTTCTTGTTTATAAAGCAAGTTTGAAAAAGTGTGTTTACCTTCTGTTAGGGATCTTTCTCAAAAGAAAGCTCTGTAGTAGTAGGGGTACATCCCCCGTAATTACCATAGCCCTTGATTTAGCTCTTTTTAAAAAAAGTTTGTGAATAACAAATGTCAGATTTTCCAAAGTAACTACCTACTATATTTGAAACAGACATAGGAATACAGTGAGGTAGAGAGAAAGGGTGTGCTGCTGGTAGGAGATGTAGGGGGAGCAGCTCTTGAACAATGTGAGACTGTTTGAAGAGATTATGTGGAAGGTCTTGGACACATCGATAGATTGTATTTTTAGATCTCATTTCAAATAAGCTTCTTGATTGCTCATATTTAGAAAGATGCCTTTCATATTGTTCTCAGATTAAGTACTCTAATATTTGATGAAAGTTATTAGTTTGGATTTGAGGACAAAACTTGGCCAGATGGTAGACCAGAAGAAACAGTTTTGAAAAGGAAGAGTATTTATGGTGAGGGTGGTCAAACATTGGAATAGGTTGCCTAGAGACATGGAGTGTCCATCCATGGAGATACTCAAAACCCAGCTGGCCACTATCCAGGACAGCCTGCTGTAGATGACCCTGCTTGAGTAGAGGGTTTGGACTAGCTGATCTATAGGTCCCTTCCAACATAAATGCTTCTTTGATTTTGTGATTATGTGAATGTTTTGGGGTGGGATTTTGGGTGGGTTGTTTGGTTTTTTGTTTTATTTTTTTCTGTCTTCCTGATATCACTGAAACATGAATTCTGTCCTTTTCTTTCATAAGCACATTTAGCATTAAACTGTAGGAAAGCCTAAAGAGGCAGAATAACCTTTTACTAAAAACTAATACCATTTAAATGTATTTGTTTTATGCTTTATGCTGTTTAGTCCAATCAAATGGAAAAAATGAAGGGCAATTTCTATACAGTCTGTATGAGTATCAAACATCAGTAAGATTATAAGCTTAGAGACTCGTGGAGGTGACAGAATAGCTGTATGAGTAACATAAGGTCACTTTTTTTCATTAATTAATTAATTTTAGTTTTCATGAGAAAAGAGTCATAGCATTAGCTAAAGCAGGATTTAGGACTAACAATTTTGCTGGATTTCTGTACTTAGATCTCAGCCCTGACTTGTAATTTTGTCCGCAAAGTTTTGTTGAACCAAGAGGGAAAATTACTTCTCTGTGTCTAGTGCCATGACAGTTCTGATATGGGTGAACTTACAGTAGCTACTGCTGAGGGAACATTAGGCTTTTTTTTTAATTATCTTCACCTGCCGTTTCCTCCTCCATTTTCCCAACTATGGTCAGGCTTTCACTGAACCCATGGGAAAAACCTAAAATCAGAGGAAAAATTGTGATTGGTCCCTGAAGCAGCTCTAAAAAGGGAGCTTGAAGAGGTTTGCTCACTCTCTGTGGTTACAGCTCTTACTCTCTGTAGGGTTTTTTTGTTTGCTTTTTTTTTTTTTTCTACCCCATGTCTGTGGGAAATTTTCGGGTGAGTGCCTTTAAGGCTTGCTGGGGGAAGACCTGGAACACAATCTCTCCTGGATGCAGTGGAAACTCTTGTTCTGAACATACACAACTAATAATTGCTATAAATTTTTAAATTATAATTTATCTTACTCTTGTAATAAGTTATATTTTGTTAAAGCATACTTGCTTATGATCAAATAGTTGATGTGAAAAGTCATTTGAAAGTCTTCACAATTTCCACAAGAACTCTACCAAAAAAAAAAGTTACAACTTTTCTACTACGTAATTGAATGTGTACTTAAATTTAGTTGTGTCTCGGTGCTATTTGGCATCCAAGTGGGCATCACAGGAGTGCTCCTGGAGTTCACATATGAATTTTACAAGCTAAATTAAATTTCAAGCTGCTATATCAATGTACAACTGAATACTGATTTGTGTGTGAATTGACTGATCCGTGTATCTCTGTGAATGTCTGTAGTGAGAGACAGCAACAGTTTTCAAACACCCTGGATTGAAATTAACTTTGGCATAGGCAAATATGGGACTCTCAAATGAGGAGCTGCTCTTTACTACTTAATTTTGATTGTAAACCTTTGCATATGAAAGCAGGAGGGGTTTGAACTTTGAGAGAAAACCAAATCTCAGTATTTCATCAAGCTATGTTGCATTGCAAGCAATTTACTTGTTGAAAAAATTGAAAAGCGATTGTTGCATAAAGGAAATGGCACATTAATGTTGTTGTAGAGTAAATCATGTTTTTTATTGGAAAAAAAAAAAGAGACCGCTCATTCTTGTCTATTTACACAAGAAAACATATAATGTCTTATTGAAAATTGGCCAAATACATTCCCAGACACAGTTTCGTTGGCCAAATCTTTTGAACGATTTCTTTATGGATTTTTTTGGCAGAAGAAGTGATTTTAAGGGAAAAGCATAAGATGTACCAGATGCAGTTTTCTGGATTGCCATAAATGGTTAACAAATTGTTGGAGACTGTTGTAAACGTCTGGTTTACAGCAGTCCATGCTGAATTTTGGCTCGGGTCTTTTTTGTTATTCAGTCTTTTCATAGACACAAAGTACATGTTTAAGTCCTTTTCAACTGTAAGATTCTATTTTAGAAGGAAATATTCCATTTTAAAAATATGTTTAATGAGAGAGTTGTATAGTCACTGTGGGTGGAATATAGCTGTGTAGCTGTCCTTAAAAGTTGGTCCTCTTTGATATGAAATCTTTTTACCAGGAAAAAATAGAAAACAACAGTAACATTTCATTTAAATTATGAATACATTTGTTTTAAAATTCATCATGTGAATAAAAATTGAAAAGGAAACTTGTGATGGACTTGCTTTGTAGAGCAATAGCAACAGCATGAAATTTACTTGAAACTTGTTTTCAGGTGCTGTTTGTTTATCTTTGTGGCATTAGTAGTTTAACTTTTTCTTTTACTCTATGGAGACCCAAATAACAACTCAACTTCATGTATGGTCCTGCAAGTGTTATCATTCCGTAATTATATTGCAAATGTTTTCCTTCAAGTTTTGGAGTCCTATTTAGCCACATATACAAAGTAGCATAATTTTAAGTAAGTTTAAACCTTGAAGCCAGGGATTAATTCTCCTGTGCCTCACCCTTGTATTTTGAGAGAGAGGGTGCTGAAGAGCAGTCACATTACTGGAATGGATTTCAGTGCATATGGATGTAGTTGTTACAAGATTTATTGTTGTATAATATATATAACTTTGTTTGTTTTTTAACTTGTTTTGAATGAGCTTAATTCTTATGTTCCTTGAATAAGAATTTTCCCAGCATGACACTAGTTAGTTCTACTCTGTACTCTCTAAATTTCATATTTGTGAAGTAAAATGTTTATATAAAGATGTGGAGTATTTAAACAGGACATACTAGGCTGTATCCATTTCACAGCCTAGTTCTTTGATGTATATCAACGAAAACTCTGTGCAGTTTCTCATGGAGTTATTGGTGTTAATTGAGAACCATGTTGTGTCAACATAGTTGTGGCATGCATTTATTAAAGACTGCAAGTCATGTGGAAACTCGAGTGGAATGTTCTTCATGCATCCCAGATGATTTTAAGGGTGTAAAAAATTTGTAAAAGCCACTTTCCTTACAAAGATGTTGAAGCTTTTTAGAAATTAACTACAAGACAGATACAAGAAAAAGTGTATTTTCTGTGGGTTTTGTTTTTTAAATGAAGCACTTTTAATTAGCATGAGCCCAAGAAGTGTTAAAATGGTAGGAAAATTAAGTTTGATTGGCGGTTTTTCTATAGGATTTGAAGATAAGCATTCAACCTTATAGAGGGAGAGGAGAAAAAGCTGATCATCTTATATAACTGTAGGGTAGAGTAGGTCTTCATATGGACAGTCCATGTTATATTTGTCAAGCTTTTTTACTTGTACAAAAGTACAAGACTTACTTGTACTTTTATTAGGAAAAACATAACTTCAAAGGTAGTAACTTGCAGAACCCCAGTTTGGTGAAAAAATACATTTTTTGCTGTCTTGAGTTGAAGCCGTTTGTAGTTTATGTTCTAAGAATTCTTTGTAACTTGTAATTTTTTTTCTTGTCTGAGAAGATTTTACTGCCAATGTTCTTAAATCCTGTGTTTAGGGATTTAAGTGAAATAAGTTTTGCTAGCACTTTTTACTCTGTGTTTTTTGTACAAGCTTGTGTAGACCTGAACATCAAGTACTTGTATCCAGTTCCTAGCATATCTGGGTTTTTATAAAGAGAAAACGTTGTGCCTTGTTTCCTTACAATCAGACTTGTAAAATATTTATGGCAAGTAAAACTTCTAGGAGAATGTTTTTGGGTTTTTTTTAGGATGGGCTTTATTTTTATGAGTTTTGTGGGAGGTCAGAGGAATACTGAATTACTGACATAGAATGATTGGGGTAGTTGGGTGTTAATTTGTGTTAGTGGAATTTTAGAATTGTAGAGAAGTTGATGCTGTGAAATTATTGGGCAAGAGTAAATATAACAATATCATGCTATGGCTCCTTTTAATGACATGTGCAACTACATTTGTATCTCCCTCATTAAACACTGAGGTCATAAGGCTCAAGTGTGTAGATAGTAGAGAAATCATTGTTTAAGGTCAGGAATTTAAGACAGCTGAAAAGTTATAGCACTAGTGAATGCAGAATTTAAACTCCTCTCTTACTCTTCTAGTAGTTCCTGTTTCAGGTTTGTGGAGAGGAAAAGTAGGGTCCTTTGTGTAGGCCAAGAATGTCATTATCGGTGTTGTGATGTCCCAGATGAACAGACTTCATTGCAGCCACTACAGAACAGTATCAGAACTTGGAGTCAGAGTGCAAAAAAAGGCAGAAAATCTGTGTAGTGACTTGTAGCACACCCCTAGACAACCTCTTATTAATTAAGTGAATAGGCCAGTATTATAAGTTAATTTGCAGGCCATAGTGTGTGCCAGAAAGCGTGTGCCGTTTCCCTCTCAGTTTTGTCTTTGGTTCATGGTAGCTGTAGCATTTCATCTCTGCCAGTTTTATCGGAATGTTTGTATTTCCAAACGTATGGGGAATCTTGCATAAATCTCTGCAGAGCCTTTCTTGCCAGTATACGGACTCGTGAAGCACAGCACTGGTTCTAGGATGCATCAGTGTGTCCCAGCATGCTGTTTCAAGAGCTTGCGTCAGTTAACAGGAGCAGGAAAGGTCCTAACAGAAGAGACCCACAAGTTACTGATGTTGCTGTGGCTGGTAATTCTCCTGGGAGACTGGAGAACTCCTTAGTGCTTCAGGGCTGTAGCAACCTTATAGCAGCAGAATAGCTGGGTTTAGGAAATATTTGAGATTAAGTACTGCGATCAAAAGACCTGATGCCAACATGCAGTTTGGTCAGATTATGAAAAAGATTCCCGCTGCAGGACTGTAGACCTTGATCAAGAGTTTCTTTCCAGTTCTGTATTATCCTAGGTGGAACAAAGCCGTTCATCAGACCTTCTGCAATTGTTTTATTTTCTGTGTGTTCCTGTACTTTAGCATTGAGTATTGTTCCAGAAATTTTAGCTTATGATTTCAAATAATAATCACTTATTAAATTGATACTTTTTATAAAAAATTAAGCTATTTTAAAAAAAAGCACCATAACAATATTAGCAATTTTTTTTAAGTATGTATTAATAATAAGTTTTCCAACAAAGTTTCAAAGTTTCAATTTTTATTTGCTGTGACATAACACTTTCTAGGTGAGATCAGAAGAGAAATGTTAGAAGATGTACAGAATAAACTAATGAATCTTATGAACAGCACAGAAGGAAAAGTGGACAAGTAAGTCTTTAATGAAAGGCTTGGTATATATTTTTGGGTTTTATTCCTCACAATGTACAGATATGTTACTAACACAGCTGCAAGAGTAGTACACAACTGGGCTTCTGTATGTGATCTTGTAATTATACTTCGATTATTTTGACATTTTTCAGTTGCTTGGTGGTTGTAAATAGTAATTTTGATTAGTAAAACCCATGTGTACGTAAATTTGGATTACTGGTGTGTTCTGTAAGTAGAAGTGCACTTCAATAGCATGAGCTCTGCAAATGGAGATAAGTTCTTAATGAACATCTGTTATAACGTCTAGAGGTGTGAACAGCAAGCCCTTTCATGTAGGTAGCATCACCGTGATGTTGTGTAACACTCTCTTCCTTGTTTGTTTTTTTTTTTTTTCTCTCCTTCTGTTTACTTGTTAGAAACGAAATGGGGATAGGCAAATGGGTTCCCTTGTCCCCTTATGTCTTGATTTGGGACTGCACATAAGTATCTGTTTAAACGCTCTTCTGAGTCAAGATCTTAGATAAACATTTTCCCCAGTTGTAGTACTTAAAACTTGCTCATGTACAATTCAGTTTCACCTTACTGCATACAAGATTTCTAATACTGACCAAATTGACACTTAGTGTATAAGAAATGTTATAACTTGTAGGGGAAGGAAATTGGTGAGGTATCCTTGTAGTTCCTTGTATTAGATTTGTTTATTTGAATTATTGTAAATTAGGCAAGAGTTTGAGGAATAAATGCATCAATATTACAGTATCAACTGTTAGGTAAGAGCAGGTTGTGTAACAAGCGTCTTTTGTTCTGCAGGCTCCTGATGAGAAATCTCTTTGTTGGACATTTTCATACTCCAAAAAATAAACGTCATGAAGTGTTAAGGTTAATGGGAAGTATCTTGGGAATAAAAAAGGAAGAACTCGATCAGGTAATACTTCACAGAAAACCAGACTTCCTTTTTTATTTGCGGTATCTGTACCTGAAAATACAATGGCTTGCTGCTAAACGTGACTGTCCCTGTACTTCTTGTGGGGAAGTACGTTTTTTGTTGTCTTGTCTGAATTCACTTTTTATGTGGGACATGCTGATCTTAATGGAATCTTTTGATAACATTATTTTAATAGAATGGATCTCACTTTGCTGAGGAATGCTAATGCAGAAAGGAAGGGGTTTAACTTCGTGCTGTTGGGTATAATAGCTGTAATGTGTCAGTTACAGAAAAGTTCTATATATACCACTAGGTATTGTGAAGAATGTGGGGCTTATATTTTTAAATAGGGAGACATGTTTTTAGACTGCTAGTCTTTGGGAGGCAGACAATAAAGTTTTGACAGTAATTGAAGTTTTTGTTTATCTGTAGGTTTCCCACATAGTTATGGTGAATAAATGTAATGAGCACAATGTTACAGTTTATTTTATCTGCTGCTTTATTTTTGGTTTCCTAACTTTTTTTTTAATACTGTCTAGTTATTGTCTGAAGACCAAAGAGGAGTTACAAGATGGGTGACTGGCTGGCTTGGTGGAGGAGCTGGGTCAAAGAGCGTCCCTAGTACACCTTTGAGGCCAACTCATCAGAACATTTTTAATAGTGTAAGAATTAATAGTGCGTCCTCTGTGTTTGAGTGGAAAAAACAGGGCAGTTGCATATTAATGCTGAAGTTCCATTCATCAGTATATTGAGCTTCATTTACTGATGTTACTGTATCTTGCATTATGCGTTTGTTTTGTGCAACTGCTTTGGCATAAGTTGTTTTGGTTTTTTTCTGCACTAAATAAATACATAGACACTGATGAAAATTGTACGATACTATATGTTCCACTGGTTCCTAGGATCACTGACTTCTTATAGTATGGACTTATCTTGCAACCTGACAATGCTGGAGGTTAAGTAAATGGGGGAGTCTGGAATTCTGCAATAGTCAACAGTGTAGGAGACTATGATGTTGTATTTTGATGTCTGTGTTCCCATATATCCTTTTAAATTTCATTTGAAAAGCTTTCTGAGCTGCTGAAGTTAGTGCCTCTTATGTACCACGTAGAAAATGGATATTAAACCCTTCAAATACCGCAAAGCAACAGTTCTTATAGCATGGTAGCATAGCATAGCAGGAAATACTGCAATGTCAGTAGCAGCATGGGATTCTTGAAACAATTGGCTTAAATCAGTAATGGAACTGTGCTGGAAGTATGTGTGTTTTCTTTAGGGTTTATCAATTTCACATAAGTACTACTTACTGAGGCAACAAAGAACTGTGTATTTTGAAAATAAATTTTGTTGTCACTCACTAAGGACTACCTAGTACCAGGTACTTAGTACTGAGTACCAATACAAAATTCTTTGGAGGCTGTTTTACAGCTTTTTGTTTGATGTACTTATGTATTTTTAACTTACATACTTATCAACAGAGCATCAGTAAAATATAGTAACTAGTATCTTCTTGTAGTCTTTTTCAGAATTGTTTGTGAAATTCCTTGAAACAGAATCTTGCCCCAGCCTTCCTCCACCCAAGCTCTCTGTTCGTGATATGAAACCTTTAGGAGCAGCAGGAACTGTTGAAACTAGCAGTACTCCATCCAACAGTCAAATGCAAGGTAACATTTGAAGGAAAATTTGAACCTTGACACAGAACATAAATAACTAAAGGTAGAATTTTCAAAGGGATTTCAATGATTCTGTACTTTGTCACTTGTGAACTATGAATTTGATTTCTTCCTGCCCCCCAATTTCCTTTTTTTTCTCTTTTTTTTTTTTTTTTTTTTTCTTTCTTCCCCTGCTCTTCCTTCCCACTGCTTCTATACCCTGCTTCCAAAACTCAGTTACAGAAGATTAGAGGGACCAAATTCCCTTTGATATGGAAGAGTTTTAACAGCACCTGTTAAAGTCAAACAGATGCTGTGCAGACAACTCTATACAGTGTATCAGTGAACCCAGTCCTGATTTTCAGCATCCCTATTGATCAGCTTGGGTCTCACTGAGTGAAGAATGTGAGGAATACCAGCCTTCTAGTGCCTCTCTGGTATGTAGAACCTGGTTGCTCAGAGAGGGCTGAGATAAAATCGGTTAAGCATATGGCCTGATTGGAAATTTCTGTAAGCTGTGCATGAGTGTTAACTTTGATTTTTCTAAGGCAGAGAACAATTATGCTTATATTATGTATGTTGAAATTAATACACTTGTCAAAGTAAGTAAGATCCAAATCTTCAGTTTAACTGATTGAGTTTGTACTTAATTTTTTACGTGCATTTAAGACTTCGTCTTCATACAGTCCTGTTGATTTGCAGAAGCTGGTTTTGATTGAAACTTTTTACCTGTAAACTCCAAAAGAAACCCCACTGCGCCTCCAACCCCCAAAACCTATGTATTGTATAGATCTACAGAGAGAGACATATATGCTAACAAATCCTCTTTAAATTCACCTAAAGTAGTTGGGTGTTACAAAGTATAAATGTCTACTGTGACATACCAATTTATCTCTGAAAGCTGTATTTATTTATTTTTTTTAATAAACCTAAATTAAGTTTAATTTTCTTTTTACTGTTCTTTCTTGTAGTATAACAGTAATATAATAGGTAAAGTACCTGTTTTACTTGGCATAAAAACAATTTCCTTGTCTGGAAGAACAAAATTCTTGGGGTTTTTATCTATTTAGGAGCTAAATTGCTGGTTTATAAGACTGAACACCCATTATATGTATATCCCTTTAATTGTTTAGGTGTTTTAAGTTTTTTTTATTCCTAGAAATAAACCATATGGTAGCAGTTTTCAAGTGCTGGAGACAAATGTCAGTATAATATCCACACATTGATGAGAATTAGGATGTTTACATGATGAAAGACCTTTTTTAAAACAGAAAAAATCTGAATAAAATCACCTATCTAAACAATTAGTATGATATGGGAATGTCAGTCTAGTTTCTGCTCTAATCTGGTGTAGGAACCTTGAGAACAGGTTACATCTGGAGCTGAGTGAAGATTTGATGGGGGAAACTGAGGGAAGGGCGAGTTATTGTTAGATTTTAAAAAGTTAATTAATATTTTTCTTTATTAAAACTAAAATTTTGTTAGAATTTGACTAATGAGCAAGTATTAAGTTTTGTCTCAAGACTAAATTGTGACTCACTGTCCGTGATGTTTATGTACAGCGGTTTTCTTGGGGCTGATCCTGGGGAAGCTGTGCCAATACGCCGTGGAGTGGGAAACCTACTTGTGTGCTGCATTGCAGTGTGTGCACAACAGCCCTTGCGCTTTTGCATAGATGCTAGAGTTAATGTGACAGATATTTCATGTCTGTCATTGCACGTGTGAAGTGAACCTTGGCAAAGGGTGTTCGTGTTGCCTGTCACAGAGCTGTATAGATTTTTTGGGGTAGCCTGAGCTGTTAACTGAATTTCAGCTGCCAAGGAGCACGATGTGGTTGGCAGGTCCTGGGATTGCCCTCATCTTAAGTCAGTCTTGTGGCCTGAAGTGTAGGAATTGTTCAGCAAAAGAAGCAGTGGCAGATGAGATTCAAGATGAGAGAAGATAGAGATAAAAAGTCTGAGAGCTTCTACAGTCCATGGCAAGAAGATAGGATTTTCATGTTGCAAAAGTAATAAACAATTTTTGTTTGTGAACAAATGCTGTAAAATTGGCTAGACTTATGAATGCTTTAATGCTTTCTAACAAAGTGGGTTTTTTGTTGGGTTTTGATTTATTTTTGTTGTTTTGGGTTTTTTTGCATTTCAGATTCTGCAGCCTTGGGAACGAGCAGGCGACCAGATACAAATCCATTTTTAGCACCTCGATCTGCAGCAGTGCCTCTTGTAACACCTGCTAGTAGTTCTGGACATCTGCTTATGAAACCTATTTCTGATGCGTTGCCTACTTTTACACCACTGCCGGTGTCCCCTGATGCCAGTGCTGGTGCTGTACTAAAAGACCTCCTAAAACAATAGATGATCTTGTATGAACGTGATGATAGTAGCACTTTAAGGAAAATGAGAACACTATGCTGTATATACTTTACCACAGTGAGGCCTTCTGTAAAAAGTCATGTACTTGTTTGCAATTGTACCTTGCTTTTCTTTTAATTATGAACTAACCAGTGCTTTGGAATGGTGGCACAAATAACTGCCTTCTTTATTAGCAGGCATTCATTTTGGGCATGGGTTAAATCTTAAATTGAGAGGGGGAAAAAAGTCTGTCTTGTTGCTAGATTGTCAGAAGACAAAAAGAATTTTTAAACTCTAGTTATACTCTGAGTTGTTTCAGTTATGCATAGACAGCGTTAATTCTTTGGTGTTGAGATCCATTTTTCCATTAAAATGAGCTGCCATTGGCAGTGGGCCTTCAAGGACCAGAATTTAAAAAAAAAAAAAAAAAAAATCTCCAGCCAAAATTGATCTTAGTTGAGGTGTTCAGTTAATGACACAAACTCCAAAGAGTAAGATGGTGAGCATTTGGGAGTGTGATTATTGAGCAGCTGCAGTCTTCCCACACGTGGCTTATGACATTTACTTAATGTACAGTAGGACATGTATCTCATATTTACAGGATTGGTCACATTTGGGGGCAAATTAAGGCACATTAATCTCTTTTTGCACAATGATTTGACTTCCCGTGTGTCCCCCCTGCCAGCTAATAGCTGCTTTCAGCAGTCAAACCCATCAGCACCAAGGAGTTAACTGGAAGTGAGTGCTTCATTTTCTGGAGGTGTCTATGTGATGAAGAGTGGGATATGTTCACATATATAAAGCCACTGTACTCTTATGGTCTAAGATGTATATTTGAGAGACTTTCTGTCTTGCAGGATTTTGTAGATCTAAATATAGGCTTAAAGCTTGAACATGTGTATAGAATTAAAAGGGAAGAAGATGCTTACTCATCTCAAATATGTAAATAGGTCTTTGTAAGACCAAGGCCAAAGTCAATTATTGTGTAAATTTTGCTGTGATAACTTGTACACTTTTTTTGGCAGGTAAAGAATGAAGTTGCATACTAAAGGACAAAAGTCATTTTGCAAAAGTCATCTTCATAGTGAATCTGAGATAAAACATCTTTGGTTTAAAATGTGTAATTTCTAAATCTTTTTATATGCCATTCCTTGGTTAGTCAGTGTTCAGATAACTGTTGTGCAAGTTCTATATTAGAACTGTCAACCTTTACTTCTCATTTTCATTAAGATCCTGGATTGAATTGTTGTAAGAGTTATATTTAAATAAAATTACTGAAACTTGTACAGAATCAACCAAAATAATGCAAGTGCAAGAAATCTTTGCATTTATTTATGTAGAGGTCAAATAGTGAATTCCTTTTGTTGCCTTGAAATCTAGGGAAGTTCTTTTAATTACGCTATTTACCTTAAGAACTGCTTGAGTCCCTTTTGTCCAGTATGTTAACTTTTCATGGAAGACATGGAAGTGGAATGACCACACTGAATTTTTATTTTAAATTTTTTACTCCATTATAGACAAGGTAATTAATTTGGCAGTTTAATTTCTGAAAGGCTAGCAGCCATGCATAGTATACCAAAGTAAATTCTACGTTATGTAATAAATGTAATGAGAATTTGAAATTACCTCAGATGAGAACACTTAATTTTGGTACTTCAAATGTATATCTCCATTTAAACTGGACTGGAATAGGTACCTTTTTTTTCTATAACAAATATAAAGACAACTGAAATCAGACGGCTTCTGTGCAGTCTCTCTTGTTCTTGTAGTCATGTCTATTTAAGGATATATAGCTGCTTCAGAATAAAATTGCCTTTGGTGAGCCAAAGCAGAAGGAAGTATTTAGTTTTTAAAAATTACATGACTTGCATATTATAAATTACAAGTGGATTCATGCTGCTCACTATACTCTGAATATACTAACTGAGCAGATCTTAACTTTTTGGTGCAAATTTTGTCTTTAATTGCAGAGAACTTAATATGTACTTGTTTCTCTTCCAGGGAGCTTTGTAAATGCCAATAAATAAAACACGGTAAGACCATTTGTTTCTGCATGCTGAAAATCAGCTCCGTTTGTACAATAAGCTATGAGTTTGTGGAGGGAAATCTAAAACCAAGTAAAGGTATTAAAGAACTTCCAAGTTCCTCATTAAGCTGCTTCGGAGAGAAGAAAATCCTGTACAGGAGAGACATATGAGGCTTCAGTCCTTAAGTCCTAGGAGGTCTGCTGGACTATGGAAAAAATCCCCATGGCTTAGAGGTTTCTGTTTTAGGGTTTATTCTACAGCTACGTTGGTGGGTTTTGTTGCTTTGTTAGAAATCAAATGGGCTCTGTGTTTCAGGCAGTACTTTCCCACTGGACAGTGTAGAACTGCATTGCCTTGTTTCTCTCCTTTCTTAGACTGTTTCACAGACTATTATAAACCTTCAAGTTTTGTTTTTATTGAAAGATTAGCAGATATATTTATTCCTCTCATTTTTCTTCTGTGTTTACTTTGTGCTTGAAAACTGTTTCGTATATATTTACCATACCAGTTCCCCACATGTAAGTATGTAACTCCTGTAGCCTATTTTGTTAACTGTGTAGGTCTTTCACACAGCAGCAAGGGGAAAAAATTCTCTGTGGAATTTATGAGCACGTGCAGTAGTTGAAAACTTTCATTCTTCATTTAACTTAGTTCTCTCATCTTGCTTTTGCAAGGAAAAAAGACTATGGTCCTCCTAGTTTTGATCTAACAAGCTGTGGTTATCTTCAGTGATAAGGTAACAATTTTAGTAAGGAATTAATTTTGCAAACTTGATGTAAGGGGGAAAAATAAGAGTTAGGATTTTCTGTTTTCCACTTTAGACTCTTTCATTCTTTCATTTTTTTGCTATTTTTTGCTCATCCTGCATTCTGTGCAAAGAGAAGGAAGTAACTGGTTGATCTTTCTAATTGTTACTGTTAAAGAATGCCCAGGTTGGTTTATTGTTGTTTTGTTTCGGTTATTTTTAAATTAAACTCTCCTGCATTAAACCACTTAGTTGCAGCCATATAATATGTCACATTATAGTAACTGGTGTAGAGTGTTTCTTTACCAAATGTCAGTTCCCAGCCTGCATTTTATTATTGCTTTGTATTCATGTTCTTGACCCATTTTGCTTAAATAGTTATTACTAAGGCAGGCTATCTGGAATATATATAGCAGTGACTGACTGATAAAGTGGAAGAGACAGAATGAAAGTTGCTTGTCTTGTAAGTATTTCACATTATCACATATCTCATGAAAGCTTTTAAATTTTAAGCCTTGATGTCATCTTGCTGCCAGTTTTGATTGCCACATTATCGTATAAAAGTTAAAGAATAATTTTCTCAACTCATTTAATCAGATGTACTTGTAAACTTGATGTTGCATCCTCAGAAACACACCCAGTTTGGGAGTAGATTTAACTAGAATAAAATTAAATTATTCTTGTGTCACCGACTTGAAGAAAAAATGCAAACATTTGTTTAATGTGGACACACATCAGTATACTGTGGAAATAGTAGGGATAACAGCTTCATACACCGTTTCAAACAGAGAAGAGTCTTTGATTTATCTAGACATTCAAACCAAAGTAGTCTTTGTGTCAATATACTTTTGTCAATGTTTTAAAAAAAAACCATAAAAATATATATATAAAAACACACATGCACACACACATTTGGCAGCAGTAGCAGTAAGGCTTGAGGAATTAAAAACATTGTATGTGTTTTATTTTGGCTCCTTTTTTCCACTTCCAGTAAACTTAAGTTTGTTGCTTTGAGTAGTTGTCTTTCAAGTGGGAAGCTTCTAATTGAAGCTGACAGTGTTTCCCTGTTTTTCTAGAGCAGCTGGTGGCTCATGGCCTAGACAGGTGTACAGTTCACTGGGTAAAAAACTGGCTGGGTGGCCGGGCCTAAAGGGTGGTGGTGAGTGGAGTTAAATCCAGTTGGCAGACGGTCACAAGTGGTGTTCCCCAGGGCTCAGTTCTGAGGCCAGTTCTGTTTAATATCTTTATCAATGTTCTGTATGAAGGGATTGAGTGTGCCCTCAGTAAGTTTGCAGATGACACCAAATTGGGTGGGAGTGTTGATCTGCCTGAAGGGAGGGAGGCTCTGCAAGAGGGACCTGGACAGGCTGGATCGATGGGCCGAGGCCCGTTGTATGAGGTGTAACAAGGCCAAGTCCTGGGTCCTGCACTGGGGTCACAGCAACCCTATGCAATGCTACAGGCTTGGGGAAGAGTGGCTGGAAAGCTGCCTGGTGGGAAAGGACCTGGGGGTGCTGGTAGACAGCAGGCTGAATATGAGCCAGCAGTGTGCCCAGGTGGCCAAGAAGGCCAAGTACATCCTGGCCTGTATCAGGAATAGTGTGGCCAGCAGGAGTAGGGAAGTGATCATGCCCCTGTACTCTGTGTGGTGAGGCTGCACCTCGAATACTGTGTTCAGTTTTGGCCCCTCACTCCAAGAAGGACATTGAGGTGCTGGAGCATGTCCAGAGAAGGGCAATGAAGCTGGTGAGGGGTCTGGAGCACAAGTCTGAGGAGCGGCTGAGGGAACTGGGGTTATTTAAGGAAGGGGGTCAGCAAAACCACCGTGGATTTCCAGAGGGCCGACTTTGGCCTGTTCAGAACACTGGTTGAGAGAGTGCCTTGGGAGGCAGTCCTGAAGGGCAAAGGGGTCCAGGAAGGCTGGGCATTCTTCAGGAAGGAAGTCTTAAAGGCACAGGAGCAGGCTGTCCCCATGTGCCGTAAGACAAACTGACAGGAAGATAACCGGCCTGGCTGAACAGGGAGCTTTTGCTGGGACTCAGGAAGAAAATGAGAGTTTACCACTTTTGGAAGGAGGGGCAGGCAACTCAAGAAGATAGTGTAGGTTAGGTCATGCTGAGAGAAAATTAGAAAGGCAAAAGCCCAGCTGGAATTTAACTCAGCCACTGTTGTAAGAGATAACAAAAACTGTTTTTACAAATACATTAACAACAAAAAGGGAGCCAAGGAGAATCCATCTTTTATTGGATGTGGCAGGGAATATTGCCACCAAGGATGAGGAAAAGGCTGAAGTACTTAATGCCTTTTTCACCTCACTCTTTAATAGTCAGACAGTTATCCCCAGGATATTCAGCCCCCTGAGCTGGAAGACAGGGACAGAGAGCAGAATAAGCCCCCTGTAATCCAGGAGGAAGCAGTTAAGGACCTGCTGTGCCACCTGGACACTCACAAGTCTAGGGGGCCAGATGGGATCCACCTGAGAGTACTGAGGGAGCTGGCAGAGAAGCTTGCCAAGACACTCTCCATTATTTATCAGCAGTCCTGGTTAACAAAGGAGGGCCCAGGGGGCTGGAGATTAGCCAGTGTGACACCCATCTACAAGAAGGGCTGGATGGAGGATTTGGGGAACTACAGGCCTGTCAGCCTGACCTCAGTACTGGGGAAGATTATGGAGAGGTTCATTCTGAGTGTGCTCACCAGGCATGTGCAGGACAATCAGGGGATCGGGCCCAGCCAGCATGGGTTCATGAAAGGCAGGTCCTGCGTGACCAACTTGCTTTCCTTCTATGACCAGGTGACGTGCCTAGTGGATGAGGGAGAGGCTGTGGATGTTGTCTACCTGGACTTCAGCAAGGCCTTTGACACTGTCTCCCACAGTATCCTCCTGGAGGAGCTGGCGGCTCGTGGCTTAGACAGGTATACTGTTCGCTGGGTGAAAAACTGGCTGGATGGCTGAGCCCAGAGGGTGGTGGTGAATGGAGTTAAATCCAGGTGGAAGCCAGTTGCAAGGGTTGTCCCCCAGGGCTCAGCTGTGGGCCCAGTTCTGTTTTTTGGCATCATCTTTGTCAATGATCTGGATGAGTTGATTGAATGCGCCCTCAGTTTGCAGATGATGCCAAATTGGGTGGGAGCGTCGATCTGCCTGAGGGGAGGAGGGCTCTGCAGAGGGATCTGGACAGACTGGATCAATGGGCCGAGGCCCATTGTGTGAGGTTTAACAATGCCAAGACGAGAGGAAATGGCCTCAAGTTGCGTCAGGGGAGGTTTTGATTGGATATTAGGAAAAAATTCTTTACTGAAAGAGCATTCAAACATTGGAACGGGCTGCCCAGAGAGGTGGTGGAGTCACACCCCTGGAGGTGTTCAATAAATGTGTAGACATGGGACTTTGGGACATGGTTTAGTAGGCATGGTGGTGTTGGGTTGATGGTTGGGTTGATGATGATCTTGGAGGTCTTTTCCAACCTTAATGATTCTATAACTACCTTTCTTAGAAAATAACATAGAATTACCAGCCTACAATACATTACCAGCCTACATACCAGCCTACATAGAATTACCAGCCTATGGTGTTGTGCTATTATATACTGCTGAATTTATTTGCAGCCCTGCAAAGCTTAAGTATGGAAACCAGCCTTCAATAAAAAAAATAAAGGACTAGACAGCTGCTGGCATTTTATTTAAAGGAAACAATAATTTGTGCATGGTATGTTGTTTACAGCGGTAGCAGCACTGAGTCTTGGACTACTGTGTCTCAAGCTTATAGAAGAGTATGGCATTCTAAATTGCAGTATCTGAAAGCATCACCTACCTAACGCTGAAGTACGTTTTGTAGCAAGTAGTTGTTAAAGCATGTTATCAGCATTAAGCATGCAAGAAATGTGCCTGTTCTTTGCCAGTTGTGTTAGATCTGTTGAAAGGCTAGTTCAGGCAAATTTATTCCAAACTGGGAGTTCATCTGTGCTGCTAAAACTCTCATTTTGCCAAGCAGAAGAAAATTGTATCAAGTAATTAAAGGCTTATTTTCCTTGTAGGAAATAACAATTGGAAGATAACTGTTAATTTTTTCATATGTAAAAGGGGGTATTTATCATTCAATAATTGACCATAGTAAGTAATTTGCGGTCATACTCTGCCGCCTTATTCAGCTTGTGGCATTGTTGGTTAAATGGAATTTATTTTAAAATGTTTGCAGATGTTGTACATCATCCTTGAGCACTGATAGTGAATCTTTCTCTACTCTTGTGTTAAGATAGTCATTAAACAGCTTCTCATAGATTAGATTTTAAAATTAGTATTGGTTGCACTCAAGTTCCTGGCAGTCTATGCCAAAGCTTTTTTTGGTCTGCGATGGTCAGCTAATAAATATTACTGTGAATATCCGCAGTAACACCAAAAACAATTCCCAGGCCTCTTAGGCAGACTGAAAACACCCCTTTTTCTCTATTTGTGGCCATTTAGATTTGAGTTCTTTTAGGCCTTGGGTTCATTGTTGTGGTTTTTCATTTGTGGGGGTTTTTTATTGTTCTTTTTGGGAACCACAGGCAAATGTTTCCCCCTTTGAGGAAACATAGTGCAGTTCCCTTGCTACTCAGAGTTCCAGCTATGTGGGATGTTACACCCAGGAAGAAGGTGCGCCCCCCCCCTTTTTTTTGTGTGTGCTCTGCCAATTCTGTTTCATTCCTATTACCACAGCAATATTTGTGAATGTACACTCATTAGATTTCCTCCTATAACTATAAATTCTTGCGAATGTCATAATACCGCAGCTGGGATGGCTCTGGTGGTTGCAGAAGCTGAGAATGTACACTTCTGGATCACCTGAGTAGAGACAAGAATGTCTTTCAAATGTTTGCATGTAGTAATGGAGTGACATCTGAAATTGCTGGGAGAGAGATGCAGATTCACCACAAGTCAAAAGTTCAAGGAAAAAGAAAGGGGGGATGGGACATCACAGGTGACTTTCTCTTGCCTTATTTCTCTTCTCATTTATTAGGTGGACTAGAAAAACACATTAATGTAGTAGCGTGGTCCCAGAAGACTTGGGTTTGAGTGAAGTGAGAATAAATTACCATTGAC
Source organism: Egretta garzetta (assembly GCF_000687185.1). Classification (NCBI taxonomy): domain Eukaryota; kingdom Metazoa; phylum Chordata; class Aves; order Pelecaniformes; family Ardeidae; genus Egretta; species Egretta garzetta. The sequence continues at coordinate 1,061,605 of NW_009258688.1, forward strand.
CCTGACAAATTCAAAATTGTTCATTATGCTCATAAGATGAAAGAATCATTCCTATTTTAGAGATACATTGTCTGTTGGTAGGGATTGGAGCTTTGCTGCATTTAAAAAAAGGTCAAATTGAACATCTTCTCAACTTGAAGGAACTTTGCTGAATACACAAATGAGGAAACTTCATAGCTAAGCTTATGCCTTCAAGACTGTTCAGCCCCATGCCAACTGAGCTGAGCCCCACCAACTGACAGCAGCCCAGATAATCACATTTTCAGTAGGCAATTTCTGGTTTCTTCTTATTCAACAATAGAAGTCATGGCCTGAGCTTTGTTTCCTTACCTGGGATCACAGGGAAAAGGATCCCTTGGATTCTTGTGTTTTGATTTGTGCTGGGAGAGATAACTTGCCATTGGCAGACTCTGGATCATACCGCATGGAGCTAGTCTTCCACAAACCATCAATCTGCTGTCAAATATTAGGAGGATGAATATCTTACCCTTTGAGTTGCTTCAGTGTTGCAGTTTAGTCTCGGTACTTCATGTGGCTGCTGAGTTTTGCATGTGTACCAGGTGGGAATTGTTATGAATGAATAAAGAAATCGTATGCGGTGTTTGACAGGGAATAGATCAGAAATTGTATTTCCCCACGCCTCAATCTAGTTTTCAATGCTTGCAATTAACCATTTGTTTTAATCGGAGAACCGTTTTATAGTATTAGTCTGTGGGAAAAGTGGAAAAATATTATAATATCTGAGTTATGGTCAACTATTATTAGAGGGTTTTGTCAATGACTGACAGAACAGCCTTTAGAAGTCCTGACATGTGGCATTTCAAGAAGCACTGACAGACTACAGATCAATGGTATCAGGGAAACAAACTACTTATGCCTGATTTCTGTGTTTGTTAACTAAGCGAGTAAGTCTGATCCTTGCTGTACCAACAATGTAGAATGTTGTTCTGTCGCCCTTGGTGTAAAAAAACGTGAATTCTTTGGAGAGCTGCCTGGATACAGTTTGACTATCAACCAGTACCACCAAGGTAAGGGCAATTTGGCAATACTTCTGCGTTGTTAACCCTAAGCTTTTCACCTGCGACATCAGGTCCTGCCTGTGTTTTCCCCCCAGTGAATTTCCAGACGGTCATGCAAGATGGATTGAATTGCGGCCTGACCCATTTTGGGGTGCAGACCACAGAGGTTTTACAGATTGGAGGCAGCTGGGAACTATTTATTTTATGTCATTATGAAATAGTAACTATTAGCTGTCCCTGTAGTACAGCCACTCCTTATCTAATGTTTCTTGATGGAATAATTAATAGTCCAAGGGGTCAGGGAAAAGAAGCACATAACACACTCAAAATGGTGTGTATTTTATCATTTGGCAGCTTTCTGCAAAGGCTTTTCTATCAGGCAAGCAAAGTCAGATGATTCATCTTGACCTAGTAAAAGCAGACCAGTGATAGCTCCTGACTCCTTTGAATGGGAAGCACAGCTAAACACAACCCTCTGAGAACAGGAAGCCAAGAGTTATAAAGCTTCAAATCTGTCTTTTGTAAATAAGGGAGTAGGGAGCTGAGGACATGCTAAGGTTTTGAGAATTTGACCTTTCAATGCTGCCCAGAGGGAAAGAAGCCCATGTTAAGTTTGGATTTATGCAACTAAATACAGGTACCTTATTGTATACAACTTAGGTACCCTGAATCCACGTGGTTCCTGAACCCTAAGTATAGCATTTTCAATAAAAATATATTTAGCCTAAGCAACAGAGTGGTAACTGGATGTAAATAGCGCAACAGTAAGAGGTAGTAGCAGTTCTGAGCAAATAAGGCAAGTTGGATAAGAATATTATTATGCCTCTATACAAACGCACGCAGCATGGGAAACAAACAAGAGGAGTTGGAAGCAATCATGCTGCTAGAAAGCTACGACCTGGTTGCCATTACAGAAACCTGGTGGGATGAATCCCATGACTGGAATGTAGCTATTGATGGCTACAGGCTGTTCAGAAGGGACAGGCGAGGAAGGAGGGGCGGGGGCGTTGCCCTTTACATCAAGAAATCATTACAGTGTGAAGAGCTGTCCCTGAAGAATAGCCACGAGCAGGTCGAAAGCTTATGGGTAAGAATCAGAGAGAGAGGCAACAAAGGGAACCTGGTGGTTGGTGTCTACTACAGGCCGCCAGATCAAGAGGAGCTGACTGACGAAGCATTCTTCCTCCAACTCCGGGAGGCTTCGCGCTCGCAGGCCCTCGTCCTGCTGGGGGACTTCAACCACCCCGACATCTGCTGGAAAACCAACACGGCAAGATGTAGGCCATCCAGCAGGTTTCTCGAATGCATTGAGGACAACTTCTTAAGCCAGGTAATAGACACCCCTACCCGAGGGGATGCGATACTGGACCTGGTGGTCACCAATGCAAGCGAGCTCGTCGGAGATGTCCAGATCGGAGGCAGCCTGGGCTGCAGTGATCACGCGCTGGTAGAGCTCACGCTCCTGAGGGAAATGGGAAGGACAAAGAGTATAGTCAGGACCCTGAATTTTAGAAAAGCCAACTTCCAGCTCCTCAAGGAGATAGTCAGTAGGACTCCCTGGGAAACGGCCCTCAGGGACAGGGGAGCAGAACAGAGCTGGCAGATCTTTAAGGAAGTGGTCCACAGAGCGCAGGAGCTATCGATCCCTAGGTGTAAGAAATCAAGCAAAGAAGGGAAGAGACCAGCGTGGTTGAGACAGGAGATGCTGGTCAAGCTAAGGAGGAAGAGGGAACTGCACAGGCAGTGGAAGCAGGGACAGGCATCCTGGGAAGAGTTGGAAACATTCAAGGCCAGGTTGGATGGGGCTCTGAGCAACCTGATCTAGTTGGCGGTGTCCCTGCTGACTGCAGGGGGGTTGGACTCGATGACCTCTAGTGGTCCCCTCCAACCCAAAACATTCTATGATTCTATGATTCTATGATTAGTTCCTAAACAGGAATATGTGTAAAAGACAAGAGCTGCAAACATTATTTCTCAGGAGAGTAAGTAGTGATGGTGAGAGTGATCCCGAACACTTTCAGGTGCAGGTGTCTGAGAAACTGCATATAGGAAGGGAAATAAAGGATTCCGCATTCAGCTAGTCCTGAGGGGAGCCAATGATATGAAATGTTGGTTGTAAAATTAACCTTATGTAAAAATGATTCCCTGTCTCCTGGAGCAGTTTTCTTTATTGTTATAAGGTATTGAAAGTACTTGAGCGACGGTTTTGTTTGTAATAAAAGGGTGTTTTCAGAATTGCAAGCAAATCACTGAGTTGATTCAGGCTCATCCATATGTTTTAGTCTACATGGATCCAGTACTAAATTGTACCAGGAGTAAAAATATAGCAAAGAAAGTGGCTTGAATGGTAAACTGGAGCACTGAAAAATAGTCATCAAAACTGAAACTTTTTCTGGAAATAGAACTGGAAAATATTTAGACTGCACTTTGCTCTGTGTGCTCAAGAAGTGGGTGCCAATAAAAATGAAGGCAAACAGAAGACTGCCTTATTTTTGACAATAGGACCAGGAACAGATGTGTTTAACAGTTTTCAGCTAACTTAGAGGAGGCTTATTATGAAACTACAAAAATTTGAGGAGTACAGGATTCTAAAGAAAACGAATGAGTCATAACTAGGCTTGCCAGATCTGTCTGGACCCAAACCCAGACTCTGAATAGCACACTGTCTGCAGAGTACTCAGGATCAAGGGCCTACAGAGCGCCACCTGCGGGCAAAGATCTTGTCGATGGTACCTTTGTCTTTACTGGACTCTTGACAGAACGACGACTATTGGCCCAGAACCTGCCTACTTGGAATGAGGGTTCAGGGAGCCCTCAGCACTCTGGCTGTGATGTTCTCCTGAACTCAGTCCGCAGCTCCAACTTCCTTGTGCTGGTACTTCTAATAGTCAGATGCTTTGCAGGCAACCTGAAGCCTGCACTGCCCTGGCCAAATGTGACTAGTAAACCTAGTTCATGAAAGAAAATACTTGCATTAGAAAATAAAATGGAATAGGGAAACATCAGAAATCATTGCAATTGATCAAAATTGGAAGGGCCACCCTTCCAGTTCTGGAGGTATAAACAAAACTGGAGAGGCTGAATTGAGCCTGTAACTCAAAGGAAAAAGGTTATGTGTACTCTGTCACAGTGACATGGCCTTGACTTTGTGCTTGGCACTGAGTCCCCCAGATGCCCAGGGTACTGATGCATCTTATGACTGCTACCAAAAATAGAGTGCAGAGGAGAGGAGATGGGCTTAGTGCTGAGAAGTTCCACTTCAAAAAGCAGTTGGAGTTCCCTTCTTGGGTCCTTCCCCCTTTCGCCCCTCCCTGGTCTTCTGAAGGTGTCTCAGCAGACCTCCTAATGGCATGTTCCAGTTCCAAGACCCCCTGGGAGTCTTAGCCCCACCTAACTCAGCTTCAGTGCCTGTTCCATGGTCCCTTTCTTGGGTTACCAAGGGTGGCTACAAAGGCTGTAGATGAAAACTTAGACTTAAAAAGAAATGGCAGCTATTATACCCAAATTCCCAAGTTTTTGCTGCGGAAATTTCACGTTTGCTATGTTCGTGCCAGTTAGGAGTTGGCTGGGGCTAGTTTCGATTGCATGGCGTAACGGAGTAAATGTAAAAATAAATCCGTATATGGATTTATTCCATGGATCAGAGCTAGTTTTCTGAGATACATAGTTGTTAAGGATAATCTCCAAGAAAATCTATGCCTAAAAGATCAACACTCATCACTCATCAAGACTCCTGTGCTATGCTACTGATTTGCCTGCTATATTGGATTTGCTGTTCTGTATTTTATAAAGCATTATATGGAAACCTGTTAAATACAGTATCTTATTTGGTACCTTCTGTTCTTCTAGCACTATGGCAATTTTGTGAGGTGTTAGTCTTATGACAAATAATTCAGCTGTTACATACCTTCACATTTAATTCAGTTACAATACTTAGTTTCTACAGGTCAGGTGAGTTCTGATGAATTGTTACTCTTCATTTTCTTGATTTGTTCTGCAACCTTTTCTTCTGGCACTTCAATTTTCGGCAGATTTTTTTTTTTTTTTCTTTTTTTTTTTTTATTTCACTGTGGGAACCTCTTGAAGTTTCTCTAGCGAATGCAGATGAAGAATAATCACTTAACTTTCTACTGTGATTTTATCTTTTCTGAGCACTATTTTTATACCTTGTTCATCTGTTGGCTTTGCAGACTGCTTGGCAGTTTTCCCACTCTTGGTGTGTCTGAAAAAGAATTTATTATTAGCTTTTGTGCCTCTTACAATTCATTTCTCAAACTTTCTTGGCCTGCTTTTCTGTTTTTTACATTTAAACCTGTCAGAGTTTTTGTTCCTTTCTATTTTCTTCATCTGGCACAACTTCGGCTTCTTGAATTTTGCTCTGAAGCAGTGGACAAAATGGGGACTGATTGCTTTATCAGGCTCCAGCTATGGGCTCTGTTGGCAGTACAAATGCCTCTGTTGGAAGAAGGGTCCAGTTCCACCGACTTTTCAGATGGCTGCTTGAGCTTCTGATCTTCTGATCTCCCCCAGCACCTGAACAGACTGGAGCTCCTGGGAGCCAGGCTGCTTCTGCAGGGGGGAGCTCCTGGTACCGCTGAGCTCCTTGTGCTGTGACAACCAGGGCAAGCCAAAGCAAAGGTTGACAGGTTGTTTCTTTTTTTTTTTTTTTTTTTTTTAATCTGTGCTGTAACCCACATCCTTTTGCAAGACTTCTTAAGCGCTGCAGTGCACATACAGCAGAACTAGCAAAAGGGAGTACAGCCCCTGCTCAGTGGGATTGCTACCCATAGCATTCTGAATCGCTTCCTTAGAGCAGCCCTCGTTGCTGCAGAGCAGTGAATAACGAGTCTGAAAACAAACAGACAACACACATCATTTTTATCACCCAGTTTCATAGCCCAATTTATTTCCAAACAGCATGGTTAACTTACAAAATCCCAAAAGTGAACAGCTAAATTGTGCAATGGCATAATCCTTGCTATAGGAATAAGTAAATTAAGTGTAGTAGTTTTTAAATTGAGGAAAAGTTTATAAATGTCTTCTGGGATTAGGAAAGCAGTTGAGTAAGTACAAAACAGTCAAAATTATCCCTCTTCTCATTCAGAAACTTTCTGCTGTTCCTGTATTTGTCTAACGTATAACCCTGAAAATCATAAGGAAAAGGTCCAAAAACTTGGGCATCTTTGCTGACACTTTTATTGAAAAAAGAAACCAAAAGTCTTTGCTTGTATGTGCACCTATAAGAGTGAAACATGTTTAAAAAGGGAATGTTTTCCACCACTTGGAAAGAGACAAGCTCTGGAAGAGAGGGCTGATGTCAAATATTTTTCTACTCTGGATTCATCAGCAGGGTTCTGGCAGGTGCCCTTACAAAAATAGTGCACATACTTGTGAACATTCAAACATCCCCATTGAGAGATGGCATTTCCACAGACTTGTTTGGGTTTGCTCGGAACATGAAGTGTTTTAATGGAAAATGCAGAATATGCTTGATGCTATGGAGGGTAATTTTTTGCTCTGGATAAAAACAAAGTGAATTGCCTGAACAGACTAAAAGAAATATTAAAAAAAAAAAAAAAAAAAAAAAAGAAGAAAGGATGCTCAACTAAACTTGGGGAACAAAAAAAGAAAACCCATCCAAAATGTACATTCCCTGTGATGGGAAATAAAGTACCTGGGAGAAGAGGAAGCACAGGTGAAGCTGATGTTTTACTATCCCAGGTGCCCTAGCAGACAGGGAATGCTGCCAGGTTAACTTGGAAGGGTGAACTACTGTCCTGCTCTGACATGCAGCCTGATCCTCTTGTGCCAGAACTGCCCAGTGTGTGGTGTGGAGCACAAATTACTAAAGAACTCGAGAAAATGCAGAAGACAGTGCAGTCTTGAGGCATTTAAGCATAAAATAAATCGGTCCTGAATATTTCTAGGGGAGGTTTTAGTACATACTTCTAACTGTCTGGTCATAATTGGAGACCAGTGGCTTATGTATCCCAGGCACTTGCAAAGACTGAAAGTTGGCTTGTTCAGATAGTGAAACAGACTTTAGCCTTGGTCCAGAAATATTAAGAATTTGAGGTCTTTATTTATGGAAGGTCATTCTTAGCTGAAACTGGCCATAAAGGATTTATGCTTGTTATTAAAGGGGGCTGGTAAACATCTTGTCATGAGATTAAAGAGCATTGTTTTCAGCCACACTGTCTAGACCATTTGACAAAAATGCAGAGGAGAAAAGACCACAGCTTAGCTTATGTACATGTCAATCTTATAAAATAAACAAAACCAAACTAAGTTGTCTGTCTAGTTTCAGGCAAAATGTGAACTGCAGTTACCAGAATTATGCTCAAGGATGAGATTCAACAGGAAAAAAAGTATAAGTATTGACAGGGGCTGGGGCACCATGGTCTCACAACAACTCAAGGGGGAGCTGTGAGTTCTCAGGGAGATCTATTGGTTTTAGTTACAGGATGATGTTCTATATATTTTTTACAGGAAAATAGTTTTAAAAGCATAAATCATAGAATCATAGAATGTTTTGGGTTGGAAGGGACCCTAGAGGTCATCTAGTCCAACCCTCCTATAGTGAGCAGGGACACCGCTAACTAGATCAGGTCACAAATGCTGGTCATTTAAGTATTGAAAAATCTAGAAGAATGTTGTACACTGTTGTAAAGGAATAATAATATGAAGGGACATGCTGAGAGTTGTCACGTGCACCAAAAATGCTGTGAAAGGCTCTGTATTTTTCCTGGGAAAGTTATAAAAAGCTTTTAGTTTGTTTGCTTACCTTGCTTTTGTTGGGGGGAAAAAAAGCCCTGAACCATACTGAAGCATTCCTCAAAGAATATTGCTTTTTTTGCCTCAGGCAGCCTTCCTAAACCTTCCTAGAAAACACTACAGCTATACAGGCGATCATGAACATCAAACTTGATCTCAGTAAAGGAACTGTACTGGGAACAGTTTTGTCTTGCAGCAGATGCAGTTCACTGGCCATAGGTTTAAGCTGTTTGGGATTTCAGTATGTATCTGCTAAATCCTACTATTCCTCACTTAATGGGATGATGAACAGATTTTCACAGCAGTAAAGTGGAATCAGATACCAGTCCGTGTTTAGTGTTGTTACATTGCAGAATGGATCCAGCGGTGCCTGGGTTTTCCACTGATTATCTTTTTTCCTAAAAGAAAATGTGCTGTTAGAAACCAGTATCAGAGTGACCACAGACCTGTAAAGATAGTTACGTCTGTAAGATGTAGAGTTAGATAAGGTAAACAAAACCTTTAAATTATGCAGCCTGCCTGGTAGGGTACTCTCAGAACATCTGCTACGACATTAAAGGGGCAACTCTGGTTTTTGTTCTGGGGAAGCAGTGAGAGCATCAGTGGTGGTGTCATCCCAAAGGAATGCATACTTCAGACAGATGGGTGACATCCCTGTACCGGAGGGAAGGAAGGCATGCTGTATTGGCTCTTTTTTCCATGGATCTCTCACACAGGTGGTAACTGAGCCCCTAGAGACAGCAGCACAGCAGGAACTGTTTCACTTTCTCCCTCCTAACAGCAGCAGTGTGACCTGCAAATCAACACAACATGACATCTCGGAGACTCTGTGTTAGCAGCACATTTTAGTTAGCACTAGCAATGTTTTTAAAATTACATATTACGTTAATTTTCACTGTTAATTCTTGCTTGTGTTATGTTTGGCTAGGAAAGGAAAATATATGCAGGACTGCACTTTGGAGCTTCTGGCCAGATCCATCTGGAACAGGTTATTGCATCGTTCATGTTATGAGATGGCAATTACAATTCAGACTCTGAACGAAGCAGGCCTCAGCTGATGGCGTAAGGTAGTCCATCTTTGAAAAAGGAGAAGGAACCCTCCCCAGACACCAGGAGTTTGCAGTTGGGATTCTGTCCTGGGAGGTGGAAGAAAAAAGCCCTACTCTTTTTCAGGCAGAATTAGGGTTTGAGACCAAGTTTCCCATGTGCTTAGTGCTATTGATGTGGCAGTAGGGTGATGTGTGTAGTTCAGATTACTGCCTGTCATGCGTTATATCAACATGTGACAGTATCAAAAGCTTGCTTATCTGGCTGTCTCCAAGAACACTTTGATCAATCTCCATAATCAGGTGAAAGCCCAACTTGTGAATCTCATGGAGCTTAGGGGTGCTATCAAAATGCAATTGTTCCTGCAAATACCCAGCAGTTGTGCTCTAAGAGTTTTACCAGTTTTGCTGGTAGACAATTTGGTTTGGTAGGAGCAAAATGGATGTTTTAAGCATCTAAAGCTTGGTCATAAAGTGTCAGCTATTGGCAAAGGCCTTTGGTGAATTCAGATCTGTGTGGCTGTGTAAAAGATGTCTAAGACTTGTCACTTCCAATGACTTTGGGCTTGCATGCTTATCCCCATACGGCCCTGTGTGATTTGACTCTGCTCCAGCTGTTGGACAATGTCCTTGAGAACTTTAAAAAACCGACAAGAACATCTAAGAAGGGTATTTGGCAGATGTAGTCCTGGAGAAGTGTAAGTATAATTTCAGATAGAATTAAAAAAGGAGCTGAAGTGTTGTAGTTAGTAGATGAGGACTTGTTTTTGTGAAGCAGACTTTTTTTCAGGGGTGCTGAGTGTAGTTAACTCTTATTGAGTTCCCTGACCTAAATACAGCTTTTGTCTTGGCATTCAGAAGCTGTTAGATTATGTTCTCCAGTACTGAGGGTCCCTGCTAACCGAGTGTTGTGCGTTATCTGCAGGAGCATGGTGTAATTCATACATTCAGTCATCTCATCCAAGGAGGTTAGAGTTAAGGTTATAAGACATAGCTTGTGCCCCTTATGTTCATATATTACACAATTTTTGAAATCCAAGGCTCAAGCATAATTAGAGCTATAGTTTCAACCCCAGCTACAGGTTTTATACTCTGTTTTTTATCCACTCCAGCTGTCAGATGGAGACAGGAGAAATCAAGACATTTGTACAGTATTCCTTCTTAAGGGAGCCCCTTAGCTCAGTGCCATTTCTGACAGTTTGTCTCTCGGTGAGTTGCTTACATCACTTGCCTTTGTCTCTGTGAAGTAGAATGTTAATCTCACCCCCACTGGTGCCGATATGACTGGTGGGTGCTCAGAGCATCTGCTTTGCTGTAGAGCTGTTTCTCATCGTTTCAGTAGAACACACACCTAACGTGCACTGCTACTTTTAGACTTCCTTAGGAATAAAGGGTTTCCTCAAATGGAAGACTCAACAGAAATTCAAAGTATTCATTTAATGTCCATGTCTGTATTTAATTTCAGTGTTCATCTTTAGATGTAGCATAATCTTTGCAGCGTCTGATTGCTTACTTCTCACATCTCATAGATGTTCTGCTTGACCTACTAAAGCTCTGCCTGTGGCGAAGTTGCAAGCCACCTTGAAAAAGTACTTTACTTCCTTCCTTTTCAGTCATAACTGGAGATCTGCAAAGATATGTCTTTCCTGAGAAATATTTCAATTCACAAACCATTCTCTTAAGCATGGGGTCAGTTTAAAAAGGGCCAGTGTTTGTAGACAAGCCATTTGTTTTCCTTTGAACGTTTAATTTGTTTATTCCTGTTTCCAAATAATCCCCAAACAATACAGTTCCTGTAGCTGCGATCATCATGAATTCAAGTTATTCACCTCCCAGAGGGTCAGAACTTTCATCAGTATGCCATTGGCACGAAGCAGTGAGTGTTGCATATTCATTGTCCGAGACACCGGCTAGAGGGCCTCCAAAAAGCCTGACTTTTCTTTTTTTTTTTCTTTTTTTTTTTTGGTTCTCAGAGCAAGGAAAACAATCCCTTCCCTTCTTCAGTCCCTTGATAAGGGTTTCTGTCCAATAACGGTGCTCTCTGCTCTGAGGCACATTTAACTGTGAAGTTTGCAGTGGGAGAGGCTTTCCTTCAAGCTGTTAGTGTTTTATCCTGGCAGGCTCCTCGAGGTTGTTGTGAGGAGTCTAGCCAGTTGGTGAGCTTTGTAATCTAAACCAGCTGTCCCAGGCTGAGGCCCCCATTTGCATTGTTTAACATACTTAGAAAATGAAGTGTTCATTTTTAACATTCCTCCTCCAATTGGTTTAATGCTGAATTACAGAAGAGAACTAAGCAAAACCAGGTGCTTTCTCTGTATTCTCTCCAGTGTCTGAGGAGGTACAGACGGCTCCTGATCTTCTCCGTTACTTGCTATTTCATTCTTTGGACTATAAATGACTGAGGAACTGAAGTGCTAGCAGAGGGTAATGTTTGGAAAAACTTTCTAGTTATTCATCAGCGCAGACTCTGGTTTTTTTTCCACCTTTCCCCAACGGTTTTGGACATGCAAGGATTAAAAAGGTAAGCGGTATGCATGAAACTTCTTTACTTACTGAAGGGAAACCTACTTGTGGAAAATATCTGTGGCGGGGATTCGGTATGCCAATCCACTTGCTAAAGCCATTTGCAAAGAGACAGGATCTCAATGGTCAGAGGTGGGGAAAGACGATCCGTCTGTTACTAAAGCTGTGCTGTCTCTGACGAATTCCTTCTTGATCTGTGCTTATACTCTGCGCTTTAGAAACCCCCTCATCCGCAGGAGTGCTGAATTGTGACAGCAAACGATCCCACTGGCCACAGTGATTGATTTGAAACTAATTAGTTACTATTGCAGAGTTAATTACTAGTTTAAAATATTTTGCCTGCTGGGCAAGCTACTGTGACCAGCTGAACGTAGTGTTGATAGGTTGTGCTGCATGTCTGTTAATAATTCTTGAGGGGATTTGAGATCTAAAGTAACGAGCAAATTGAGATGGTGGTTGCATGCAGAACACATACGAGGCAGTAAGGTCACCCCCCAAGAGGAAAGAATATATCATCCTGTAACAATGGAAACTAAAGACCATCTAGAAATGTATGAGTTTTGTCTGACCAGTTTTGTATGCGATTTTGTTAGCGTGCACCACTCTGCAATAAGGTAGAGCATAGCCCAGTTCCTAGGTATGTTAATGTTCAGCTATAACCTGCTTTATTTCCTTCTAGTGCTGTTCTTGCTATATACAAAGTGAGTATGCAGTCTTTATACCAGTGCATGCTTTAAAAACTCTTCAAAAATATTTGGGGAATCAATAAACAAAGTGCAAACCTAAACAGATAACGTTGTATTTTGAATGTTTTGCATCTGACTCTAAGGAAAAGTCTATGCAGATTTTGCCTGCCTTTGTCACTCAAAAGCTGCCAAGAAGCACGATCTGTCTCTGCAGCACTATGAACAACCATTTTAGGGTGTATGTTTACTTTTCAGAGTTTGTGCCTGTCTCCTCATTCAAAAAAAATTTGTTCAACTATGTTGGTCACTGTTTGTGTGTGGTTTTGTCTGATGCATTTGTAGGTCTTGTTCAGCAGCTCAGTTTGCATTGGAAATCAGAGACAGCTCTAAGAGAGAAAGTTGGCAGCTTGCTTGTGTAGCAGAACTTAAGGCTACCTGAAATATCCCTTGCTTCCTGTACTGGTTTTGTGGGAATGTGTTGTATACAGTTGCCATTCAGAACTAGAATCCAAGATAAGCAAGATGTGGGTCTAATTGTATTGAGAAGAAATGTTACATAAGGCAGTATCAAAGCACTGAAATCCATAGTACATTGAAAAAAAAAAAGATTTCTTACTGTCCTGGTTTTCTGTCTGTTCGTAAATACTTGCAAGTGGGAGCGTAGCTGACCAGAATTTTCATGCTCTGGGTAAGGAGTTCCAAATACAGCCACAGAGCTCTGTTAGCGAGGTATCCTCTTCTTTCAGTTGCAGTGAAGAGACCCAGTAGGTCCCACTAGGTGCTAAGATGACATAACTGGGGAAGGCTCCATTGAAGATAGCGACTTCTAGTAGCTGATGACCTGGCACAGTGTGTCTACTTGCAGAGCAACGTATTGCTCAAGGCTGACTAAAGGGACAGAATCTGGCCCTAAGAAAATGTATTAATCTCAGATATAGTCTCCTGAGGATGAAATGCGGTTTAGCGGTTAGAGCAACTGGCTTGGATTCAGGACCTCCTGCATGACATGTCTGCAGCCCTGCCAGTGCGTTGCACTGTGAGCTTAGGCAGGGCCTGTGCTCTGATTTACCCATCTGTAAAATGCGCATAATGTGCAAGAAAAACTTTGATATTCTCAAAAGAAAGGTGTCGGAGAGGGACAAAAATACTTTCTGGAATATTACACACTGGTTCATTAAGCAGCTGCTGCATGGGGTATCATAAAAAATAGGTGAGTTAATGGACATGTTCAGTCTGATCCTGATCCCAGTTGCATAAAACCATAGCAAAATTAGTGACTCTGAGATCTGAATCTGGCCCACAGTTTTATTGCTTCCATTCCAGAGGCCAAATTCATGTTAGCAAATCTCTGTGGAGTACACTGAAGTGTCACTAGAAATTAATTTGTCCATGTGTATTTAATTCTATATAATGAGCCTGGATATCAGAAGGTTTTCAGCCTATTTTCTATGCACATTACAGGATACTGACTGCTTTCACACTGGCCGTCTGCCTTTCAAGCCCTGGAAAAGCACAGGTGAGAGGTGCACGCAGAGATCTATGTACTGTTTTGTACTGAAGCGCTATATGGCATGAGACTTAACTGGCTAGCAGGTGAATAGGAAGCTCTGTGGTCTGGGGTTTACATGAAAAGGAAGCTGTGTGGTCTAAGGGTTTAGAGGGGAGAACCTGGAGCCAGCAGGATTCTGGAGTTGAACATGGACTGAGCTTATTGACTCATCCTTGCCAGCTCAGCAAAATATCCCTGTAGAAACCTGGACCTCACTGAAAACCTGATTCTGCCTCTGAACTGAACACTTCTGGAAAAGGAAATACGAAAAGCCATCCCACAAGAGCAGGGACAGCTCAGTTCTGTGGTAGGGAACATCCACATTTGGAAAACTTATTCATATAAATAGTTATTTTCTGTGTATAGCAGGATTTTGTCTTAAAACTGTTTAATTTTGGACTGTGATCCTGAATGACTGCATCCTAGTTTTCATTATAATTTATGCCCAAAACCATTTTTGCTCAAGAGGCAGGGCTTTTGAGGGTGGATGGAAGTAAAGCAGTCCAGTTCTTGAAATAGCAGAAGCATTAGTTCTTTGTGTTCTTGGGCTCCAAGTGGACTTTAAATTAGGAAAAACAGTTCCCAAAGGCATGTTGAGTTTGAACTCCTAGTTGATAATCCAGATATACTCAGTGTCCAGAGCTGTGTTTTTAAATACCTTTGCCAAAAGACTCTGAAATGTAGTTGGTTTTTTTTCTATTATATTGAAAATTTCCTGCACATGGCATGCTTATTGATATTTTTGTGAACATTGGATCTGTATGGGAAATGCTTTTCATGCCCCTGGAGAATTTTTGAGATGTCTTTAAGGGTTTGTTTTTACAATTTAAAAGATATTGTTTCCATTGCCATTTTTGATGATAAAACTTGTACCGTAAATTGATTTTGAAGTCTAAGCAAAAGGCAACTTGAAACCAAGATGATAGCAACAAATTCTTTCTGAAGATATTGAAACCGGTCATTTCAACAATATTGTAATCTTTTCTAGAATAAAGTTCTAAGAAGTTGAAACCAGTTCTACAGTAGTTTCAGTGTTTCTGAATCATCGCTTACTGTCCAAAAGAAAATGTTTGTTAAAAAAAATCTTAACTTTTCCTGCTAACCTAGGTGTAGTGTATACACCGCAGTACAGAAAAGAGAACAAAAAGTGGAGTACATACATTCTTCAAAACATGAGGCTGATTACACGTTCTCCCATCAGAATATCTTGGCTTTCCACAGTATGATACCAAAACATCTCAGAATGCCAAAATAAATGAAGGCAGAATTCCTTCATAGTTGTTTGACACTTCTAGTAGTGGGTTTATGTATTGATGTGTGCCAGTGGCAGGTGCAGCCCAAATAGTGCCGTGTGTTTCACTTCATGTCCCATCCCTAGTTCCTGCAATGGCCCGCTTCCACTGACTTATCCATCTCACCCCTTGTCTCCTATCTACAACTTACTACTTATCAAAAAATGAACCAAGTACTTTACTCCTCCACTGATTTATTCCACAAAGTCAAAGAATAAGTGCCTTTATCATTTCACAAAAAGGAAGAATCTTGAACACGCTCCATCCCTCTGCCCTCTAGTTTCTTCAGTGGTTCCTGTTTTCTGGATATCTCTTGCTTACATTCTTCAGTATGACCTATTCACTGCCAGGATCCTGTGCTTGTGAAAACTGCCTGGCCTGTGGCTAAATAGGTGGAGACCCAGTCAAAAACTAGGGAGAGCAGGGTATCATTTTAATGGGCTTTGACACAATCGACACCAGGACTGTCACTTTTTTCAAACTGCTGAGGGTCACTGATGGGGTGCTGAAGACTCCACGTTGCAGCCCTGATAAAAACCAGCACCATAGGGTAGGAAGGAACAAGTAACCTTGCAGGCCTAGAACATGTGTCACATAAAGATTTATCCTCTAAAAATCAAAAGGTTTGGTGTAAAGTAAAAGCCTTATTTTTATTGAACTTGTTATAAAAATGGCTTCAATTCAGTTAGATGACTAACATTGTTGTCCGAAAAGCAGGTTCGTAGCCCAGTGTGCAATAAGCCAATTGTCATGCGACATGTTGAGACATGTGTATTGAATTGTCTATATGTGGTATTTTAGAGCCTGTTAGAGAAGTTAGCTAGTTCCTTTTAACTGAGCATCCCTGTTCTGGCAAGAACAAGACCCCAAAACAGAAGAATGTACTTTGTGTTAACAACTGGTATGGAGCTCATGGTGTATGTGCTGAGGTCTCAGGTTCATGCCTTCCTGATTGTCCTTTGGGGAAGGGACTTTATTTTGGTGTACTGTATAGTGCTGAATGATTGTATTAAGCATCATAACCCAGATGAGCATTTGACTCTGCAACCCTCTCATTTCAGTCACTGACTGTCCTTTGTTTTCTCATTTTAGCAACAATGCACTAATGGGTTTGACCTGGACCGTGCCTCTGGGCAGTGCTTAGGTAGGACTTAATTAAATCAATACATTTAAATTGGGGTTCAGAAATACTGGCTTATTGAGTTAACTTTGTGCTGCTGTTAGTATGTTTTCGTTGAGAAGTTCTTGCTGTGTGACAAATATGTGTGTTTGTGTATCTGTACATACAAAAATACATATGTATATATATAAATACCTGTGTGTGTTTACAAAGCAGAAGTGTATAATGATCTTTGACATTGTTGAGATCCTGACTGGCTGACAGTGCTTTTCAAATAGCTGTGATGCACTGGGATGAGTTTGGGAGCTCACCCTAGTTGCCAAATGAAAAGGGTTATTTACCCTCCTCTTTGTCCTCCAGGACTATTTACTGTCTTTGGCAGTGTCCACCTGGAGGGTCAGATAAAGCCTACCACTGCTCAGGGTTGAAACTCCAAGTAAATTGTTGAGGCAATATAGGGAAACACACACTTTGCCCTATAGCATTTTTTTATCAGTGGCATTCAGTCTCCAGGGCAGCATCTTCTGCGTGCATTAAGGTCACTCAAACAGTGAGGGAAAAACAAGCAACAGATTGCTTGTACTATCATAGCACCCTACGGCTTCTGTGCTCTGAGAACCGAGAGAATGGTTTGTTCGGCTAAACCATTTGTATCTTTCTAAATTTAATTCAGCAATTATCTCAATCAGAGCAAGAAAGAGGCCTGAACCATATCCCCGGACCAGAACATCCCTAACTTTTTCTGTGGGAGGGAGCTCGGGAGTTCCAAATCGGGATCCAAGTTTCACAGCTGGGCAAACCAAACCACCAATGTTTGAAATCCTGATCTGTATGTTGTGGTTTGGATAGACCCTCTAGCAGAAATAGGCAGTAGCATGCTGTAGCCATATGTAAATCAGTGTTTAAACCGAACATTTATAGAATAACAAAGCAGGCTTTCCCCTCTCACTCTACCTTCTAATAGTGAAGTAAAACAAGTAGAAGAGAGGCTATGTAGAATATACGGGATGTTTCCTGGTTTAGTGTGATCTGATTTCAAAGTGAGGCTCCACAGGGAAAGATTAGCTTTTCTGTTCAAAGAGAGTGTCAAATTTTTTAGCAAAGTCTCGAGAAAAACATGGTAACTATTTTTTGGATAAGTCCCATTAAGAAGCGAGCACTGATTTAGCTTTTGCAATTTCCTTCCAGATATTGATGAATGCCGGACTATTCCTGAGGCCTGCAGAGGAGATATGGTGTGTGTCAACCAGAATGGTGGCTATTTATGCGTACCCCGAACAAACCCAGTGTATCGGTCACCATATCTGAATCCTTATTCAAATATTTATCCACCGCCCCCAGCACCAGGCCCTGTTCCTAACTACCCTACTGTTACAAGACCTCTGATGTGTCGATTTGGTTACCAGTTGGATGAAAACAATCAGTGTGCTGGTAAGTAGTAGAAATATTTAATCTATATTTTTATTTCTAGTAAAGCTTGTCTGACATTGGAGAAACAATTGTCCTGTAATTGTCCTTTAGTTATTGTCTTTTGAAGTTCAGCTACTTTTTTTGAAGGATGTGAGCTCTACATTTCATATAGTCGTTATTCAATGCAAACTAATATATGATTTAGTCCTATTATTTAATTAGGAAACCCACTTTTATGAGAGAAGTAATGATTTTACAAGATAAACAACCATCTACTGGCAGGTGATTTGTCAATGCCTCAGAGGCATGCCTTTTATGCTTATGACTCTTTCCTTGAGAGAGAAGATAGGTGGCCCTCCATTTGAAGCATTAGGTGGGCACTGGGGAAACTTGATTCCGTCCTTGACAGTATGTGACCTTGTTCAGATTTCTGGACCTTGGTCTTCCTCCTTTAAATGGTATAAATAAGAGTTATTTCCTTCCATGTTTTGTGTTCTTCACTTAGACTGTGAGACCTTTGGAGGACATACATTGCTTATCTAGAGGGTGGTACACAACTGTTAGCACTACCAGCTGAGACTGGAAGTCCCTTGCTCAAGTCACTTCACAAACACAGGGAAAGAATCACTGCCCCAGCAGAGCATTGACATTGTCTTAGCACCTTGATATTCCCCAGTCTCCAATACAAAAACCAAATAACCCAACAGAAAATTTCTTATGTTGGTAGTTTTTCTACTTTTGCATCTTTTGCTAGATTCTGATTCCACTTACTTCATTTTATACTGTGTTTAACTTGGATATAAGCTGCTCCTGTGTTACTCAAATTTAAGGGTGATTTAGATTATATCCCTTTGGTTTGCTTGCTTTTTGTAATGTCATGTTATGAAGGAATGGAGAAAAAACTTCTGAACTAAATTGAAGTAAATTCCACTGGCCAAACTTGAAATGAAGAGATCAGGTCCAAACTGATCATTGGCAGCTGCTCAGGTTAAATGCTGGAGATGCAGCCCATAGGTCTACCACAAAGTTGATGTATAACCACAACTTATTTCTGTGCCTCAGTTGTAAAGTGAATTTTTTTTTTTATCTGTTATTATATGAAGATTTTTATCAAAACCTTTTTTGAAATAGGACTGGTCTTTGACAAGAATAAAAGCCCAAACTACAGAAGTTCTGAGCTTTCAATAGAGAATTTTGCCTGTCTGTAGACTAAGGAACTGCATTTAACTCAGAGCATTTATTTTTTGAATGGTGCTGCAGAACAACACAAGAGCTAAAACTGACTTGTCTCTTGGGCCGATTCTGCCCTATTGTCTGAAATTTCTGGCAGAACTTGGTTTCAGATGATGTACTTTGCTTCCCTAGTGAGGGGACCATGATGCTTCATGGGAGCTGTGAGAGTCTAGATTTAAATTCAGATACTTTGGGGCGCATTTTCCTGTATTTGAATCACTGCCGTCATTATATTCCAAGGTGGGAAAAACGTGTTTTCTAACCAGCGTGAGTAGTAATACCTACTGGAAAATTAATAAAGCTGGTTTTTTTTAATGAGGAGTTTTGAAAACCTGGGATAACTGATGAGTTTATGTAAAAATAAGCATGTATACTATCCAGTCCTTTGAAAATTGCAACTAGTACTTCTGATCTTAGCAAATTGATCAACCTCAGTTATTTAATCTACTGACTTGTAGGCTTCCAGGAGTGTTTTCATTTTGCTAACTTTGATGTAGAAGAATCAGGAAATGGGGCAGTTAGTGGAAAAGAAGCGCTGAAATCAAAGGGGAAATGAGAGCCCTGTATTTTACTCTCTCTGGCCTGCCACACGCAAACCGTACTAATCAAAACAGGTGGCTTTTGGAAACTTCTACAGTGGGCCTTCCAGCCTGCAAATGGCATATATGTTCCTATCCAAGCTGGCAGAAATATGAGGACTAATGCTTTCTTCAGTCAGGGCTGTTCCCTTCTGTCACTTTAACTTTCAAATACGGGAATTTAATTGTGAGGGAAAGTTTGGCAAATAGAGACATTAACAAGAATAGATGAGAAAGGACTGACTGCCATTTGAGTACCACAGTTATCTGGAAGCAGTTTTTGAAAGTCTACATCAGGTTTGAATTTTGGCAGATGATAGATCATATTTGTGTTAGAGGAAGAAAAACAAAACTTAAAGAAAACAAGACCTGTCAGAGCGAAGGGGTCTCTGCTGGGGTTAGATTTCATTTTTCATTTAGGGAAATCCACTGGAGATGTTCGCTGTCTTGATGCAGTATTTATTTTTGTATCTGTGTGCCCTAGGATGGAACGTGTGAGCGCCAAGGGAAGCGGTAGGAGTACAGGTCTCACTGCAGTGATGGTAGGAAGGACTGAACCCCTGTTTCCAGGACTTCTGGTGTAGTCAACAGGGGCGATGTGCAGCCTTGTGCTTGAAGGCTTTGGAGACGAGGCACCAGGGAACCTTGACAGGGTCCTCAGGAACCACCAAAATGTCACTTGGATCATCAAGGAAGTTTGAATCACATGAGTCATGGCTCCATCTTCTTATAAGTTAATTATAAGCATTGCAGCATGTTAGTAGTATTTCAGTTGCTCGGTGCTTCCCTGCTTGTCAGCATTCAGCATGCTTTTAGGATACAAAGCCCTTCAAGGGTTAATTTTGTGGTGGAATGGTTGAAAAGAGTAAACTGGATGCTATTTTGCCCAGTAGCTGAGCCACTATATAACTTACAGGTTTGTTATGATGGTGTTCTGGCACCGCCTTCCAGTACCTTCTTTCCAAATAAAATTAGTCACAGGTATTTCCATTAGAGATGATGAGACTTTTTGCTGTTGACTTCAGGGGAATCAGAACTATTCTAATGCCAATGTTTCTGAGAAATCTCCAGTTTTTAACAGAGTGCACATTTTTGTCTGGTCAGATATGGGGTTACAGGTCTGGGCCACATTTTCCATACCTAGGCCAACAGAAATCTTTACTTTCTCTTTGAATTCCAGTCAAAACAGCTTATTAAACACAGGAACCTTCCCTGGGAGATTTGCAGCCTCAGCTTTGAAGCACTGAGCTTGTTCAAGAGACTTCCAAAGTGCAACAGGATAAAAATTTGATCTGAAAGCTGTATGAGACTTAACAAGCTCTTTTTCTTTTTTTAATCCCCCCCTTTGCTAGAGCTGACAGAAACGTAGGAAGGCTCTGAGAGGGTCGCTCTGTCCCGACCTGGCATCTGGCCTGCCTGCCAAGGCTCCATGTTCCCTGGCTCTCAGAGGAATGTGCACCCCGGGTGGTTCAAATAACATTCCCCCTTGTGGGGGCTGATATATCCCAACACAGAAAAAAAAAAAAAAAAAAAAAAAAAAAGCCATTCGGGGCCGTGTATTCTCCCCACCAAGAAAAAAAAAAAAAAAAAAAAAAAAAAAGCCATTCTTCTCCCTTTCAGGCTTTTTTGGCTTTTTCTTTTCTGGCCTGGATGGTCACAGGCAGGTGTTAGGTGTCCACATTCCTTCCCCATCCCATTTGCCACTCAGTCTGAACAAGACTCCCATCTCCAGATCTCGTCCTTTGTGAAAACAAAACCTTTCCTGGCACAAATGCCCCTCAAAGTGCCCTGTCAGTGACAACTTTGCCCACTCTGTGGGGTGCAGAAGTAGCTGTAGCCATTTGTAGCCACAGACAGAGAAATATTTTAGTGATAGTTAGTTTTTAATTCTTCTGTGGGTTTGATTCCTGATACATGGTATTTTTACCCCTGGAGTTGCTGAATGCTTTATATCTTGTACATATAAATGTACTGTGTTTTCAACAGCACGAAGCCTGTGTAAACTCATTCCAAAGCAGGTTGGGAATGATTTATAACCACAATTAACGCTGGAATAAAGGACCACATACAGGAAAAAGCAAAGAACATCTAGCACTAGAGCGCTGCTTGAATTGTTTGTCTTCTAACACTACTTCTCTATAAATACAGAATGGTTAGTCATAATAATGACTTTTTGTTCAAGGAACTTGGTCTAGGAACTGTTGGCAAGATTAAACTGGAGCGAGGGCCCATGTTCTTGCATTATACATTCGTAAGCTGAGAGCCCTTTCCAATTTCCCTTCACTCCACCTTGCTGTTTCCTGATTTACAATGATCTTTAAAACATGCCTCAAACACAGATCCTTCTGGGCATTGTGGAAAGAACTGTAATGGGTGGGCTCTTATTTTTGCTTTCTCTCCCATTAATGTACACGCACAATGTGAGGAGACGACGGGGGTGGGGAGGTGTCGAAGAGGGCTGAATGGAGGGATTGGAGAAAGCAGACTGTAACAGCAGAGAAGTAGGTATTGTAAGAAAGGTATAAGCATAAGGCGAGTATGGCCTAGAGACAGAAAAAAGGGAGGAGGCCAGAGGAGTTGGTTTAACCAAAAAAAAAAAAAAAAAAACGCATCATCTTTATTTTTAAAACAAAAGCTAAAAGGAAGAAGCATGAAAGCAGAGGGAAATGGCAAGATGCTCTCTCCAAGCAGAAGAGAGTTCATCTGTGGAGTAGTCATTGCTTCAGCTTTCCTCATTTCCTCATTTCTCAAAGACCTCATACATCCCCCATCTACAGGTCCCCAGTCCTATATTTGTGGAGTGAAACTCCTTCCTTCAGAATGCTACCTTTGCACAGATGGGTTTTAGATCATTATCATTTATATTGCAGGGATAAAAACCCCTTAAAACCTACATCCAAGCCTGCAATCGCACTGACCTGCCCTGTGCACAACCTCATTAAGAACAGCCTATGCCTCGATGAGTTTTCAAGCAAAATAAAGGAACCAGATGTGCGTGTCTGGGGAGAGGGAAGGGAAATGAAGATACAGAGAACTGAAAGAAGGTGCCCAGGTCTTGCAGCAGGCCCACGGCTGTGCTGGGGATAGAGCCCAGAATTCCTTACCGAATGGCTTAGCCGCTAAGCCAGGCTGCCTCCTAACAGTGACTTTCCTAGTGACATCTCTGGGCATAAAGAAACAGGAGGAAGAAAAGGAGGGAAATGCAGCAAGAAGATTATCCCTTGTAAGGGGTTGTGTAAAGGAAAAACAAATAGAATCCACTCCTGCCATTGCCTTTTTTAACCCTATTTGGTTCAGCCTTGTGTCTTTCCCTTCTCCTCTTGGTCTGTGAGACAATCTGTTGCTATTCCAGAGGGCCAGTTCCTAAAATCTATGCATAAGTCCCTGTTAGGGCAGGACTGCCATTATGTCCAAATTAACTAGAAAGAAAAAAAGGAATATTGCATGAGAATAGGTTCTGTAAGAGGTTGAGAACAGCCTCCTGAAAGGATATGTAATTGATGACATCTCCTTTATTCATAAGATGGTTTTCCTGTAGGGTTTTTTATGGGCAAATATAAATTTGGACTTCATGCTGCCATAGCAACAGAAAGGTTGCCTCTGAAGCATCTCAAGAAGAAGCTATAGTTAATGGCTAAGACTTGGGTTGGAGCCTTTTGCATTCAGTTCCTGACTTTGCCACAGATAAACGTGCTGGTTATTTTGGGGCTTCAGGTCATTCTGTGTAAACTGAAATAATAATTCAGCTTCAGGATTGTACCAAGGGTAATTTCATAAGTAGATGATAGCTGCTGAGATAACTCCCTGAGAAGTATCATGTAAAAATATGTCACCAGGAGGAGAAAGGCCCAGTTTAATAATCCTACAACAGTGAAGCTCGAAGTGAGATACGTAGAACTTATTTACTTTCCTAGTGCACTAAACTGCTTGGAAATCACTGGGCACTTTTGTCTGTGTTTCTGCAT
This sequence comes from Egretta garzetta, assembly GCF_000687185.1. Lineage (NCBI taxonomy): Eukaryota > Metazoa > Chordata > Aves > Pelecaniformes > Ardeidae > Egretta > Egretta garzetta. Next base: position 1,084,800 of record NW_009258688.1, read on the forward strand.
AGATCAGAGGAGAGGGAAAGTCCCAGAACTTTACCAGTATCTCTCATTTGCTTCAGGAATACCTGTGCTACAAAAGCTTGGAGTGGTTATTTGATCCTGAGGTTTTTCAGTCACTATCTACTTACACTGTGCTCATTTCTTTTTTTAGCACAATTCAAGGTGGTTGACACTTGATTATCTAATGTAATGAGACTAGACAAGCCAGTTAAAATAAAGACATGGAAAATACAAACTATGTGCATTAAGACAGAATGCCATATGCCAGGGGACTAATGGAAGAAGGATCATTAACATCACAGAGTACAAACATACATAGTATAGCCCTGTCCCATTGGATAAACCCACATTGTACAGTTCTAAACAAACATAACTATAATTCTTCTGGGTCCAGCCTCATTGCTTCTGATCTGATGGCCTGATCTATTCACAGCCTCACAGTCTTCATAAAGGTAATCATGAGTTGACCGTAAAATATTCCTGGGCAAAAAGGCACATCTGAAAACACTCAGAGTTCCTTCCTCCCTCAGGAAACCATTGCACCAGCACAGAGGATGGGCCAGAGCTGAGGAAAGGCAAGATTCAGCTAGTCCCTACAGCAGGGTCCATCACAGTACGGTTATTCCTACAGAAATTTGACCATCAATAAACGTATCTTCCCCCAGCAGAATTTACCAAGGAGAATGAAGGTGGAAATGCTGCTTTTTGCTGAAGTGAATCCATTTGTGGTGGAGCAGTTGGTTTGATAGAAAAGGTTGCTGTGCATATCTGTCTGTAGCAGGGTAAATTGAGCCTTCTGTGGCTTGGATTATTCCTTCTTTCATTCTTCACTAAGTGCAGCATGGGAGGAGTACGGTCTGGTGGTTAAAGCACAGGCGAGTGCTTCATTTATTTGTGAAGCTTCTACTACTCACAAAGAAGTGACTAAAATTAAACCAAGAAATATAACATGCAAGCCAAGAAGACTGGCATGTTATTGAGAAAACTGGCATCTCCGTGGACTGGAATGAAAAATAGCAGGCTCCTGGGTATGACAAAGTGAAACAGTAAGCGCAAGTCCATCATGCTGCATGTCAGTGCCTTTCAAGCATCACTGACAGACTGTATTTATGTGTGATGATGTGAGAAGGGGAAATAAAATAAACTTAGCTACAGTATAGCCACAACTGAACTTGACTGAACTACAGCTGTACTGGGTAGATAGCTGGATAGTCAACTGGAGATCAAAAACTCTTAGACCTCTGATTACAGTCCCTCTTGGCTTCAGTGAAGATTTTAGGATCTTGGAGCAGAAGTTCTTGCAGTGAATTTATTAGGTTGAAGTTAATCTGTCTTGAGCCTAAGCCACTGACCATAAGTAGCTTATGGTCAGGGAGTTTGGTACCATCTCCTGCCAGACTCCTGATACCATGATAATGATTTCCTAGACATTGTGAGGGAAGAATAGACAGCTGGTCAGAAAATCACTTTATGAGTAAAAACCATGGCCACCAGGAGTGTTTGAATTTGCTTTCAGCTTTAGCTTGAGCTAATCTGATTTTGTCTGTGGAAATGTCTTCACCTGTTTATTAGGGGTGATTAAACGTTTTCTGGTTTCTTCTGTATAGAGTCTGGGAGCCATGAGGGAAGCACAGTGGCATGTGGAGGGAGACAGACGAATGAGAATGTGTCACATTACAAAACATAACTTGTTTGTATGCAGAGACAGGGCATAAGCATAGAAGGGACAATGCCCATATCTTCTTAGATATGCAGGCCACAGTGTAGACACAGGAAGGTTAAAATCTCTCTAGACTGTGACCTCTCTAATTCATGATGTGTTTCAGTTTTCCCTCTTTCTTGGAACTGTATGATACTTTGGTATACCAGGTGGCAAGAACCCAGGAATCCCATCTCCCTTGTGCTTTGTAGACTGCAGAGGGAAAGGGTATGCAGGGGAAAGGTTTAACAGATGCTCTGGGGTTCAGTTGGTTTAATGGCCTCGGTTAAGCTTGGTCTCTGAATTGGGGGTTATTGGTCACTGGGCTCTGAGCCAGATAATACATAGACTTCAGTTGTCACCAAGAGCTAGTTGGCAGGAGGTTATATCTGACTCACTTCAGAGGACCAGTAATCGTGCCCAGCCTGCCATATCCTCAGGTATGTGCTGGCCAGGGTAGGGCTCTCACCCCTGCTGTTAATCTCTGAATGATTCCTTAGACTCACTGCTAACAGCAGTTTGATACTTGGGGCTTTGTGGCTGCCTTGCCTTTATTATGTCTTACTTCCAGGGATTTCAGCAGTGCCAGATCAGTTAAAGCCACTATGTACCAATTAGCTCTGTCTGCTCTGGAGCAGATTTTGTGAGCTTTCCTTTGTGGGATATCTGTCACGCAAGGAAGTCCTGCCAACTAGACAATTACAAGGCTTAAAATAAAATTAAGCCACCTAAAGGTGCTGGAAGATTGATAGACTTCATGAGTACCCGTCCCCAATCCATTGGCTCTGTTGCTTGTTCTTCTCTCATTTTCCTATGTGTGTCTGTTTTGGCTGTGGATGACAGTCCATGCCTAGCTTTCTGCTGGGACCCTCAGAGACTTTGGTTGTATAAATGACACCTTCTCTACCTCCCTGTGGCATAATGTGCAGAGTTCAGTACGTGATAAGAGTGTCTCTCCTTACCTGAAAGGCTTATTTGTTTTCAGTGCCCTTCATAGCACCAGCATTCTGCTCAGGCCTACGCTAATTTTTGCATATATTTGCAGCACCCACAGTACCTAGAGATGGCAGTGTTCTCAGTGACTTAAAAGTCACCATTTTTCTTGGCCTCTCCTTTATATTTTTTGGGTCAGATTTGTTTCTTTTTGCTTGGTTCCAGCCTGAAATTGGCCACGGTTGTATGTCACAATCAAGATGTTAAGCCAAAATATATAGAAATATGAATTGGCTCCTTTGCCAATATAAATCAGCCAGATGGACCGTACATTTTGCCAGACTCTATAGGCAGAGGTAATGTGCTGGCAGTGTTCCTTTGTCTTGTCCCTAAGACACCAGATATATGACAGAGCTGCCACGCTGAAAGAGAAGAGCTGTCTGGTGTTGTGTGGAGTTTAACATGCTCTGACTCCTTCATCTGCCAATTGACTGGCTTCCCATTTTAGTGTTTCAATGAGATGAGAGAATTTTTCAAAGAAAATAAAGCTACCAGAAGATGAATGGGAGTTACACACCACCAGCCCAGTTCAGGGAAGTAGTATCAATGTTGTTCTTCTTGGCTGGGGTGTGCTGCCCATTGGGGATGACAGGATGTGCTAAACTTCATCTTCAGTTTTAACACCAGCAAAACCCTCTCTGCTTTTCGTTCTTTTCAACTCTAACTCATGGTTGCAGGTGCCCTGTGGTATAAGGCTACACTGCAGTGTGAGGACAAGGATGGTCCAGATGATAAGGCAGTAGTATAGGTGAGAGGACAGCTGAAATGAAGGCCCAGGTCCCCAAAGCTCAGTTAGGTTCCGTGCTCTCATTGACCTTCATCCTCAATGGAACTTGAGCATGCAAATGCCCATTGACCTGGTCTGCAGTCTTTGCCACAGGCTGCCAGTATGGCCTCAGACCTCTCTGATCAATATTGTTTTCAGAATTGTCTGCTTATCTGAGGAATCTCAATATCTGAGCAGTCAGCTGGAAATCCTTGAGGGGTCTAGGTTTTCACACAGAGACATTCAGCACTTTCTCAAAGTCAGGGTGTGTATGCTGCCTTCATTTGGGCACCTGCAAGTGTGTATATACAAACTCAAAAGTCCTTCTGAGGGGTGCGTCATAAATTTGCAGGGTCTGAATGAATCCATGATCTGCTGCTTAGTCTCACACTGCATTGTTTGGTTTGGGTTTTGTTTTGGTTTTCCACAAAAAGAACTAATTTTAATATCTGCTTCGTTATAATATTTTGAGCTTGTTTCCATTTTCTAATTCTTTTTTTTTTTTTTGATGAAGTAAAATTCTTATTTTCCAGCCAGCCCCCTGAGTAAATTGCTGGTTGGATCAAAGGCATTAACCGGTTTTGTGGTACAACCTCAACATATCTATAGGTGACACAAAGATTATAAAAACAGTAATACACAGAAGTCTAGAAAAGCTATAGTTGTGGTCAGGAAATTAAGGGACTGGAAACCCAGCAGTAGAAGAAAAGATAACCTAATGCATGGACATCTGATGGAAGATGAACAGTAGAAGGAAATGATGTCAAGAGCAGCATAGCATGGGGCAGTTTCTGGAAGTGTCACTAAGACTTCTCATCGCAGAACAGAGAAGGAATAGTCCATTAATATGTTCTGCTGAGAATGGATCCAACCTACTGGCATTAAGTGTAAGTACTTTACTACCAGATAAATGTAGGTAAGTTCATGGAAATCTCAGTATAGAACAACAGTAAATTGGGGGCATTATTGAGGCTGACTTTGATTAAAAGAGTTATGTGTATTATAAAGCTTAGAGTAAGATGACAGCAACTGGAACTGTAAATGTCAGAGAAGCAGAAGTTGTGAATGGTGAGTGGTACAAAAGAATGATTATTCCTGAGTAGGGTATAATCTGCTGAAATGAAGGAAAATTACTTTTAGACTGAACATAATAAAGCCCTTTATGACAGTGCAGTGTATCAGGTTATACGAGAATACACTGCGGATGTTGTAGCAGAGGAATAGTACATAATGTATCAGCAGAAGCATGTAAAAGCACAGAAGAACTGTGAGCAAGGAAGAGTCTTTCACAAATTGGGGACAGGATCAATGTTATCAGGTGTCTTTAAACTGCTGTACTTTTGATATATTTGATATATTTCCAGCTTCCAGTGTGCACAGAGGCACAAAAGCAAACTGTTTGCTTTGTCTAACGCTGCAGATTAAAAGTTCATAGCATGGGTAAGAGCCTCCACCCATTAAATAACAGTTATTGTCACTATGGTGGAGCATCACAAAGCTGAGATAGCTTAAAGGGGTAGCCTGACATCCCCTTTCCGAAGGAGGAATCTTGGAGCAGTGCAGAGTCAGTTTGCCAGACTGCCACTCCTTACTCCTGGAGCAGGAACAGGGCCGGGGAGAGGAGATGTGGTCTGAAAGTTGCTAATTTCCTGCTATCGCAACCCCTGTGGGGAATCCCAAACCAGGCATAGGCTGGAGCAGCCTTGGATCATGCTTATGTGTTTCAAAGGCAGACTGCAGCAATATATACAACACTTGTTGCCAGCAAACCACTAAGCGCTGCATCTGGAGCTTTAATTCAGAAGCAGATTTGAATTATTTTAATTAAAAGCAGGGCTGACTTTGTGATGGAATAGCCTAGAACTGTGCACTTACAGCGATCCGTTGGTTTCATGCAGTCATCCCAAACAACTGTAGCATGACAGCTTTAGGAAGGAGGTGTTCTTCCCCTCTAAATCAGTGCTATTTGAAGATAATGGTTTTGTAAAGCCTGTATTATGTTATTCAGGTAGTACATTGCATTTTGGGACAAATTTCTCAGTGAAATTTGTGAATTTTTTTATTTTCTTTTTTGGCTTGCAACATGACAGTTTGGCTCATTGACATTTTCAAGAGGTTTAACTCTTGCTGAACATAGCTGAAAAGTGGCATAAGAGAATAAGACTTTTTTTACTGGGTTACACATAAGACTTCCAACACTGCATATGGTTTTAATTGAAAAAAGTGAAAATTTTATCTCCATCTTTCCCAGGCAATTTTGAAAATCTTAGTGTAGATTTGAGCCCAGAGAGCTATGGCATAGATGTGTCCTACACGGACTGGAGAATACCTCTGAATGTAATTAGCAGCTGACAGTTTGCAGTATACCCATTAATGGCCCAGCAGGTCATGTGCATTCTGAAACTGATAAGGGATGTATACCGTCACAAGATACAAAATACCATCACACTCTGCTCCACCAAAATTTCAAGCTGACATCTAGAAGCTTGGGACATGAAACCATTTCAGAAATGCATGATCCATCTGTGGTTCATTCCCTCTGATCTGGGGAGGGACGTGAAGTGCTGAATTAAGCACTGTCTGCAGTATTTGATTGGAGATCATTAGAAAGACTACAAATGATGAAATGCTAGTCATGCTGAGGATTTGCTAGACATGTTTCTGTGCTGGAGATTGTGCCTTCTAAAATGTGCCTGCCCTCTTGCATGACTGAGCATGTCCAGAGACCTTGTGGTAATAACAGGCTAATAAAGGAAAGTACTATGATAAAGGAAATAATGTAATTTAGTTTTTCACTAGAGCAGGACCACATGATGGAAAATTCACTGGGATGTGCCTTCTGGAGAGTAAGAGTAAGAGTTTGCTCCAGGAATAACCACAGACATTAAATGTTCCTGCTGGTTGGGAACATTGCCTTTTTTGTTTATTTATTTACTTTTTTTTTTAATTACCTAAACAGAACATGTTTTTTTCAGGCCAGGCTCCTTGGAATTTAATCATTTGCCTTGGGAATGCTCGTTGTGAACATGTGTCTTTCTGAGCTTTCTGGGTACTGTGAGAGCTGGTGGGACTGCCTGAGACATTGGCAATATGACTGGCCACGTGTTCAGACTTTAGCACTAGTCAGCAATTTCTGTATTCTGGGGCAAAGAAGGTATGCTTACCTTGAAACTTTGGGGACAAAAATGTGCAGATCTGTATGTGTGAGTAGGGCAGTCCTGGTTCTAGCTGTGTTTGTACATCATCCAATGAAATAGTTCTCCCACCTCAACAGTTTCTAGTAAATTAAGCAGAGATTCACAAAATATTGCCACTGTGATGAACCACACTGATAACAAGGTTTACAACTGATCTGCATATACAAGCATTCTAAATATTTTCTGTTAGCTGCCTCCAGGAGAGGGTTCAGAGTGCAGTGGATTCCTGTTGCCTTCACAGGCACCCAGTTCTTCCAGTCATACTGGTCGCCTGATAAGAAGGACATGGGCATACTGAAGGGTATCCAGAAAAGGACCAGAATGGTTGTTAGAGGGTGGGACCACATAATGTGCAAGGAGAGACTGAGAGAAGCGGATTTACTCTGTCTTAAGAAAATGAGGCTGGTGAGGAATTGTATTGGTTGCTGTCTTCAACTGTCTAATGTGAGCATGTAGAGAAGATGAAGCCAGATTCATCTCAGAGGTGAATATGGACAGGAACAGGCAAAAGTTGCAATATGGGAAATTCTTATTAGATATAAGTAGAAACATTATCACTGTGAAGGTGGTCAAACACTGGAACAGAGGTTCATAAAGTTTGTGGCTATCCTTGAAGAAATTCAAACCCCAGCTGGAGAAGGCCCTGAGCATTCTGACTGAATTGAGTGCTTTGAGTGGAGGCTTGGACCAGATGACTTCCAGAGGTCAACTCCAACATGCCTCATACAATGGTTCTGAGACTGCAGTGCCTGAAGTGCAGGAGCCTGTGTCTGATACTGGTTCTTGCCTTTAATTTATCTAAGACTCCCATCAAATGTAAGTGATATTCTCTTTGTCACATAGACTTTGAGTTTTAGCATTGATTTTAAAGTGCTGTAAGATCTTTGGATGGAAGCTGATATAATGAAGTAGAAGCAATAATCAGAAGTGAAGGATTTTATTCCCAGTTTTCAGTGAAGTGAATCTTAAGTTTCACAGAATGCAAATTCAGTCAAGACCATCCAGATCGACACATTTGTTTTATGCCAGGATTAGTACAGGGGAAGAAGATCTGCCCTTATCTCGACTGATTTATTAATTGACAGATGGGGGCCAAGACTCCTGCAAGTGTTAGATAACTTCTGTTAGAAATGTTCTTTGCTGCAGTTTCAGCCTCGTATCTTGTCTTGCCTGGGAGTTTCACAGCTGTCCAGAACCTATTGTGGTCTTGCTCAAAACTGGCAGTTCTTGGAGCTAAACAAAACACCCTTTCTGCCTCTAAAGGCTCAGCACATCTGCTTTGAGGGCTTGTTATCTCAGGATTTCACAAATGTTGAAAGTTTCTATCCTAATTTATGTGTTAGAGGTAACTGCATGGGTTTTAAAACAGAGAGAGAGAGAAAGGGAGAAAGCCCTTTGAAATGAAACACCTCTTTTTCCAGGGAGCCATGAACTGAGAGTAAGGAGAGCAGGAGAATTGCCAGTAGACATCCACATCACACACTAACTGGAACAAAGTAAACCTCCCGTATCCATACAGTTTTCATTTATCCAGGAAGGTTTGCAACCCAGTTGGCTGGCGGCAATTTTTGGAACATTGCAAGCAAATGTGGCTCAGTCATTATAAACCAGTGAATGCCAAATCTGAGTTAAAGCCAGTTATTTGAGCAGGGATTATAGGCATTTTCCAATGATCACCACCACAGAAATAAATAAATAGATGGCTTGCTATGTATACACTCAAAGGGGAATGTTGCCTAACATGCATAGCTCTTTGCTATTAACAGTAATGAGGACACAGCTGTCTGAGCCTGGAAGCCAGTATTTGCAGAAGATAATTCTCAAAGATTTTTCTTCTCCACTGGCTTTTGTCCACTACCCATTCTTTACTTACAAAAGAGCCCCAAAAGCCCTAACATTTATACAAGAATTACCTTGGCTTTGTGGCGCTTTTGAGATTGTTATAAAGCATGCTGACAAATGGACAGTTTTGAAACTCAGATGAATATGAAAAACAATTTTCTCCCCTGATAAGCTCCCCAATGCCCTTAGTGCCAAGCATAACACTGTCTTTGTAGTCAATCATGACATCTCCTAGAGCATCTGGCAGGGGTTGCTGCCATGGGCAGGGATCTGAAGCTCTCCCTTCTTAAGGGAAGGACTTCTAACTCCCACTGCCTGCAGAGCTTGTGGCTGTGCCTGAGCAGACCAGTGATGTGAGTGTTGAGCCATGCATAGCTGGTCAGCTCTACAGAGCTTCTAGAGCAAATATAAAACTGCCCCACTGCCCAGACACACACTCTGCAAGCACTGTTGGTGCAGCCAGGCTCTTTCCCCTGGTTTTATCAGCTAGGTTCAGGGAATAAGGTCTTAGATTCCTGGAGAAAGGAAAAGCACTGTAGTCTCCATTGCGTGTGTGTTCAACTCATGCAGTCCAAGTGACATGAGGCAATCTACAGCCGTGTCACCTCTGGAGCCACCTTGCACGCTCAAGCCAAGCAGCTTTGAATCCAGTCTGTTCCTGAACAAAATGCTTGTGGTGATTGCTGAAGCTTTGTGAGAGATTAGTTAGTGATGAATCTTATATTACTATTCCAGTTTCCCATAATGGGGATACCTTATTCATACACATGCATGGGGTCCTCTTTTTTTTCATGTATATTCAAGATTTTAAGGTATGCCATGAGAGTGACTAGAGCATCCGTACTGAATTCTCTCTAGGGGTATGTACATCTTGCATACCTAGAATCTCTCTTGTATTTTCAGGTCTTCAACACTTCACTCCCCTGGTTGTTTGTACAACATGCTTGAGCAATGGTTAAAGCTTTTGTCATGTTGCACATCCAAAGCGGCTGCATTTTAATGGAAGAAGCAAGCCTTCCAAGTTTCTGTTATATCCTGCAGGTGGATATTTGCATCCCTTTGTTTTCATTGCAGCTTTAATTTCTGGATCCATTTGGATCAATTCCTTTCGCCGTATTAAAAGTAGGGCTGTTCTCTTCTTTACTAGTTATTGTGGTCTATTCACAGTCTCAGGCCTCTTCAGCCTGCCAAAACACTTGGAAAAAGAGCTCTTAATGACTCAGTTAAAAAGTACGGTCAAGAAGTTCACTTATTAGAGGAAATGTAAACTGACCACCAATTGGCTAAACCAGCTGGCTGGACTATTTGTGCTAGTGATTTCTCAAAGCTCCCTGGGGAGCAAAAGTGGGAATAGCAGTTCTCTTCTTTTAGTTCTCTCATGCTCTGTACCCTAACAGAAAAGTCTTTGAAAGAATTCGTTGGAGGAGAAGCCAATTGGATTTCACAGACATGTTTAAAAGCTTTATAAATAGTGCTTTAAACTCCTGTATTTTTAATATATTCCTTGTTACAGGGTCTTTTTAAACTATCCCATAGAATTGCAGACAAAATATTCAATGCAGCCATAGAAAATTCACTTTTCCAGCGTTAATGGTTCTGCTCCTCTTCTGTAAAACTTTACAAGCCTTCTTTAGAGGTTCTTGCATGAGACTATTTCATACCATGCTGCAAAGGGAGGATTGTAAGGACCTTTTGCTAGAGGTATGTTTGTTTTAATTTCATTGTGTGCATTTCCTGGCTCTGACTGCACATCTTTTTTATTTCTATTCCAATAGAAAGCATCACTTGCATAACCTCCCAGCAGCTGGGAGCATTCTCAGTATGTGCTCACTAGCTCCTCTCACCACCCTATCAGCAGACCTCAGTGTAGCATATGAGCATACAAAATAGGTAATTTTGAGAAATGGGTAGTACAACAGTAGCGCTCCATTTATTCAGCTGAAAAATGTTTTTTGCTGATGAAGATGAAACCATGTACCTCGTAATTCAGCAGACCCAGTGTCATCACTGGGATGCTAACACATCTCTACCCCACGCCAGCAGGGTACTTGGGTGACTCTTGTTCTGCTGTACTACTTGGAATAGTGTAAGTGTAGCGGGGAAATAACTGAGATTCCCAAATCACATGCATTGACCATGGATTTCTTAAGTTGTGCAGAACTTGCAACAAAAAATCATGAATTCAGACAGTACAGTTAAGCTCCAGTCCATGGAGCTTCCATGTTTAAGCAAAGCCCTTCACTGAAATTGGTAGTTTTTCTCATTTCTGACCCCAGAATTAACATGAAGACTATGCATTTGTGCAAAAGCTCTCGTGGGATGCTGGAAATAGTCCACACAACTGCGTGTGATCTTGCACCAACAGGCAGCCCTGGTAATTGGTGGGAGTGAGGAGCTGTGGTCATGCAGGTGATGCCAAGTGTACGATCCACGCATGGGTCAGTTCTGAGCAGAAGGGGGAGAGGCCACTGCCCCTTTTGTCCCCTTGCTATGCACTTATCTGCATGGCTGTCCTATAAATCTCAATCACAGAAGCAGGACTAGAACTGTGCTCAGAGAGCAAAGCCCTTTCACAGTTTAGCTGTTGTTTATCATCTTTGAGTAATGTTAAAAGTGTGCTAGCTAAGGAAAGGCTCAGATAGCTGGCAGGAGATCTAGAACCTGTGACACATGTTGAGCAATTTTCATACCAGGCGGAAGGAGCAGCATTACAGATTCATGCCTCACACTACTTAGTATCCACTTCCAGGCTGACCATCTATGTGAAAAAAAACCCACTTTAATCCTTGTTTAGCAATCAATCGATAACATAATGCATATGGGATGCAGATAGAAAATGGATTCAGCAATCAACGGCCAGTCCTCAGACACTGAAATATGCAATTAAACAGGTGTTTAGGGAGTTGATCTTGGATTGTGTCCAAGCTCAGCAGGGTCAGTCGTCCTTGGAAAAAAACACTGACCCCACACAGCAGCAGTTTGATTTTGGCTTCATTCTGCACTTTAGGAATGCGGCATTGTTATTTCTCCCCTTTTCTTATCAAATGTAATTATCTTGAGAAAAAAAAGTTTTGAGAAAACATGTGATTTCACTGAGTAAAAATCTACTACTGAGGAAATTATTTCTCAGTGTCCAAATAAGGACTGGGGAGAAGTTTGGGGAAAGCGCTGTGTTCCAAGTAATCTTGGAACTGATACCCATGTTACTGAGCTCGGATGTTTAGTCCTGGCCTGCAATTATTCCTGTAAAAAATAGACATCCAATCTTTGTATTATTTTAAAATGGAGCCCCGAGGGTTATAAATGACTGAACAAGTTTCAGTGTTTGAGCAGACAGAGATTCTGGAAGGCTGGAATGAACTCGCAGCCTTGAGCCTCCCTGCAAGAACTTTGTATCTCGAGAGTGGGGTGAGCTCCAGTGGTTGTGATGGCACAACAGCGGGACTAAAATACAGACAGCATAAAAGAAAGAATTAGGGCCCCAAAATCACCCACACCTCCTAGTAGAAGGGGAAGAACACTTTCCATGGCAAACTTTTTTCGATCTGCAAGACCTGTGCTCTCACCACTGTCAAATTAATCTTTAGCCTTACTGTGTTGAACCCTGTGGTGCTAATGGCTCTCAAATAATCATGATGGCAAAACCACACCCACTTTTGTCAATGGTTGATCAGAAGAAGGAAACACAGCCATAGCTGCTACTGCGACCCACAGAAATTTGTGGCATGATTATCAGAATTCATTACTTAAGAAAGGAAGTCAAGCATGCTAAATATGTTCCAAATAGAACAAAATGTAACAGTCCATCTGCGAAACAGCGCACATTGCCAAAAGCATATCGTCTTGGAAATCTGCTGTCCACATTGGCTTCCCTCTTGAATACAGAATCCAAGCAAAGTTTCTCTTCTAATCGCCAAAGTCTCCAAGAATCTGGTTCTAGCTCAGAGATGGTAAGTCCACGTCCTTCCATGCTCTGTGCTAGGGGCGTTGCCACAGTGCCAGCCAGCAAGGAAAGGAGCTGTCATGGAGCGGTCACAGCACCCTGAGCATGGACCACACCTGTGGAGGGATAAGCATAGTCATGGATCCCACCACTTTCAACACCAACAGATGGACTTAACAAGGTAATAGCCTCCCTTGTTCCTGTAGTGGCAGGTGCAAATCATCTTGGGATGGAGCTTCTTTGGTAAGCTTTCCACAAGCACCCTGTTATGTCATACATAACCACATGCTCATAAATATCAAAATGAAACTCATCAATATATTTACTTTTTTTTTCTTTTAAAAGTAGCTTTTTGTCAAGAAAGTCTTTTCCTCAAGGGCTCTAATATTGTCTCTGAACAAATGAGCTGATCTTAAGGACTTTGTTTCCTTCTGTATTCTTTAATGCATAAAGTCTTGTTTATGCACAAAGTCCTGTTTTTCTGAGCAGAAGAAAGGCAAACAGTGACTTTACTTACAGTTTTTGAACATCACCTTCCAGTGGGCAGACGCGTCCAGTTCCTAAGCACCTCTGCTCCTTCTCCTCTTGTCTGCTGGCTTTCTCCCTGGCTGTCCACCTCTTGAAGTCACTTAGCTTTCCAAACAATCTCCTACTTCCTGCATGTCCACGTCCCCTAATCTGCAGTTTAGCCCTCTCTGGGCTCTTTGATTCAACAGATTGTCTGTGGTAGTAACTTGGATTCTTCCTCTTTGTCTTGCTTCATGCTTCATAAAGATGCAATCATTCTATGTGTCCTGAAAGGAAGGTGGTTGACATGCCCAACATCTGTAGGCTGATGACTCAACATCTTCTAGCATAAGAATGATAGCAGCATTTTCTAAGTTTTCCATATTCTTTCTGCAGTTATTACAAACATTAGAAGTACAATATCTCTCAATAAAAATAAAATTTATTGATAAAAGTATGAATAAATATTGAAAAATTGCACATGTGTACATTTAAATCTTTGCAAAGGAGAAATTGCTTGGAAGAACTCTACAAATTCCTGCCCCCATTTTCAGTAGTTTCAGTGGACAAGATAGACCTCCCAGTGACCTAGGAAATGAAAAAAGATGTGAGGTAAGCAGAAAATCTCAAGTGTGATGGTTATGGATATAGGTAAAAATAACTAAATGTTGAATGATGTTAAATCATTCAATGAAGACTTTAAGACACCACTTCGACCATATAATCTGTATTTTTCGTGACACAGGCCATAGAACCTTACCCAGCATTGCTGTTTCAAGCACACATTTTTTTTGCTACAGCATATTTCAAAGAAGAAATACTGTTCAGGTATAAGGCCCTAAAGGGAACATCTACCATGTGCTTTATTATGTTTTCCAGATGGTTAATCAGTAGTACTACTAAAACCTGTGTCTTTTTTTTGTTTTGAATTCATCTTCTAAACATTGAAGTTCATCCCATTGTCTTTTGCTAGCTTTAGTGACCACCTCCAGCTAAAAACTTTGTTTCCATGAAGATGTTTATAGATCACAGGCAAATATACATTGAACCTTTTCTTAAATAGATTATTAAATGGAGCATTATTTTGCTCTGAGACAAATTTTCGTGACTTGGAATTACTCTTTGGAGATTTCCTGATCTCTTTGCAATATTGCTTTTTGAAGTGTTGACACCAGAAATGTATTTCAGTAATTATTTTACTAATGCGAAATACAGTGGTAGGAACAATTTCCTGTGTCTGCTTGCTGTTCGCATGTTTATGCTTGTCCTTTCAGCAGCACTGTGTCAGGAAAAGTTCATGTTCAAGTGGTTATCTTTAATGACCCCAGAGTTATTTTCATGACCAACATCTCTTACTCTTGATATATTACCTCTCATTTGTCTGCCTTGAAATGTGCTTTCAAATCTGCCCACCATACCTAGCAAATTACTTTTATATAAGAGTTCTGCTCACTTTTTAGTTCGTAACTCCACCACCTTGTGATTCTCTGCATTTTATCCCAAATGTGGAATCGGTGGACCAAAACCAGATCCTCAGGATCCTGTAGACACTCGCAGAATGATTCCACGCTTATGATTCTCTCTTGAGATTTCTGGTCTCCTAGTTTTAGCCTCTTTCATTTGAGCAGTATTGAATATGTCTGGTCTTAATTCAGCAGATTAGAGTACTGGTTTTCTTTTTATGCTGTGATTTCTTGCAATATTATTGATACAAATGAGAGTGGCTTCAGTCCTGCATTCTTCGTGAACGTGAGTCTGTACAAAAGATCACTATATCTTCTGATGAGAATTAGCCTCCTGGTGAGATGTGTTGTTGTACCACAGTTTCACATCTAGGTTTTCTTTCTGACTATATTAATCTGCTGCCTGTTTTTTTTGTATGCATGGCTTTAAAATTATTTCCTTTTTTAAAAATTTATGGGCAATGAATTAAAAATGTCATTCATTGTTCTATGCCATGGCTGAATTCTGAAGAATCCATGAAGATTACTGCTAGCTTTTACAGATAATAAAACACAAAGCCAGTAATTTGCATGCTAAACACAATTAGTTCATTTATTTATTTTGACATTGTAAATGATATCTATCCAGTCACCAGGCATCCTGCCATCCATTAAAAATACAATCGGTACCAATAAAAACAAAGCATCAGCACGTCACATCCCACAAAGGCAGCCAGGCAGCCAGAAATATTACCCCTCCCCCCCTTTCTCCACCCTTCCAATCCCCAAATGAAACCCCATTGCCCCAGCCACCTCACCTCTGTCAAAATGTCAAGTAAACAGAACATCACACCCCAGGGTTGCTAGACCAAACCACCACAGCAAAAAATTTTTAAGGCAGACACACTGAGCTAAGAGATTGGGGTGTGGCTCATTTTGGAATATTTGGGCTCAGGCTCTTTGCAGCAAGGGCTTTCTGACAAATGTATAAGGAGATGCCGCCTACCTATTCGCTCATTCAGTCAGTAAACCAAAGAACTTTAAAACTCATGGCTTCAAGCTCTGTGTTCGTTGTAGGTGATATTTCTTAGGAGGCAGAGAGCAGTGGTCTGGATGGACCGTGTGGTTGCTCTCAGTATTCAGCTGGGAAGTAATAAAGTGAATCGTTCCCACTCCAGGTCAAATTTTAATTTCAGTCTGGACTTCTGCCTGAAATCCTGCCCGAACCTCTGCCCTTGAAACTAGCTGTGGGAACAGTAATGTGAATTCAACTGGAAGGATGGATGAGAGAATATAGATGACTGCTAATTTGACAGCACACAGCAGCATAATCAAGAGCCGAGACATCCAGGGTGAGTGTGGACCAAGCACTCCTTGGCAAGAGAAGTTTTGAACAGGGACACATCCTGCCCTGCCTTGGTTCTCTAGTGTGGTTTTAAGTGCTGAACAGCTGCTCTCTCAAAATCAGGAACCTCTAAGGAGTCACCCAGAACCACTAGTCACTTGGGAAAATTTGGACTACTTACTCAAAATGATTAGGTATGACGATTTTTAATATCCTCTTGTTTCCAGATATAATGTCACGGCAACAGTCTTTGTCTGTAGGGGTAAGAAGAGGTGTGGTAGGTAGATAACTTCCAATTTGCCACTGACTGTGTCAATAGTTCTCTCTCTATTTCAGTAACTACTGGAAACTTTGAGGTTCAATGCACCATTAGGGTAGAACAGTAACATTGTGAATAGCCTAGAGTTTAGCTGAAAGAGCCTTTGATGCCTCTGAGGCCTCCTAGTAGAACACAATGCTTTCAGAATGATGGTTAATATATTTACTTTAGATCTCATCAGCCAGTGTAGAGGCTGCACAAAATTTCTGAAAAAGTCACATCTTTAAGTGTTCATATAATAGTTGAGTGGTCGCAGGCTAGTCCTTTAATTCCTTAGTCTTGAATTTCCTGGTTGAAATCCAAGGGCACTGATATTTGTCACCAAGTGGGACATTGCAGCGTTTCATAGTACAGTTTGATTTGTATTAGGATTGGAAAGCTTCAAATAAAAATGGACTAATTGTGAACTGGCTCTATATAAGAGGACAGGCCCTGCCCTGAATAGATGCTAAACAGTGAGGGAGGCTGGATTAAGACAGAGATTTTGTTATCCCTTTTTTTCAAATAGGAAGCAGGCCAGTGGAAGATAAAAAGCGAGGATGAGTTCCCACAGGGTATATTCTCAGCACATGAGTTATGGTGTGGTCACTGCCGCTGTGCCGGTGCCTTGTCCTGCATAGTAACTACCAGGCATCTTAGTCTGTTTTCACTGAGGACAGATCTAATTTGTATTTGCTTCCTAGTTCACCTCATGGCTATCCTTCTTGTAGCCACATACTGAGTAACCTAGCCAAAATCACAAGAAGAGGTATTCAATAACACCAGCCATTAGTAAAACCTAGACTTGCTCTTGGGATGCAGGTAATGTTTTCTAAGGATCTTGGTGATGAAAGGTACTAAAAGCAGGTTAAGTACAATGAAAACCATCTTTGTATATCAGTGATGAGTGACACCATCCAATGCTTTCATGATACTGATGTAGAAATCATCAAATATCACAATCTGTTAACACCTTGCATGGGGCGGGCATGGGGTTTCTAGGGTTTCTTGCTAGCTTGCTTCACTTCAGTAACTCTTCTGCTCTCCATCTGATTAGACTTTACTTTGGGGCTCAGACAACTCGTTGCAGTATTTCTTTCCATGGTGAAGACTGCCACACAGGTTATGCTGGGTCAGAGGCACTCTTCCACGCTCCAGAAAGCTTCATCTCAGGGACTTCTTAGCCACATGTTTTATCCTTGTATTGAGTAGTCCTTACAATTTTTTTTTTCTGAACTTGTCTTATCTGCTTTGAACCCACAAAACTACTGCCAATTTAGTATCATGTACGTTTAGCATCATAGGCAGAGGTGGTACAAATGAGCTTTGAAATTATATTCCCAGGGGATGAACACACCTAAGATTTACATTTGAAGGGGACAGAAATAAGATGTGCCACCAGAATAAGAAATTATTTACAGATTATTGACTAGCTGTAAGGTTGTTTCCACTTGCAATTTTCCACTCAACCAAAAATGCCCTAAGCGTGTTTTGATACAGTTTCTACGCTGGCACTGAAGTCTAGTGAATCCATTATGGGAAATCTCTCAAAGTTTTATGGCTAGTTTTCTCCCCAGTGGAAATAATTTGGATTTTTTATTTTCCTTTCCCTGTCAAATGTCTAGTTTTGACTTTATCAACCATATGAGTTGTCGCTGTATGCCACACTGTGTAAATGGGCTGGGCAAGGCACCCTCTGTCTCCCAGCGCTGATATTCTTCAAGAGGATACCTAATGGTTAGCCAATTGTTGCACTGACATTTCTCTCAGTGTGCAAGTATCAGCTTTCACTTAGTGAGTCCATGTAATGTAAATAACCCCTGGCAGACAGGCTGGGATTATACTACCTGTGTGAACTGAGAAGGTTGCTTGCCAAAAATAATTGGTTTGATTGCATTGGCTGGGTCTTTCAGAGTTTAACGGTGCAACATGGTAAGGAGCAATCTTAGAGAAAGCCGAAGACATGTAATATAGAATTGGGTGTGTGCACTCAGGCCCAAGCAAAAAGATTTGATGCTACCAGTAAAGCTGTTTATACCTGTTGGTTGCATAAAACTTCATTAATGAAGTCAGTGAGGTATTATTCAGTGTAAGATGTGGGGAGACAAGGTGTTCTGCATAGACAATTTCAGATTGACCAGGTTTTCTAGGGACAGCAGAAACTTCACAGGTAGCCTCTGTTGTAAAAAATTCTGCGTTCAAATGGAAATATGTCTCCAATACCACCACTAAAGGTGAAGACTACAAGTAAGCAAAGAAATCTGCTTGGTAGATAACAAAGAAAAGAGGATCGATCTCTTGCTTTACCAGAGTTATTGTACTACTGCTTACGCAACTGCTACAAAGATGAGTCAGGAACAAAACTGATCCCGTAGCTACCCATTGCTTTGGTGAAGGATGCATGTTGTATCCCTGCAAGAAAGATGCACCCCAGAAGAGTGGAGGATCTATAGTCTTCAAACAGCATTGCTACCATATGTGGTGGTAAGACCCTGACCCTCATTTTGTCTCCACTGTGCTTCAGCTATTAATGTTACTGGAAGCAGTGAGCATGGAAAGTGAAAATCTCCTTAAGTTCAGGGTAGGCTAGAAACAGCAAAATTGGCCAGATCCTAAGGTCCCACTCCTCAAGGAATAAGCAAACGTGACAAATAGAAAGCTTTTTCATTTAGAAAACATTAGCATCATTCTTATTAAATTTATGGTTAGATAAAATCTGTGTTCAAGTACTACCAATTCTGCGTGATACGTTGTATGAAGGGAGGATCCAGAACTTTTAGCCCAATCACAGAAGCAATAGCTGAACTGAACAATGTATCTATGTACCTATATAGTCTAGACTTGTTATCTTGCCCCTTTCCCACTTCCCTCACCATTTTGCCAACCTTCATCTAGCCAATAAATACATGGGAACTGATTTCTGACAGAGTTAATTACCTCTAATTGTGCCACTCCTGTTATCTTACCAGCTTTAACTCACCATAAATTGGTCTGGTACAGATGTTGGCAAGATAAGAACTCTAGACTCACTCCATATATATATATAATATGTATGTATTTATTTATGTATCTGAACATGTTAGATATGCTGCTGTGGTAGATTGGTTCAGTTATTTCATGACTGCTGGGATTTTACAGTTGACTTGCTGTGCCAGGTGCCTCAGCCGCAGATATTGAGGCGTAATTTCTGCCCTCTGCTGCCTGCTCCAGCCCAGTGAGATGCTTTCAGTCATGACCCAACAATGTCTGGGTTAATAAGAATTGGGGGGGATCAAGGGAGTAGCATTGCTTGGATGATATAGTACTTCAGCAAAGGCCAGTGCACAGTATGCTGGAATAAAAAATAGTTTAGGTATCAATAAATAAAATGCAGAAATCTGAGTTGGCTGAAAAAATGACACAATTTATCTTTTGATATTTTCATTTCTGACATCTAGAGGCAAACCCAACGCCAGAAACATCACGGAAGAGATTGAGCAAGAAGGAATTCAAACTGAACTTCTGACTCTGAAGGCATTTTTAATCAGTTAGGTTCCAGGATCCTGGCTTATATAAATTTAGGAATGCTATTCACCTCCTTTGTGGGGAAAAAAAAAAAAAAACAACAAACCAAACCAAAACAAAAAACCCCTCAGCCCACAACAAAAATACCCTAAGGGGTTGTAATAAAAAACCAAATACATTAAAAACAATAAGGATGGTGAAAAAATTAAAAAGAAAAGGATTTTATTGTCAGGAAATTGATTCCAGGGAAGTATATGGGGTTTTTTTCAGGTAAAGGTTGATTTTGGTTGAACCTTCTGTCAGAAAAATTAGAGTGAGGTAATCCGCATTGGTGCGGTAGGAAGTAATTTTTTTTATATGTCTGAGTTGTGTTTGTACATCTCTTGAACTCCCATTCATCTCTTACTCTGCAGTGGGGTTATATAGCCCTTTCAGCAGCCTTGCCCTAGGGCTGAACACTGCCCCATAGCATGGAAATCGCAGTTTGGTGACAAAGCAAATGTGGAAGTAATAAAAAGCTCAAGGAAATGTGATCCCTTTCTTGAGGAGCTCTGAGAAACACTGGGTCACCTGCAAAAGGGAGAGATCTTATGAGCACCGTCAGTTCTTGCTGCCCTCTGACATTTGTTACTATGAATTTTACTTCAGGTTATGGTCATTCTCCCTACTCCACCACACTTTGGTTCCTCACACAGAGCCAGTGTACATATTGGGAGTGCAAGTCCCCATACAGTGTGAACAATTTTTTATCGCTGCCATTTCTAATATTTTCTTGTTGTATTTCTGTGTTGCAGATGTGGATGAATGCGCTTCGGATTCTCACCAGTGTAACCCCACCCAGATCTGCATAAATACTGAGGGGGGCTATACCTGTTCCTGCACTGAAGGCTACTGGCTATTAGAAGGCCAGTGTTTAGGTAAAAACCTCATGCGACGTGGTATTTGAGCATCTGTGTATGTGTACTTGTGAATAGCTGAAATAATGTCACTGATCATCTTTGTCAAGTACACAGTTAAACCTTCGGCTACGTGGAAACTGTCTTTCATCTTTGTGAGTGCCAATGGTACACTTGGCAGAGAGACTCCCTTGCGGAACAAAAATGTAGATGTGAATGCCATATGACTAGCATCCATGTAACACGTGGGATTTTCATATTCCCAGTCTGAAGGATTCCCTTTCATATAAGATTAATAGCAAGCAGATACACAAAAAGATTTATTCTCAAACAGACCTGTCCTTTCCATACCATGTGGACCCAAAGGGATCAGTATTTTATACCAAGAAACAGGCCAGTAAATCCTCAGATTCAACCAACCCTTTTGCTTGGGGGTGAGAAAAAAACTACCTCTGACCGGGGCACCATTTTGGTACCTTCCAAGCAGTTTTATTTTGATTTTATTATTTTCTTTGCAGCAACGTCCTGTTCATCCTTTTAGCTCAGCCCTGTTGAAAAAAACATCCCTCAACAAACAGCATGGGAAAACCTTCCAGCTCCCCTCTCCTCCAGCCCATTGCCCTTACTTGACATGCCCATGGGATGATGAAGCGGGTGTTAATTTTAGGTACACAGATAGGACCTAGGAGAGAGGATACAACTTTTTTTTTAAGTTTGTTCTTTTTTTTTTTCCCCCTCGGCGCAGGCTGTTTGCCTGCCAGCTCTGTGGAGCTGGACCATCCTATCACAACACCTCTGCTGGAAGGAGAATGGGCTTTCCCTGCCCATTCATCCCTGGAGCCTCTCCAGTTATTTTCCAGCTTTCTCCTCCCAAGCACCGATTCCAGTGAAGGACTGACTCACGGCTGCTCTCCTAACTAAACAGCTGCTGTGTAACTCACCTGGCAGGGACAGAGCTGCGTCCCATCCCAGCTGGGGTCTGTGCGGCCATAGCTGCTTTAGGGAGTCACTGCCTTGCAGGTCCCCTAGTATATGAAGTCTCCAAGCCCCCTGCTCCTTAATCTCTGATAATTCCTCTTCTCTTGGGAAAAAAGGCTTGTGCCAGGGGTTGTACAGGTGTACATGATGGGGTGAGGATGAGGGAGGGCAGGTGATGCTCTGTATCACCTGTTTTGTTACCCATCTACTTCTCTCAGTTATAGCCCAAATGAAAGGGTCATGTGCAGCATTCAGGATCTGGATGTGAATCTAAAGTACTTTACTGCTTGATGGATATACCAGAGAACTGAAATGGCTGCATTGCTGAATTGATTAGAGTATCTGCTTATGCTATTTAAAATAGGCAATAACATGTTGCCCACTTCAAGTAATCATGGGGTGGATTATTACAAGGCAATGCAAAGAGCTAAGAGCAATTTGTGTTTAGACTTGCTATATTTTTTCCTAAGTGTCAAAACAATCTGTTTTCCATACTTTCCACTGGCCTCAGAGAAGTGATTTTTGCTGGCGTAAAGCAGTAAAAGACCATTTACTGTAATCAGCGGGCTGGGTTGGGTTTTAGACAGGCTTTTTTGGTGCACTGTTAGTAAACCACACTTGCAAAGAGCTACACTTCTGTCTGTTGTAATTATCCCAGTAAAGTTTATATAGGAGGAGCCAGTACAGCAGTATCCACACGACCCACCCACAAGAAGCAGCCCTGTAGAAGTCCTCATCCTCAAAATGTAGCACTCTTGAGATAACAGTCCTGCAAAAGCCAAAGCATGTATTTTAAATCATGCATTGTGTCAGTGAAATGAGGTATTAATTTACTTAAAACCCATGTCACTTCTTGCAGGATTTGTGCCAAGCCTACTGCTGGTGTACATACCATAGCTGACCCTGGCCTTTAGGTTATCGTGCTATTTAGAATGCAGTGGGAAATAAAAGCTAGTAAGGGTAAAACTGAGTGTCAGCGTCCTTGTTACTTTACACAGAGAGAGAATTTCCAAGGCTTTTGACGTGTTCAGAATGGTTTCCTGAGACTTTCTATGGCAGAACTGCCCCAGCGAGGCCAATGACATAAACTTGAATTGCAGGATGTAGCTGCTTATATAACAGATTCATAGCATTGTTGTTTTTATGGTATTACCACATCGTGTAAATGTTCAAGTTGTTCAAGAATTCAGCTTCCCAACACATTCTTAACACTAAAACAGGAAGCAGACAATTTAGCTAACAAATAATGAACTGCTGGAATTAGCGCAGATATATATGTGTACTTGTGAACCATAGAGAGAGTACTGTCATTTTGATTTTCACATGAGTTGGAACCTACCGTGGGGCTCATTTCACAAAAATCTGTGCCTTCCTGCTTTGCTCCTTCTGGCAAACTGACTGGAGATAATACACTTGGTTTTCTACTGCACAAACTTAACTTCAAAGCTTTGAGAGTAGCCATTAAAAAAATCTCCGTAAATCAAAAGCTAGTTGATACCAAAGGAAAAGTAAAGCCTTGGAAAGGACAACTACTCCAGGTGTTTCATTCCAGTTCTTAGTCCAGGGGCAAAATTCTTCTAGCACTTACCATCATACGTATCTTACAGCATCTTCTTGTGCTTATAACAGTCAGTTACGTGTATTGCTAATGCTGCAATTCAGCCCAAACTGCTATTTTGGCATTAAATTTATTGTTTACATTTTAGAGTCTATAACTTGTCAGTTAAAAATTAATATAAAATGGGAATGTGACTATTTGAAAAAAGTCTTGAAAGAATATGCTCTCAAAAAACCAGCTATTTAGTAACAAATACTGCTTTCCTAGTGAGTAGCTTTGGTATATGCAGAGGTAAAAAAAGTTTCTATCTGGACTCTGAGAAAACTTTGCTACAACATTGGCTGTGTTTGTGCTGACAGGCTGCCCAGATATCAGGTATGCTTCAAGGTAGCTCCTTAATGGGACTGACTCTGAGCTTCCCGATGACACCACATTAAGCTGCAGATTACAGCAATGACAATCAGTTCATAGGACATACTGACACATGTCAGCTGTTGATAAAAACACATTACTACGTTCTTCTGGGTAGAGATGTATTTTAACTATAAATCTCAATCTGACCTCCTGAAAGTTTGGCTATTACATCTGTAGCCAGTATGCTGGGTTATTTCTGTGTTACCGGTACTGCTGACTCAGTGTGTTTGCTGCTTTGTACCTGCATGTGGAAATGTAGACCACTCTGCTTTTCATCTTTCCCATCTATAGATATAGACGAATGTCGCTATGGCTACTGCCAGCAGCTGTGTGCCAACGTGCCCGGTTCCTACTCCTGTACGTGCAACCCAGGCTTTACCCTTAATGATGATGGAAGATCATGCCAAGGTACTGTGTATGACAAACCATGACTGGAATCTTTGGTCCCGACCCAGCAACACCCTTAACACTTACTTCATTTTTAGAATACAAGTAACCTTCCCAACACCGCTTTTGAAAATGTTTATAGGTTTGTCAGCCTGAGATGTTTCTGTAGTTTCACAGTACCTTGGAGGGGTACAGGTGCAACATGACCAGTGTATCAAGAGAAATAGGCACAGAGGCCCAAACCCCCTAAAACAGAGAGTTACTCAATTCACTGAAATTACCGAGAGTTTAGGCACTGAATTACTTTTAAAATCTGAGGCTGTGTGACCCACCTGATCTGCCAGATCAGTAAATTATATCTGAGTCTCCCATGTTCCAGACTAGGGTCCTGAATATTAGACCACCTTTTGCTGTGATGCGCTACCTCAATCAAAGTCAGCATTGCTTCTTCATAAACCCTCTCCCTAGTTAGGCAGGGAGCATCTTCCTACATGCTTTAGGAAATGGTCTGTGCTAATGATGTCCAGAAGCTGCTAATGTCCTAAAAGGAAAAAAAAAAAAAATTGGTTTTGTCTTAGCCCCAGGTTTCCATAAGGACCATTCCTCATTGTATTATCTTTCTCAGAAATATCCTGCTGCATTTTGTCTCAGGTCTGTTATGACAAAATCAGTTCAATGCTTTTAAAATTGCAGGGTGAAGACAGAAGCATTTGTAATAAATATTTCATCCCCATCTTCCATGTTATTTTTTTGATTTAAGACATTCCCAAAATGCTTCATTTCCACACAGGCTGTGTTTCCAACACACTATTTCCAGGCATCAGCCTGAATCCCAATAAACAATACTGACTTGGTTATACTTTTTCAGAACAAATCATTCTGATTGTACAGCATATCTCTTTGAAATGCTTTACAGTAATGAATTGAAAATAGAGTTTGGGGAGAAGTCACTGATGCATTGGGCATTGGTTTCCCATAGATGTGAATGAATGTACAAGCCAAAACCCTTGCACTCAGACCTGCGTCAACACCTATGGCTCTTTTCTCTGCCGCTGTGAACCGGGCTACGAACTGGAAGCTGATGGAGTTAACTGCAGTGGTAACTGTCTTTGGTTATTTATTTGGTTTGTTTCTTTAAATTCTGTTAGGCTTTCTTTTTCCAATGTATTGTTTCATACATGCTTTTTAACAAGTTTTTTGCCTTGGTCCATGGTTAGCAGCAGGATAGCTGCAACTCATATGATCTTCTTTCCAGTTAAAGCCCACTGTAAGTACCCAGAAAAGCACAATGGGGGAGGGCTGCAAATGGTTTTAAAGAAATAAGCTAAATATTAAAGAGCTCCAAGATAACAGCAAAACATAAGAAAACACTTTATAATGCTAAACAGGAAGCTTTATTAGAGCAAGTGAAGTAGGGATAGTCCTAGAACGTTCTTCCATGATTGAAGAAATACTTCACATAAAGCACTTTTCCATGTTGAATGCATGTATTCCTCTTGCTCTTACGGCTGCACACTTCGGCATGAAACCTTCCCCAGTTGCCCCTGTATAGATCTGGCTACACTTCAGAAGCAGTATATGGTTTCTTAGTACAGCTATTGCTAATCTGTTCAGCACATAGCGGAAGAAACTGTGCTTATGTCACTGTACTTTTTCCTCTCTTGTTTTTGTTTTTATTTTATTGCTTTATTGTAATTGAAGGCAAAACTTATTTCTGTGCTTAATGTTCCCACAGCCTGATAAAATTACAGAATACTGCCAATATTTCTTGGAAGGAAAAATGTACTGGAAAATACTTGTTTTTTAATTTACAGTAAACAGATGTAACATGCTGTTTCTGAGAGAGAAGACATGTGATATGCAGCATGTGTATAGATTAGTGTTTCCAAAGCTGTTCTTCCCTGTCAACCTCCTTATTATAAGGGGAAAGAACAAAGACTTCAATCTCTAAAGGGTCTTGTGCATTTAACATTTAGAGCTGCAACACCCAACTTACGTTTTCTGCTTTCTAATGGAGTTTCTGCTTCTAAGTTGGATTCCTGCACCTTTTTATGTGCTCCTGAGCTAGCTGGGGGCCTGGACAGTTAAGTTCAATGCAATGTCACATAAACATTGCCAGTAGAAAAGGCAGAAGTGAATTGCCAGACAGATGAGGTGGTGCTTGTACCTCATTCGTGTCTGAGAGTGAAGCCAGCAAAAGGGACTTTCCACCACACAGATTTAGAGCAGAAAACCTTCTCTTGGCAATTCTGTGCAAAAAAAATGGTTGTCAGAGCAGGTCAAATTTCTCTGGATGAGTTTCTTCCACTTCACAAGCAATCACTAGACATCGCTGAGGCTCGCAAAGGGAATGCCTGGTTAGGAGGACACTCCTGTGAGACACCCAGGTTCCAGATGTACTTCAGCAGCCACTGGATTAATCCATGGCCTAGCAGCCAGCTTACCCTGAAGATGGGAGGCATCCCTGCCCCAGTCCAAGGAGAGAAGCAGAGATTTCAACCTGGGTTTCCCAACATCAGCATTATTTTCTAATCACAGAGGTCTTGCATGTGCATTAGATGTGCTCTGAAATGTCTACCATCCTGTCTTCTGCAGGTAGTCAGCAGGATGCCAGAAGTTGTTTAAGAACAGCAAAGGTGTGTTTGTCCTGTGCAGGCTCAGCAGCAGCAATGTAGGGCCCTCGGGGACTTTAGGTCCCTCCAGCACTTGACAGCAGCTGAGTACAGGTTACATGAATCCCATGTGCTGCAAGTCTGGGACAGGACACCTGGAGGGGTGGGTGATATCTCATTCCCTTTATGGAGTCAGGCCTCAGTCCATGTTTTGTCAGGAAGGTGGTTTTTTTCAGTGACCTCACTGGGGCAAGTCACACAATAACAGGACTATGTAGGTGTAGAGTTCCTTTCATCTCCCATTCGGTTGCAGCCATAAAGCCACTTCAACATATTTGGACTTCAAATACTTTCCAATACATCTGCACAAAACACCAAAAGTGGATAAATGGGCTGAGCCCAATTTAGAAGAAAGGGAAGTTCAGTCTGAGGAGTAAAAGTGATTTGCCTGGGAGAGTCAACATGTCAGAGCTGGGAATAAGAACTTGGGAGTTCCTGGCTGGGGCTCTGGCCTTTGTTTCTTTCTTCCCCTGAAGAGGGAAATAAGGAAATGATTAACTGCAGTCTCCCTCAGTCTAGTGCCTTTGCATGTGTTTTCCCCTCAGTCAGCCATGCCTCCATGCGCAGCTCTGAAGTTTGTCTTTCTCGCTTGAGCACAGTTCTGCAGAATACAATGACTGGTCAATTCATGAGTGCAAGGGGAAAAGAGCACAATTTCGGGTCTCAGTCAGAGATTTGACAGACTGCCTAGCTTCCTGGGTATCTGGGAGATGGCTTGGCCTTGCAGTAGGTCTGACCCAAGCTGGGATGAGCTCTGTAGTCTTGCTGGAATGCCTTGGAAGTAACTGGCTAGAGGCTAAGGAACATAAAACAGCTGGGGCTGGCTGCAGGAGTTCTGCTGGGACCCATGTGGCCCTGGGAAAGGGAAGTTTGCTCTCCAGAAAAAAGAAAACCACTTCCAAGCCTCGCCTTTCAAATTACAGTTGCAGCTTTGTTGTTGGAGTAGCTCTATCTCTGACGTAAAACAGGACTGAAAACATGGCCAACTGGTGACAGGTATTTGAAAATAAAAATAAATAAATAAAACCCGCGCATTGTGTTCAGCAGCAGCTTTGGTTTCCCTAGGAGAAAAATGTTTAACGAAGAACTTGTTGTATAGCATTTTGCCAGGTTGATGCAGAGCTCTAGGGAGCTGGAGGGTGCCAATCTCCAGCTGGGGTGATGGGCATGTAGTCTGGATGGCCACCTGCCTGTGGGACTACTCTTTTGACTGTAAAGCCAAAGACACTAAACTCTGTTTTACCACTGCAGACATGGATGAGTGCAGCTTCTCAGAGTTCCTCTGCCAGCACGAATGTGTGAACGGGCCTGGTTCTTACTACTGTAGCTGTCCTGCAGGCTATAACTTGCTTGATGATAGCAGAAGCTGCCAAGGTAAGAACATTCCTGAGCTGATTAAAACCCAAGGGGACCAGAAAATAGGTCCTGTGTCTGGAAAGAGGTTTTCAAGAATTGAGATGCTTGGTCTTGGCATTGCACAGTGAAACATAGGGGCCAATTATGTAATTCTGGTAAGAATGTCATCATGTGAATAGTCCCACTGGAGTGAATTGGTGTGTTGGTGTAAGACTTTACTGACTAGGAAACAGCTAAACAGATGCTCTCCTCTCTGCTGCACATCTCTCTCTAGTTTTCCCATTCTCTAAGGTCAGAGAACTTGAGCAGCCACTTTCTGTTCTGGTTTTGGAGGACTTAGCATGTGGGAGCACTCCAAAAAGCAGAAATGAATGGAGTAAAAACTGATCTTAAAAGAAGGGCCTGTTATCAAAAGGCCATTTTTCATGGTGGAAGAGTGTTACGAATTTGGGGAAAATTAAGATGGAAACCAGTTTGTAAGAGTGGTGTCTTCTACATATTTCCCTGCTTTAGCTTTTCTTTTGTTTCTTGTGGTTTAGATATCAATGAATGTGAAACCAGAAACTTCACCTGCACTCCGCAGCAAACGTGTTTCAATATCGCAGGAGGATATAAATGTTTAGACCCAGTAAGATGCGAGGATCCTTATATCCAGATTAACGAGAAGTGAGTAACATACCCACAACCACAAAAGCAAATTCTCTCTCTCTGAAGTGTATCTAGAGTGAACCAAATAAGCTGCATTTTTACAACACATACATGCTGTTGCTGCATTTAGCATTGGTAAGCTTTATAAAAATAATAAATTGCAATTCCTTACCAGGTCACCAGGTGGGACATGACATGACATGACATGACATGACATGACATGACATGACATGACATGACACGACACTCATGTCTGGGAAGTTAGACTGGAAAAACACTTATCAGTGAGTAGAGAAAGCAGCAGGGTTTGTAATGTAATAAGAGGCAATTACTTACATTACTAACTGACTTCATATATGCTCAAATGCAGCCTGTTTATTTGTATGAGTACTTCCTGTAAATATTAACTAGCTTGTGTCTGGGAAGTACTTTAAAACATTAGATGGTAGTAGTTTCCTACTGCTTAAAGGTTAAAAGTGCTGAAAAGTCCACAGCCTGGTTTGTCTTGTCCAGAAGTTTGGTATGTCTGGATGGGACTGTTAGCATTGTTACTGTCTAAATTTGGAATTATTTGAGCAAGCAAAAAAATAAATTCCACATTTCTAAAAATTGCCTGTTTCTTTTACATTTTGTAGGTTATTTGCCTGAGGCTCAAATTATTTCCGCTCCAGGCAGATCTCTGTATATTGCAGCCCATAGTATTTCATCTATAGTGTCTGCACTAGACCCAATTACTTGGGATTGCTCAGTAGCCTAATGTATTTCATCAAAAGGCAAGAGATGAAGAATCACCTTCTTTCCATTATAACTTATTCATGTCTTTACATTGCTTTCTGAACTAGGGCAGCTGAGGAATGGACATGTTCTGTTCTTCCGGTTCTGGGTTTACCTACCTTCAGAGGTGGTAGAGTCTTAAACTGGAAATTGCAATATCTGAAACCTCTGTATCTAAATTCCCCAGAGCCCAACTGTAGAGTCCTCACAGATCAGCTTGCACCAGAACTCTTGATCTCTGAGCTTTGTGTTTGGTGGCTTTGGCTTGTGTCTAGATGTGACTGCATTTAATTTGTGGCGTTATGTCTAGAAGTGGTCAGTATAAAAGCCAAGTGAATTCCTTGCATCTGCATTTTCTGTGGAAGGAATTAGGTGTTTGTAATGCCAGAAGCCTTTTTATGGGGAACATACCAGATAAACTGTCTGAAATTGGTGTCAGTAGCGGACGTTATAGAAAAAATAGGCAAAAAGACCCAACTCTTTTCCAGTAAATTCCCCAACACGGCTTTTGTAAATGGACATCCTGCCTCACAACTTTATTAGAGTTCTCTGAAGAAATAAGCAGCATGTGGCTAGGGCACATGGGCTGAGGCAGTCTGTTTGGGTTTCCAAAGGCTTCTGAAAAGAGCCTCACATAAGGTTATTATGGAAATTAAGCAGCCATAAGTAGGAGAGAAATCCCTGGCACAGAAGAATAAGATGTGTAAAGATAAAAAATTAGTAGAGTATTAAATTGTCAGCTTTCATAGTAAAGTTCTGCAGAGGTCTAAGCTGGACCTACTTTGTCCAACATATTTGTAAGCAACATGGGAAAAAGGATAAACCATGAGATGGACAAAGTCTGCAACAGTATCTGAGGACAGTAGAGAAAAAGGCGGGCAGAAAAGAATTGCAGAAGGAGTCTCAATAACTGTTTAATAAAATTGTCAGATGAAATTCAGTGTAGATGAATGTAAAGTGAAAAGACAATCCCAAATTCACAAATTACATAAAGAGCACTGCTGTGATCATAATCCGTCCAAACTGAGATCTGAGGGTTGTTCCATTATCTGCGGTACTCGCTAGAGGTCAGAAAAGCAATCTGAATTTGAGGTGCTAATAGGTAGAGGCTCTCCTTAGAGCATGTGCCATTGTGTACCCATGTCTTCAAGACAGACAGTGCAGTTCCTTCCCCTCCTCTCAAAGGAAATACAGCTAGACAAAGGTTCATAAAGAGCAATGAGGATCATCAAAATTATGGAATAGCTTCCTTGCAAGAAACAACTAAGTTAGGACTCTTCAGCTGCAAACAGGGTCAAATATGGAGCCCTGAGTTGTGTGAGGAGGATGAGGAGGGATTAACTGGCTGCTCTCCTTTCAGTAGAAGAGCCAGGAACATCAGACAAAGCCAGCAAGGGACCGTGCAGAGGGAGGTGAAGGGGGCTGTGGAGCTCTTGGCCGCAGGGTCTGTGGATGCCGTTCACAGGAGTGTAAGGGGAAGCTGGACAAGCTTATGGATAAGAAATGCATTAAGGGCTGATGAATACACAGAAGATGTCTTTGTTTCAAGAATTTCCTGAGTCACAAACAATTGGAGGCTTTGGTGGAAGTGTCATGCACTTGGCTTGCTATCCTGCTCTTCCTTAGGGCTCTGGATTTGATGCTAGAGCTTTGGTTTGGTCCAGGATGCTCGCTGTATGTTTTTATGTAGTATATAAAAGGTTGTTAAACAGAGAATACAACATTTATGTAGCACCACCAGTGAAATGATCCAATTACTTTGGGGACAGTTCAGTTTAAATTACTATCAGAACAAACATGTACCAGGTATTCTACACCTGCAGAGCTACTTTAAAGAAAGTACAGATTTTCAAGTGATCTAAGGATGCAAAGGATGCCAAGATGTTTTGACCTAGAAAACAAGAAAAAGAAGGCAGGGATGTAGGTAGGCCAGAATAGCAACGCAGAGAATACTAGAAGTGAGAAAATCCATTACAAGTTTCATTGATTCTTTAAGCTGTTCTACAACATTATTTGTTTATTTATTTATGCAGCTGTATTTGCATGTAACAAATCAAATATCACAGCAATTTGTAACCCCTGATGACAATCCTGTCTCTGACCATTAGCCGCTGCATGTGTCCAGCTGAAAACACCGGTTGCAGAGATCAGCCATTCACCATCTTGTACAGAGTGATGGATATGGTGTCCGGGCGGTCTGTGCCTTCTGACATTTTTCAGATGCAAGCAACAACTCGCTACCCTGGAGCCTATTACATCTTCCAAATCAAGTCAGGGAACGAGGGCAGGGAATTCTACATGCGGGTAAGTCTGTCCTCACTGAGAGAAAACATAGAGTACCTTCTCGTGAGCTGAATACCATTCTGATAGCAGAACTCAGTTTTTAATGAGTATCATTTAAACCTTCAGTATGAGGTGTTTTTACATGCAGACATGCAGAGCAGCGTGCTGATCTGCAGGGGCTGATGGCTTTTGCAGGAAGGTAGCCTACCCAAAGCAAACACACTTGTTTTATGAGACATTAGGTTCGAGAAAGTCCAGGGCTGTACCCATGTCTAAGAATAGCTCAGGTCTCCCATGCTCAAGAGAAACTATTGTGACAAACCCTTTTTCATTTGATGGAAAATCAGTAATTGTCACTGAAAGAGTCAATGTTTCCCACTTGTTTTATTAAACTCTTCATTAGAAATTGAAAAAACTGAAACCCCAAAAGTAAGAAAAAAACCACAACAAACCCTTTATCCCAAGAATTGACTTTCCAGGTTCTTTTCTTTAATTTGTTATGTATTTTTTTCACTGAGAACACACATTTTATGTAGACACTGTTAGAGAAAACACAACTACTTTTTTTTTTAATCTGAATTTTCCTCAGAAGACATCTCTGTTCTCCAATCACCTTCACTGCACCTCTGACACACAAGGGTAATGGGAAGTGTCTGCACAGACTGAGGCACAGCCACCAGGGATGGTGGCTTTCAGAAGGTTGATTTTTAACCCTAGGGAAAACTTGGCTTTGATGATATTCACATGAAGTGATGTTCGGTGGCTATTGATGGTTCCCATGCCTCACAGAAACTGGTAGCATGACCAGTTTTGGTAGATTCCAATACACGTTTCTCCTGAGAGCCTCTGATTCTCACTACTAAAAAGATGTTTCAGAATTCCAAAATTACAAGTGGTCCAAGAATGATCATTTACATCTCATAAGACCTTTCCTGTTGCAAAGTCATTACTGATCCCACCGACCTTTTCCCTTCATCTCAGCTGATCCGCCAGATGCTAAGGCTCCTGCAACCAGCATCATTGCTCAAGCCCACTAGCTTTCTTTTATTTGTTTACCACACACCCCTTTGCTTGTCACCTACCATGCTCCGCTTCCACAAGCTGTCCTTTTCCCACTTCTGCCAGCAGCACCATTGTTCCTGCGCCAGGCTGGTAGCCAGGGTGCTGGTGGGGAGCAGGGCCCTGGGACGCTGCTCCCCGGGGGCTGAGGCAGCCCTGCCAGCTCCTCCTCACTGCTTCGTTGGGCTTCTCTGATCACAGATCACACAAACGCTCTGTTTCACGGTAAAACAGGTCCCACTTTGTGTTTCTGCTGGAAAACACATTGCAGTTGGTTTTAACATCAGAAGCTCTGATTTTTAAACGCTCATAATCCACTGTTCTGGCCAGACATTTCAAAGGTCTGCTTCCACTTACTAAAAGATTTTTCTGAAGTGCCTTCACAGATTTAAAGCTCTCTTCAGAGGGTAAAGTTTTGCAATGTTAACCTACACAATTATACAACAAACCCTGATCCTGTTCACAGAGGAACATCTGTTCTTCAAGCTCTGTTAACATAACCCCCTCTTGGTGTTTGCTGTTTCAAAGTAACAGGGCTCTTTACCTCAAACAAAATAATATCTTATGCACAAATAAAAAGGTGTCACCACCTGTGCATACACTAAATCCATGTTTTCATCTTTTTCCATTTGGACAATAGCAAATTTCCACGTTCAACAGCTCCTTTTATGTGCAGGGCTCCCAAAGGCTTTACAAACCATAGAAGGTGACAGTTCATACAAAATGCTGAACTGGAGCCAAATGCTGAAACGAAGCTTTCTCTCCTGCGAATTGCAGTGGCTTCTAACAATGCAGCAGAAAACAGTGTTATTTTGGCTGCTCAAAGACCATGGCCACTATGTGGTCTCACCTGAGATGATAGTTTTCAAGAGGCGTTTTTTAAAACCTCCCCTGTTTCCTCTTGTTTTGTGCATAGCAAACAGGACCGATCAGTGCTACTCTGGTGATGACCCGCCCTGTGAAGGGGCCCCGTACTATTGA
Source organism: Egretta garzetta (assembly GCF_000687185.1). Taxonomy (NCBI): domain Eukaryota; kingdom Metazoa; phylum Chordata; class Aves; order Pelecaniformes; family Ardeidae; genus Egretta; species Egretta garzetta. The sequence continues at coordinate 1,118,339 of NW_009258688.1, forward strand.
CTTGGACTTGGAAATGATCACTGTTAACACCGTCATCAACTTCAGAGGAAGCTCTGTCATCCGGCTGAGGATATACGTATCACAGTACTCCTTCTAAACCTTGAGTTTGTGCCCTGGAAACATTAAAACAAAAGAGACGGTTCCTCCTCTGCAGAACTCTCTCCTCAGAAGCCAGTACGTATAGCAGCTCTAAACCAAACCAGTATTTCCACAGACCCGGTGACCTATGACTGTCTGAGGAGGGAGGCCTCTTCATGCAGAGTCCCTACCAGGATGATGATCTGAAGATGTCTCATCAGCAGATCCCGTATGATTCTCTATGCGGTCGTATATTTTAAGGACTCTTCTTTCCATTGTAAACACTTCTAGGGTATGAGTCTATGTTTGAAAGACTGTGAACCTTTGTAGCTCCAAGGCTGCTTAGCAAAAAGCACCAAAGAAACTGAGGAAAAAGCTGGCTTTTGCAATCTTGCCTTTTTTTTTTTTCATTATAAATGGAAAGCAGACAAACAACCAGAAACAAACCAAAAGCCACCTATTGAAACAAGGGATCTCAGAAGTGCTAACTTACATTCCCAATTATCTCTGGAATTATCAGTCAGGCACTTTGATTCAATTCACCCTGCATTTGTCTTAGTTTCACCTGTTTTTTCTTTGACTCTATTTTATAGTTAAAATTCATTGTAAATTCATTCCAAAATACATGTTGTACTATGTAATCTTCTACTTTCTAACAAAGTGTCACATGTTTGGGTTCCTTCCTGTATTAAATCTTTCTATATAACAGAGCTTATAGAAATCTATCACTGGTTGGTATGTTTTGCAATGTTTAGGGTGTTATGCTTATTTACACCCAGATGCTCTGACACAGGCCTTCACTGCCAGAATAGTGTCCAGGGACTTCAGAGCAGATGAGAATCAGAACTTTATTTTTCCCTGTTTTCCTGAGTGTGGTAGTTGCAAACAGTTTGTAATGGTTATAAAATAGTGGTACTAACTGTAATTAAGGCTGCAACTAATCTGTTCATGGACCACTCAGCTCAGATGTATCCAAATTCCTTCAGAAAAAAAACCCAAATTGTTCTATTCGTGTGCATCTCTGTCCTACATTCCTAACACTGGGGAAAATAAGCTGAAAAGGACTTGGACCAGTCTTACTGTTCATGCCTCTGCCACAAAGCAGACCCCAGTAAACCAGTACCCAGACCTCAAACGATGGGATCCCACAGTTTCCATAGGCAATGTCTTCTCAGGTATATCTGCTGTAACCAATAGGAAGTTTGTCCTGAAGTCTAATCTGAATCTCCGCTGTTGTAATTTAAATCCATTGTCTTTTAGCCTACTTCCAGTAGAAATAGAGAACAGTTTATCTCCTTTACAGCAGTATTTAGCATGTCTGAAGACTGTTGTCATGTCTCCCCTCAGACTGTTTCTCTCTAGTCTAAACAAACCCAGTTCTTTTGGTCTTTCCTCATACATCACATTTTCTGGACCTTTGATCATTCTTGTTGCTCTCATCTGGATTCTCTCCAGTTGGTTCACATCTTTCTTGAAGTGCAGTGCCCAAAACTGTGAAAAGTATTCCAGCTGAGGCCTCACAGTGCTAAGCTAAATCGATATATATACATATATTTAGGAGTTTGAAAAAAAAACCCCAAATAATTGTACAGTTCAGAGGGATAATGCTTACCTTGTTGAAGCCACTGGCAGTTTGGTCTTTTATTTTAATAGGGATGAGGGTTCATATGTCTTGTTCTTAAATGCCTCTGAAGCAAGCTGTTTTGCATCTTCCCCCTGATTTTTCCTGATTGGTTCATTTGCTCTCCAGCATCGCTAGGGCAGGAAAGATAACCTTTGCTTCCTCTTTTCGAGGACTGGAAGTGCTTAATGCTACTTGGGAAAAGGAGTTTATGAAGATTACGGTGCGAGCAGGCTGGAGCGGAGTGGAAGCATCATGTGAGGTCCTCATTAAAGTGGAGCATTAAATGGGAGAATACGGTCTCGGAAAGTAATCACAACACAGACTGCATGAGGCAATCAGAAAATGTGACTCTCTTGTTCCTAATAAGCTTTGTGAGTTAGTCTGGAGCTGATTTTCCCTAGCTTCGGTAGAGACTCTGCTCTTTTTACTTGTACTCAGCTTGAAGGAAGCCCTGATGCAATGGCTCACAGCAACAAAATGCTGAGTTGAATCTGCTTTAGCAGCTTCCCTTTCTTAATGGTTTAAAGTTTCATCCATGCTGCTACAATGTCCTGGGATCCTGTGGCTCAGAGCTCTGTACGCAGGCTGTTCTTTATTGTAAAAACAAAAAGGCCGGAGCCTGACTCCAGAATTCCGTGAGCCAAGCTGAGGGCAGGAAGCCAATAAGTTTTGTGAGTAGCCAACTTGGAGGAGATAAATATAGAGGAAATGTGCAGAGAAATATCAGAAACAATGTGTTTCCTGAGTATATCATGGCTCACCGTATACCACAGTCTTGGAGGGGAAAACAGAGATGACCAGGAAGGAGGAATGCTAGTTTATAACCATGGGGCTGAAGGTGCTCATGGGTCCCAGATGGTAGAAGTGAGATGTGGGAAACAAGCAGGCTCTGGTGGCCCAGAAAGCAGACAAGGGGCAGGCAGGGTCTTGCATTAAAGTCGTTAAACTCTTAACATGCTGAAAGTTTTCCCACTGCTTAAAAGCCCCCCTTTCCCCCTTTTGTGCCCCTGTGTTATGGCTTCTTCATGTCCAGATGAGGAGCCCTCTCTCTCCCTGCAGTCACATCACCTTCTGGAGAGGAAGTGCACCCTGTTAGACATCAGACAGTTTCTCACTTCTGGGCTGTTCTCCCATGGCCCCCACATACCAACCTGATTTAACCCTAATTTAGAAACATCAAAACACAGAGGAATTCCATAACAAAACACTTTGTTAAAAGAGTAAAGCTTGAATGCTTGGGTTTAGCAGGGTCCAGCAAATACTCATAAAACAATATTACACTTTCTATATAAACATTCTGCGCCTTAAAAAAAAAAGTGAAGAGTCTGGAAACAAAGGAATTCAGCCACTTCTCAACCGCCATAACATCTTTCATCACTCACTATCACTCCAGCCAACTTTAACTTTGCCAAAATATATGCCAATCTCAAAATAATAAATTACTAGCAGTTTATAACATCTAAACTCTCCATTTCCTAGTCAGGGGTCTGTTTCCAATAGACCATCGCAGGCTTGTATGTTACAGCAATTCTCACCAAATAAAAAAAAAGGACTCTGCATGTCAGGTTTTTACAGCATGAAAGTTAAAAATGCAAACTTGCAACTGCTGTATATATTCATGTTCTCCTTTGAGGCCAGGCCTCCCTAAAAGCAGACAGAATTCCAGGTCTGCTCAGAAAATGATTCTTTATTCTAACCAATTGCAGAGGATTTTCTAACATGAAGAGTTTTACCATCTGGTTAACAGACAATATTCTGGCCAGCGCTGGCACTGACCCTGGTCTGGGTACGTGCGGCTTCCCCCTGGCTCAGCTCTGGCGTGCTCCTTGCTCGGGGTGGCAGAGCCGTTCCCTGGCTGAGCTGGGGAGGGGGGGACAGCTCTGTGCTCCTCCTGCCCATCAGCTGTCATGACTGTTGAAAAGAAGGTCCTCAGGGGAAAGATTGCCTCTCACTGTGTGTTTGTACAGCACCCATTGCCGATGCAATAATTGGAATAAAAGTAAACAAAAGCAGAAATGGCAGTAATCTTTGATACAGATCACAATGATTGGGAAGGACAATCTATTCTGATAAACAAACCAAGTGCTTCATGCTAGTCGGGTTAGGTGCCAGAGAGAGAAGAATGGCAAGCGATGATGATCCAGTGCTGTAGAGCTGAATGGGTCCTATCAGCTGGCTTATTTGACCAAGATAGTTTTAGGGGATTGACTTTTTCTGGCATGGACAACAAAATGTTATTTCACCTAAGAGTTTGCTGGATCCCACAGAATCGCTTTTCAATTTGTGCTTCTCTGACAACAATAACTTTGTTGAGAATAATTAAGCTTCTTTAAGTACCTGGTCTCCCACCATGACCAAGTGCAGTGTCCAGGGCCATTCACACAGAGCTTTCTCCTTCTCAAGTTGAGGGCCTGTACTCGTATTTACCTTTTTTTGACTCAGCTTTTAGAAGAGTCAACTTTCATTGTCTCATAAACAAGGTATCAGCATCAGCAGAACTTACATATTCATTTTGTTCTGTCTAGAGCAACCAGAGCAATAAAATCAGTACAGTTTCTGGGCATTCAAGTTCTCCAGCCTGGCTTATTCACAGAATATGCTACTGAGTATCTTCTGTAGCATGTAGCTGTATTAGAACCCAATGAAAATGTCATAGCACAAAGAAAGATGTTAAAAAAAAAAAGTAATAAAAGTATTATTCAAGCCTGACAGTCACTATTGTTAAAATAAATCTCTATCCTGGATGGACAAAACCCTCAGCTGGTGTTAATTTGCATGACTCTGCTGCTCTTTAACAGAAAGATAAAAAGTATCCTTAGATCTTCCCTGTGTGTCTATAAAGCACTGTGCATGCATCTTGTATTCAGGGAGAATTTACAGAAGCTACAACTAGTTGTGGTAGCGTGGCTCTTCATGGGGAAGTCAAGGAGTCATAAGATAACACGGCACAAGCAAATTGCGTTTCCTCATCTGACATGAGTGATTTACACCCGTCACATTTTGTTAAGTCTTTGAACCAATTCTGAATAGCTGACCCCCAAAGCAGGTGCCATGCATGAAGTCTGAGGCTGGTGGTCATAACTAGACTTTTGGGGATTCTGCAGAAAGGCTGCCCAGAACGGTGACCTGTGCTGAAGGGCCAGTGCCATAGGGAGTGTTACGGTCCAGAGGTATTTGTGTGGGGATGTCTCTGATCCCGCAGCTGCCTCTTTCCTCACCTGTTTCAGTGCTGAGTGCATCTGATGTTCAGAAGTGTGCACATCAGAGGTGGAAATCTCACCTATTCCGGTTCTTAGCTCAAACTCCTGAGATCCCTCTAGTGGTTTCCATTGGCAAAACTCACCCTCCCGTGTAACTCAACTAACTGGTGAAGCCACACGGGGGAGAGTTTGGGTACAAGGCAGATACACTTTTACACCAGCAAGTGAACCTTGCAGTAACCTTGGTGTAAGAATTGAGGAATGTAGCTGGGTAGCAGAGGGATCTTTACAAAACACTTCAGCAACCAAAAATTCCCAAAATATTAAATCTCTTTCAATTCCCTCCTGTACCCCAGAATTCACTCATTTTCCCTTTTGACTTTGTCCTGGACAAGTGATCTCATTGTGGTCATGCACTGCAAGCACATGCTGAGTGAGCTCCACTTCTCCTCTGGCACTACGTAACATTTTTCACTTTGTAGGCTGTGTGTCTCCTCTAGGCTCTGCCTGACCGCAGTTGCTTTTCTCATAGGCAAGGCAGATCCGTTATTTCCCTGCCAGGTTCCTCGGCACCCACCATCTGTACAACAAGCTCTTAATGCGTTTCACTGGAAATGCAGGCACTGCTGTTGACCCATCTGCTGCTTTTGTACCCCCCTTCCTCTGCAATGTCAGTAGGCACCCTTACAGCAAAGTATTAGGTCTGAATGGCTGAAAGGATTGCCCAGCCTGCTGGCAGAGCCTGGCTTCATGAAAAGGATTAAAAAAACCCCATAACCCCCCCGGTTTTGGAGGCTCTTTTAGGTCCTGATGAATCACTTTTCTCCTGAAATTGCCTCTGTATCATGCTGGCTTTGATAGTCTTAAGGCTTTTTAAGAAGCCTGACAAGGACATGCTTATGTCCTTAGGCTTAGGCTCTTCTCACCTTAGATGAGGTTTTCCCAGTTTGTAGAGTATTTGGCCCAGTCAGAGAGAGTGCAATGTGATCACCACCTTGCTGAAGTCAGGGATCACTAACCACCTCATATCAGGTCTGGATTTAGCCCAGTTTTATTTTAAGTCTTGAATCCCAGTGTCAGTGGTATAAATGTACACAGATATGTATTATTTTTCCAGTAGAGATGAAAGATTGCTTCCAGTAAATAAACAGTACTATGATTGCAGTATCTCTTTCTCTGTGGGCACTATCTTTGGATACTTTAAGATTTCCTGAGATGTCCTTCGCACCTCAAAATTTCCTCTGCTATTTCAAGCCATTCATTGATGTCTTTCCATGAATGATTCCTCACCCCTGTTCTTCAAAGGCCAACAGAGGCACTTGACTCTACATATTGTTAAAACACAGAGCTACACCCAAGCCTTTGCAGAGTCACAGAAATTGTTCCTCTCTGTAACCTATAAGGGATTATGTTGACTTCCTTGAGATTCTGCAGTGTTCAAAGTAATGCTGGTGCATATGTTTTTCAAGACTGGGACCTTAGTCTGGAGAATGTTCATCAGCAACTTGCCGCAAATGTTCTGTATTCAACATGTGAAATCATAGCTACAAAGGTTAGTTTTGACAAAATCCTCAAAACATATGGTGCTTCCTGGCTGTCTACACATAATGCAAACACAGGTCAAGGTCCAGCACCAGAGTTCTCCAGGATTCATAAGAAATCACTGTTTTTTAAGAAACGTTTTTGCAAGTAAACTCATTTTGTAGATTATGTGAAATGCAAAGAGGCAGAAGGCCTGCTAAGATTACAGAGATTTGTTATTCAAATCAGTATCCCCAAGAAAACCTGAATCTATTTCATAATTTTAAAAAATCCCTTTGGACTCTGACATCTGTTGCCATTCAAGTAGGGGAGGGGGACAGAAAAACTGACTCCTTCCAAAACAACAGCAGCAGCCCTACAGAGATCCCAGGGCTCCTACAGGGATCAGAAACACCTGATCAGCCCAAGTCTGAACCCCAGGTCAGTGAGGAAGGCACAAAACTCATAGAGACATGTCCTCAGCTGGAGGAGAGGGATCTTCATTGACTCCCTAATGATGCCAAGTGGAAGTTTACTTCACAATGTGTATAAAATTTCTCATTGTGTTTTTATATCTATGGAAAATTTGAAATGGCAGGACCTGCAGCAAGCTCTAGCATATCCCTCTGCCATTCCCCAGGGCTGTGCTCACTGTCAATTACCCAGTCTGATTTGGTGTGAGTTACAATGGTGTAAGTGACAGCATTCAGTTCACACCAGTGTGAAGTCATTCCCATACATGAAAAAAGAGAATTATTGAGGGATAAAATTACAATTGAACCAGAAAGCTAATAAAAAAGAGCTTGCTCGTTAGTTACCCTTCAGTGCTTTCATTATGATGTCATTGCTATGGGCAAAAATAATCAACCAGAAACCCAAAACATTAAAAAGGAGATTATCTCCTTAGAAAGATAAATGCCCACGTAGCCTATAAATAACTCTGGAATGAAGACATCCCACGCAACATCTGGAAGAGGAAGAATTCACTTCTTGACCTCCAGCATCCCTGTCCCCCACCAGCAGGATTAAGCACGGTTGATGCTTACCAGGATGCAGACACAATGGCTGGCTGACGGATGAGCCAAGGAAGAGGCAAGCATGGCCAGAGGCAAGGGAAGGACAAACCAAAATAATGTAAAAGTACTAAGGAATGCTCTCAGTGTACAGGCTCTCTGAGACAAGTCTCTCTCTGGCTGTACGATGCATTTTAGCTTTGCTTGGGCCTTTGAAAGACAGAAAAGTGCTAACAGTCACTTCAATAAAATAGGAGGACAGCATTCATGTGTTTGAATGCAGCATCAGTTTTCAAAAAAAATCACACTGCCCTGGCCAGCCTGTGACCTAATGAGATGCACGGGACACTGGAAGCCTGTAAGTACAATTTAAGGTATAGCACATACAGCACCACCTTACACCAATGGTTTCTCCTGCAACCAGTACAGGTGCAGGGAGAAGGACTTACTGCCCAGCTCGATGGATGCTCCACAGAACTTCTGCTTCTGCTGAAACATTCACTGCCCTAACTCTTACTTGCAGGCTGTCCAGATTAATAAATATGTTGTATTTTGCTTTTCAGAAGAGGAATACTGTAATTTAAAATGTATGGTTTCAACGTCCCTCGTCCTGACCCTTTAACCTATAACCATGACTTCATTTGTAGCAGAAAATGAGCTTTTAATTCTTGTATTGTTTTACAACTTGTGAGCAATTTACATTGAATATGCCAGTAGGGACTATTTTAAAGCTTTTTTTTTTTTAAATAAAAAAAGATATTGCTAACAAAAATTATAAGTGAACTACAGTTTATTTTGATCATTGCCTGTTTTAGCAGTGATCATTGCAAGCATTCATTCCAGAATCATGTAACCCCTCTGGAAAGCAAGTTGAATGAAGATCAATAGTACTGGTACATCTATTGGTCATAAATGCCAGTAACATATATACAGTAGCAGAGAGACTTCAAAGCAAAATACAATTAATCCTCAAGAGGCCAATTTTCTTCCACGGTTTTTGTGCTGTAAACTTGCCCATACTTGGAGGTACATACGTGTATTTTACCTGCATTTCCTCCTGGGTTTATGCATGACAAGACTCAAAGTAACATTTTGTGTAATGCTAATTTATCTGTGCCAGGAGCTTGACGTATGCGAGGCATTTCTTTCCCCTGCAGCTCCACTGAAGGTTGGAGCGGGTCATTGCTTCTGGTGGTAGCCATGGCTTGCCCTTGCCCAGCTCGCCCAAGCACCAGCCAGGCTTTACCCAGCACACATTCGGAGGGTGTATGGGAGGGTGTACAGGCTGCACACTGCAGCCTTGGAGCTGTTCCCGGAGGATCCCAGGAGATGAGCTCTTCTCCCAGCCTGACGCGCTGCCACTTTCCTCTCCCAGTTGCCCCGGGTCTTGAAGGCATAACATGAGCCAGTGAAAGTAGGGGTTTGTGCAGTGAACGTGAGGCTATGGGCAGGATTTGGCTAAGCTCTGCAGAATGAACTTGTCTCCTTAACAAGTAGTGTTAATATAAGATAATTTAGACTGAACTGTTTTCCTCAAACATAAATCATTAACTAGTAGGTAGCTCTCACTCCCACCTGCACTACATAGCTTGTGACTTTAGTACAAGAAAGGCTTTTCCACCCACACCATAGTCAATGACCCAAGCCTAATGGGGTTTGGCTGTTTGTTGGTTGGGTTTGTGTTTTGCAGGTGGAATGTTCGTGTTTCAGCAAATCTCAAGGGCAGCCAAACCTGGCTCTGGTTTGCTTTGTGGGAAGTGAATGAACTTATGTCACACAGTTGTTGCGCTCACATTCTCATCACTCAAGCAACTCACTGCAGACGTCAGGTAGGTAATATGCCATTCACTGGGCTTCTGATGATTTACAAGCCACTCAGAAAGCTGATAAAGATCTTTCTAGCTGTTTTGAGCTCAAGGGAACTGCCGCTGCTCATTTACAGCATCACGAGGACAACTCAATTCCCTCTACTACGCTGCAAACGCATTAATTCTGAATCACACTCTCAAGGAAAATTACACTGAAACAGGCACACGTGCAAAGCGAAAGAGGAGAGAGCAAGAGCAG
>NW_009258688.1:1127886-1134635 GCF_000687185.1 Egretta garzetta
AACTGCTCAGAGAAATGAGAAAGCAGGTCTGTAACCCATGATCGAAGACTTCTGGTTCTTCAGTCCCCACCAGCGTGACTTGGTAGAAGGAGCCTGGCCAGTGAAGCCACCGAATGGCTGGGCTTTCCACTCAATTTGGTGGAGAAAGGACACTTTAGAAAGAAAGTCGCTCAGGTTTAGCTGTTGCTGTGCAGCTCAAGTAGCCTAATCTGACGTTTCCAGACTCGAGCCACTGCATACTTCTTTCCCCAGCTGCTTATAGTCTGCTTTTCAGGTTGTTCTTTTTATACCTGCTGTCACACTTGTCTTAGATGGGGTTTCACATTGGACTGAATAGTGTGACCCCCTCCCCTTCTATTGCTCTTTTCACAATGCGAGACCAATCTCTTGGGACAGTACCCTCCCAGCCAAGTGTCCCTCTGTTCAGGAAGATCTCAGGGGATAAGGCAATGGTGTCTCCAGAGCTGGCTCACAAGTGTGGGCAGGAGAAGGAGGTTGTACTTTCTCTTCTGTCAGTGCTGTCCAGCCAGCTGGTAAAGAACACTGTGCTGCTGGAGAGATGGGGTTGGCTGGGCTGTAAAACCGATATCCTGCAGGGATTTAACCTCCTGCTGCACTTCCTTAAGGGTGAGCTATGAATCGTATTTCCTTGAGAAGTCCCATGGGCTGTATTCTGTGCACTAGAACCCCTGCCTTCTCCTCCTCTTTCTGTTTTTGGTGGCACCGGTTACTCCTTGGGCCCGCAGGTGCTGCTGAATGCTGTTAAGCTGTCCTCTGTGTCAGCCTGCACATAGCCACATCAGTGATGGAAAATATGAGCCCTACGTGGTTTTTCCAGGAAGCTGGATGGCACCTCCCCATCTCATACAGGCGAACATTTTCTCACACCAGTAACTCATTAGGACAGCATGTGTGAACTCAGCTTGTTCACACCGATGCAAGGGTTTATAGTCTGTGCTGCTGTTTGTAAGGACCGTCCCAAATGGCAGCTGACTGCTGATCTTCAACGACGCTTCTGCATTTCCATTTCTCTTTCTAGCCTGTGTTATTTCACCTTTCCTGGGCTCTTGCACAGTTCAGTCACCACACCACTACAGAATGATTGCTAAGGCCCCCTAAAATCCAGTACTGAAACACAGCCTCCATCTGCCTGCTAATGAAAATCCTTGCCAGTCATGGGATCACCACATCAGTTTAACCAAGGGAGCAGCCAATGCATTGGCTGAGAAATGTTCGGTTAGGTTTCCTAGGATGTTGAAGAACTAGTTCAATAAATCCTTGCTTGCTTGAATGAACGCACCTTCCATCTCCCACCACATTTTTCATTATGTCACTTGGATATAAATGCACGTGTTTTTAATGTGAAGTTAATCCCCAAGCTGCAGTGAAATGATTAACCCTTCACCCTTGAATTCCTTGCTACCATATGATCTAATTCTTATGGAGCTAAGAGTTATAGCAATAGTGACAGCTGAATGTAATACTTGAGGCGAGTGGATATTTGCTCACCATGGAAGGCCAGCCTTAGTCATACACATATAAACTTTTTGGCTTGGGGAGCACAGGTGAATAACATGGCAATGCTACTGTGTCCTGCAAACAAATATTTGTACCTACAGCTATTACTGCTGACTCAGGACTCTTGAAAATAACCTGTCATGAAAATACTGTTGAGAATAAACATCCTGCAGCTCACAGCTGCTGAACTTTCTATTAAAACACAGGTTCGTGACATCTGTGCCATTCAGTTTGAGTGTATGATCAAGTTGTGCCAAGAAGGTCCCACTTCAGCCTGTCCAGCAGAGCAGGCTCTGAAGAGCTGCACGTTTTCCCCTCTCTGGACATTTATGCATGTAACCAGACATGAGTTAAACATGCATAATCCCCTGCCTTGGGGTGAGAGCGCATCCTTCTTCCTGCCCTAAAGTCTCTACTGGTATCTGCAAGGGTTGTGGCTGCAGCGTGTTTGCTTCCCCGAGACCCTGGGTGCACTGGTGAGCCGCAGCCAACGCTGCTGGTGGACCTGCAAAGTGAAGGCCGGCAGGGTGGGCAGCAGGTTGGCTGCACATTGGTCTGTTTGTCTGGGAGCGTGGCCAAACACCCTGCAGCTGGATCAAAGTGTTAAAACTAGGGTAGAGTGGGCTGGTAACCTCTGTTTCTAGTTATGCTATTTCTCAAGTGGTTTCAAGCACTGAGCCAGACTGGCCTGTTCCTGCCTCCGTGCCTTTCCCTGAGGGACGAGCCCAAAGCTTTAGCTAGAAGTTCAGAGTGTGCTCTTATTTTGAACCGAGCAATTTCAGATGGAAGAACAGCATTCCAGCTTCTGTGGGCGACCGGTCACTGGCCTCCGTGAATGTTCTTCCCAGCTCCCTCATTTCCATGGGGCCGGCAGGCTTTAAAGTATTGTGATTTCTGGGACAGCTTTTTGCCCTCACCCCCTTTAAGCAAGGTAAATGAAGTTTGGCTTCCCCTGAAAATAGAAGGGGGGAAGGGAAGATTTTTACAACTGTAAACAATGAATTATTTTTGTGCTCCGCAAGTCGGGCCCATTTCTTGACGCAGTCCCTTTCAGGAAGGACCTTCTGTGTGCTGCCCTTGCTCTGTGCATGGGTGACACCTGGCTGGCCCCTGCATCCCGGGGAGAGGAACATCTGCTCGTCCTTGGGCAGGCCTGTGTCTTTTTTTTGGGAGAGAGGCCAGCTCTGAGGCCCTGAGCAGACCCGAGAGACATGATGGTGTGAAAACACAGGGCAGGGCAGCAGCACCTGGGCCTGAGGTCCCAAAAAAGCTGGGGGAGGAAAGGGGCCAGGCAGGCATTTGGACATCTCCTGTCCCTGGGTGTCTCTGCTTGGGCAGGCAGAGCCCCAGGCCCCAAGGAGACTGGGAAGACCTGGAGAGCTGCCTCTCATCACCTCTTCCACATTGAAAGAGGCATTTCTGGGCAGTGTCACAGGCAAGTGTGACTGGAACAGTGTTTGGGGAGACACCCCAGAGGCACCCCGGGAGGTGGCACCATCGCAGCCTGGTGGGAGAGCACCCTTGGGGTGGCTGGGCTTCACCAATGGCCCAGGGAGCATCCCCCGGGTAGTGGGAAGGTGCTGCTCCTGGGAGGTTTTCACTGGCCTGGGCAAGAGAGGAGAGAGAGAAACTGCGATGGTGTCCAGCTCCCCACAGCCCCAGTGTCCTGCCCATCTCCGTACTGGCCCTGGCCCCACAGAAGTGCCTGATGCCTGGGGCTGGAGCTGCCCGGCTGCCCTGCTCCCTGGCTGGGTGTGCTGAGGGGTGGCCTCGGCCCCTCGGCCCCCAGCTTCCCTGGCTACGGAGGCTCCCTGCCAATTCCCTCCTCGCTCCCTTCATTGAGCGGGGGCGGAACGAAAATACAGTCATGCGTTTAAGCGATTGCCTGCATTTGGACCTCTCTTTCCAACCCGTTTCTAACTGCAGCACTTAAACCCCACAGATTTTCACCGTTAGCTGGTCATGGCTATCATTCCTTGACATGCTTTTGAATCAGATGAACTAAAATAGTTCTGTGAGATCTATTATGTCTCTGGCTTGTAAAACACAACAATTTCTTACTAGGTTACACTAATATTTCGTAATTCATTCTTAATATTATTCTTCAATAAAGCTCTGTGCAAACAATCTGTCCCACAGGAGGAACTTCTGCCAGATCCCAGATGTCAAACACATTTGCTTCAAATACAGGAGTTCATGACCTTTTATGTTTGTTAATGTGACGCCATGGAAATTATTTATAATAAATAAGCGTATTTCAGAGTCAGGTGCTCCATGGGACCTTTTTCAGGGATACAACAGCCTTTCCTGAAACAGGTCTTTCCTGTTTTGGTTTTTTTTTCCCCCAACAATGAAGGTTTGGGAACAATTTGAAACCCTGTTATTGAACTGAGTCCAACTACTGCACTGAAAGGTAGACACGAACTTAAAGATATCTGAGATATCAAATCTTTCCTGAAATCAGCAGCAGATAAGGTTCTTCCTTTCTCTTTTATCCTTTACCCTGAAAATGAAGTTTTCAAACAGCAGACTGTATGGATCCAGGCAAACACCAAACATACTGGCTTAAAGGGCCGAATCAAACAGGGCACTACTGGAATTATTTGGATCCAAATGACAGATTCAATATGCCCAGTGACTTTTGACGTAGCATGTTCATTTTAAAGCTGGGGTAGCACCATCTACCCACAATCTTGCAGGTATGAGAGCTCTAGAAAATACCTGAAGGTGTCAATACATTGATAACATTTAATCCTACTATCTTTTTTCATCAGATGTGTCAGTGCCCTCCCAAACCTGTGCTGGGATTGAAGAGCAGCTGGCTCTAATGAAGCTAGGCAAGAAAAGGATGCAATTGGAAAACACTGGAAGGAGCATGCCTTGGCTCTGCTTCATCCTTTTGTCAACTGTACGTGAAGGTTTATAGTGCCTCCTGAGTGTACTGGATCCATCATTTTGGATTCCTAGGCAGTAGCAACAGCAAGAAATGCCTCCTGAGGAGAAAACTGAACCTTTTGCTACTGCATAAACGTGCACCCGCAGTCACCCCTGTTTGTCACTCCAGGCTGAAACTGATGGCCTGAAAACACCAGCCCAGGCACAGCCCCCCTGTGCCTCTGTGGCTATCCACCCAGTAACCTCACCTTGCCTTGGGCTAGTTTGGGGGTGGCAGCCATTTACAAGGTTGAAGACTGCTATGTAGCTCAGAAGCAATTGCTGCAGCCCGCACAGATGTGGGACTGCCTGTGGAGAGACAGGACCAAAGTGTTCTGATGCATGAAGTATGAGCCCTCCTTGGATTTATTATCAGAATGTACTAATGATGTGTGTGTGTAGAAAGAAAATCTGCTATAAGCATAAGGCAAGACATAGCAAGCAAGCAAATCTCTTTTCAAATTCACAGTACATCAAACCCAAATGAGATAAATCACAGAATCATAGAATGCTTGGGGTTGGAAGAGACCTCTAGAGGTCATCTAGTCCAACCCCCCTGCAGTGAGCAGGGACATCTTCAACTAGATCAGGTTGCTCAGAGCCCCATCCAACCTCACCTTGAATGTTTCCAGGGATGGGGCCTCCACCACGTCTCTGGGCAACCTGTGCCGGTGTTTCACCACCCTTGTTGTAAAAAATTTCTTCCTTATATCCAGTCTAAGTCTACCTTGGTTTAGTTTAAAATCATTACCCCTTCTTCTGCCACAGCAGGCCCTACTAAAAAGATTTTCCCCACCTTTCCTATAGGCCCCCTTTAAGTACTGAAAGGCTGCAATCGGGTCTCCCCACAGCCTTCTCTTCTCCAGGCTGAACAACCCCCAACTCTCTCAGCCTGTCCTCACAGGAGAGGTGCTCCAGCCCTCGAATCATTTTTGTGGTCCCCCTCTTGACCAGCTCCAACAGTTCCCATGTCCTTCTTGTGCTGAGGGCTCCAGAGCTGGATGCAGTGTTCCAGGTGGGGTCTCACCAGAGCAGAGTAGAGGGGCAGAATCACCTCCCTTGACCTGCTGGCCATGCTGCTTTTGATGCAGCCCAGGATACGGTTGGCCACCAGGGCTGCAAGCGCACATTGCTGGCTCATGTCCACCAGTACCCCCAAGTCCTTCTCGGCTGCTCTCAATCCCTTCATCCCCCAGCCTGTATTGATATCAGGGGTAAAAGAGCAGGTCTAATTTGGACCACAAAGTATCTCTATGCAATGGCTCCTCTAGGCATCCTAGCAACATTTTCAAAAGATGGTGGGCATTGTGCAATAAAGCTGTTCTTCTGTAGCACTGCAGGAGGAGGCAACTGGCTGCAGCCTCAGATGGTGGGACAGAATTACAACGGGTTATGTCAGGAAATCATGGTGTTAAATGTGACTTTGAAAAAAGGAGAAAACAAAAAATAACAGTCACAGATTGAATTATAGCAGCTTTCTATAATGAAGTGTGTGGACCCCACCCAGCCTCTGTGGCAGGGGAGGGAAGGTGTCTGCTAAACCCAAAGGTTACGATGGGAATGGAAAAAGCCAGGCTCCAGCTGAGAGTAGGACAAGGAGGATGAGGAAACAGTTTCATATTTCTCCCAGCAAAACCTCAGGGGATAAAGATTACTGCTGCAAAAACGTTAATGGTAGTAAAAGCCTCTGGCTGCAGAAGTTGTTTATAACGAAGGTGTATTAACTGCTTAGATACCTCAGCTGAAAAGAGCTCCCCTATTTCACTGAAATCTAAGGTGCAAAATCCTTTTTTTCTCTTTCAGAAAGGCTCTGCATGAGAGAAGTTAATTTAGTGGCTACACATGGAGTTTGGCTGTGAGACATTTTATGCTGTGTGCTGGACTTGTCCTGATAACGCCCTGCTTTTAGGAACCGACAGCTGAGCTCATCACTTGCCTGTTGCAGTATACACTGGATCTTAACTCTGGTCATAAGCACATCACTCCATGTTAGTTTCTGAAGCTAAAATATTTCACTAGCAGTAGTGTTAGACGCTTGCTCTGAAGGATTCTTAGCAGAGCTGGGGAAGCTATTTGCAATCCTCAACTGCTTAATTGCATTTACTTTTTTTGCAAACAAGGCAAGAACTACAAAGCAATGATGTTTTCCACTTTTCTGCTTGAAGGATTTCAGTGTGCTCTGTGCAAACATGATTCAGCCTCTGAGCTGCTTGATTTTTAACATGGAAGTTGGCATGATTCGTAAGTGTGCACAAGCGGTGGGATCAGGTTTCTGATGCAAAGGAGTGCGAGGGAGA
>NW_009258688.1:1135022-1137142 GCF_000687185.1 Egretta garzetta
AGAGAAGGAGACTCCACAACCCCCCTGGGCAGCCTGTTCCAGTGCTTGGTCACCCTCAGAGTAAAGAATTTTTTCCTCATATTCAACTGAAACCTCTTATGTTTCAGTTTGTGCCCATTGCCCCTTGTCCTGTCACTGGACGCCACTGCAAAGAGTCTGGCTCCATCCTCATGACATCCACCAAAAAGGGGCTTTGTCTGTTTGAAGGCTTCTGCAGATACAAAGAATTACTCAAGAACACTTGTGTCGGTATTTATGCCTGGGGGTTTTAATTGTTTCAGGTCTACTTCTCAAAGGTTTGAGGCCCAAAGACGATAATACGCACTCCTGCTTGTAGCTAGTTTCTAGTCTTCTGGCTACTCCTCTTTCACCGAGAAAAACACTGGGAAGTTGTAATCCAATAGCATAAACAGCCTCAGCAACAAGTGAAAAAGTGTGCTGTGCAGAGGTTCAAAACAGATGAGACAGGCCTCGCTGGGGGATATGGGAAGTGAAGCATAGCCCAGACTAATAAATTCTCCTCTGTTGGCTCTGTGCAGGGCTGCTCAAGTGTCTCAGCATTCCGTTTCTGGAGCTGAGAGCCCCGTGGTTTGGCACAGCCAGCCAAAACCAGCCCAGTTTCTTAGCTTGGTCTTAGCACCGGGGGGGTGCCCTGGGTGGAAGCAGGGTGAGGAGGCAAGAGCAACCACGGAGCACGGGGAACTAGCGAGGATGAGTGGTTGCAGTGACAGTCTGGGATGGACGTGGAGGAGAGCGGGGCTGAGTGAGGCATGGGAACATCACCAGGTTTCTCAAGCAAGTTTTAGTTACAGAAAGATTGGCAAGTGCTAGAGCAGAGCATGGGGCACTCTGTGCTGTCAGGAGGCTGGCAAGGAAGGAAGATCGTATTTGCAGCTGACAGAGAGGTCTAGGGAGCAAAGAACAGAGGTAAAGTGGTTGCACTGCTGATCTTCAGACTACATTTGTTTGGGACAAAAATCTTCTAAAGGAGGGGGGAGATTTGTTTCCCATCCCAACTACAAGAATCACAGCACAATAATGTTCTCCCCCTCCATACAAAATCAGGTCGGCCACATCCCTTACCATGCGCTGCTGAATTTTGTGCTTATTGAAACAAACTTCCCAATTTTCAAGCAGCTGAAAGCAGAATGGAAGGTATGCCCCAAAACAACAAAAGAGCCCTGGGAATGTGAGAAGAGGCCCCCTCAAATTACAGCAGACAGCCTTGCCTTGAGAGAGAAGGAAGGTAGTCTTGCAAACTGATTTTTTCTTTTAACTGCCTTGTCAAAAATACCATTTTTAATGTCCTTTCCTTCTTTGGAGAGGCAGCCTGCCGTCCCAAAGGC
The DNA here is from genome assembly GCF_000687185.1 of Egretta garzetta. Classification (NCBI taxonomy): domain Eukaryota; kingdom Metazoa; phylum Chordata; class Aves; order Pelecaniformes; family Ardeidae; genus Egretta; species Egretta garzetta. The sequence continues at coordinate 1,136,369 of NW_009258688.1, forward strand.
TGGCTGCTACCGCACTGCTGACTCCAGCAGCTGGAGAGCCACTCGGGCAGGGCTGGAAGTCACTGAAGAGCCTGAAAAACCCTTGAGCATGAAAATGCTGATGTAACCTGATAGCAGCACGCTGCATACAGGCACCTTATCAGTAATTAAACAACCCACTTCTATGAACAGTGAAAATAAAGCTGTTGGATCGCATAAATCAATTCAGTGGGATGCCTTGACATGTGTGCTTAATGCGCACCTCAGGAGGACTCAGATTATTTTGGAAGTGTACCAGGTTACTGGTATTTCTTTAAAATAGTGACCACAGGTAATCTCATGAGCTCCGTTAACAGGAATCAGAGCCACTCTGCTATGTGATACCCCAGTACCGTGCGACGGGCTCTGTGCTGAGATGAACAGAGACGCTTTGTTAACTCAAATATGATGAGTCTGTGCTTTTGGCAAAGGGTCTCCCCTTACAGTGGCCCTGGAGTTCGAAGTAGCTGTGTTATACTGCATGATGACAGGCATGAAATGCTTAGTTAGCAGCAGGTCCGTGGTGCTATTAAATTTAAAATAAAAATATAATCATTGAAAAACTACAGCCTTGGTGGAAATTTTAAAGCTCTTAGTGTGTAAACAGCATTTCCTTGAGGAAATACTCCCGTCTTCCTACTAATGCAGCCCCACTTCTCTCTCATATTTGCCTCCCGGGGCACTTCTAGGTCTTTATCAGAAATCAGAATCGAGGAGAGGAGAGGGAGGGGAGAGGAGAGGAGAGGAGAGGAGAGG
>NW_009258688.1:1137331-1137686 GCF_000687185.1 Egretta garzetta
CTCGCTTCACAGGGAGCCATATTCCAGCTGGACATGCCATTTGCTAAGAACAGTATAAAAAATGAAAAATTCTCTTTTCCTCTCTAAAATACAGGCCTGGTTTTGCTTCTAGCAAAGCGAGAAGCCACTTTGGCCCTGACTGTGCCAGTGTAACCATCCGGCGAGCGACCAGGAGAAGTTACTGGCAGCTATTTGGAGATCAGCCTGCCCCTGTGAGCAGCTTCGGGCGAGGCGGGCGAGCCCCAGGGCAGCGGGGAAGCTGCCCTCCGCGATCGGGATCGGTGAGTCAGCGCCGGGGGAGCGCACCTGAAGGGCCGTGCGGGCGGCGAGCCCGGCACGCCTGGCTGGGAAGGGC
>NW_009258688.1:1138146-1142249 GCF_000687185.1 Egretta garzetta
GCGGTGCACACCCCTCAGCCCCGCAACGCGGGCCGTGCGTCAGAGTGAATGGGGACAGAACTGGCCGGGAAGGTTGGCTTTTGTGGGGCTGTCTTGCTTGAAGTGACTCTTCCGTGTGCATATATGTGTGTGTGTATATATATATATCACTGCTGCAATCGAATATAACATAACTGCCTTGTGTAGTGATACTGGGAGTACTTAAGCATGAATATAGAGTGATCCTTTGGCAGTTTGTAAATGACTCTCGTCTCACTCTGCATATAAGGCTCCTGAGAAATGAAACCCAAGGTTTTTTTTTACAAACCCTGCTGTATTTCACCTGATACATACCGATAGCTATATTGAACGGGACAGCATGTTTTTAAAGTCAGAATTCTTTAAGGATGTCAGCGTGGTTTTTCTAAGTAGGCTAAAAGTTGTCAGACGAATTCAACTTGCAGAACGGGAACGGCAGAAGGGAGCGTTGCTGGGCAGTTTGTGTTACAGGCGATGCTGCGCCTCTGCAGTGCCTTGCCACCGTGCTACGGTACCAGTGGGGGTTCTGCAGGGAAGACCTTGCAGTGCCGGGGGTTGGTTTGTTTATGGCTGTAGGAGTGTTCGTTTGGCAGTGCGCTCCCAAGATTTGGCTCGGGACTGTATTTTTCCATCAAGTGACAGACCTTGAGAAACGGAGGCAGGTAGAAAAATATATTGAACTACTACAAAATTGAATATGGATATAAATCAGGTCTGAGATTAAATTGTACTTAAAAGAGTCTCAAACTGGTACTGCTATAAGGAAATGTTGTAAGATTAAAATATTCCGTGTGAATTAGCATCTAAGCATTATCATAGGCAAGAAATAACTAATTAGATCACCTTCTGAGGAACACTTCAGATAATTAGAGGTATCATTTAGCCAAAACTCAGAAGAAAGTTGTGAATATAGCTAGACAAAGTTTCCCTTTTGTACTGGATGAAATTAGCATCAGAAAATACGTTATATTCACTGAAGTTATGACCTGCTGGATCCAAGAGCACTGTTAAGGCTGCCGTCGGGATCGTATGGCTGTTAAGGCTGCCGTCGGGATCGTATGCAGTTTCAAACTGTCCCATTCAGAAGGCACGGTGTACTTTTTTAATGCATACCATACAGCCGGATTCCTGGGTGCTTCAGATCACTTTGGTTATTAAACAGCAGTCTGAAATAAACATCACCTTAAATTAAGCTGGTCTTGTAGCTTTCCTTCAATGTGGAAACATGCCCAGTGTCTCATGCCCAATTATCTAGATAAGAATGGAAAGGTCGATACCACAGCCATTCCTGCAATGTACACTTCCAGTCACTGCCGTTGTAATTGTGCAGGAAGAGAACTGGATCTCAAGGGACATACGCTGGGCCATAACTGTGAAGTGCTTGGGCATCAAAATGATCCTGTGGGCACCCACTCTGCAGAGCTAGATCCTTGCAGTCCTAACCCTCAGTCTTTGATCTGTGCAGGCTCAGGTTTTTCCCAGTAACATTTGCCGAATGCATTGAGGTCTGCTGCTTGATGTGCCTTTAGTTTGACAGTGTTGACCAGTTAGGTGCCCAAGCTGTCCAGGGATCCAGAAGTGAGGCGTTCCTGGACAAGTGGCTCTTGGAGAACCCAGCTTTCTTCAGATTACATACAGGTGATCAGGACCACTTGAAAAACATGCAGGGGAGTATATTGCCATGTTTTTTATTCTTATTTTTGTTGTTGTTATTATTATTCTTTCTAGGCTTTGTCTAGAGCCGTTACCTTGATGTGAAGAGCTAAGTTCTGAATTTGCATCTTTTCATTTAGCAAGAAAGTGCTAGAGCCATAAACCTGTGTGTTGTTCTGGGCTGGTGCTCTCTGACTGCGTACTTAGGAAACTGTTTCGCCTTGCTTTCACTATAGAAATATTCATTAGGTGGGCTCTGATCCTACAACTCAGCGGCTAGGGCATGAAGCCAAGAGTGGGGAAGTTTGATTTCTAGTCCTTTTTCCGTCTGTATGTTAAATATTTAAAAATATATTTGCAGAATACATGTGTCTAAGTGATACTGATTTTCAAGAAAAATATATTTATTATTAAAGTGTCCCTTGATTCCTGCAAATACTTATAAAAATCACACCTACTAAAAACGCTGCACCCAAAGGGTACTTCGGACTCCACAGAAGTCCCATCAATTCCACTGCCCTTCCCTGTGCTTAATTTAGGTGATGGATCCCCAAGTGATTAAATCCTCTTTCTTCTTAATCTATGGAAAGAGTAAAAAAAAGGACTGCTCATTCAGTCGTGTGTATGTAGGCTATTAATTTACAGTGTTGGAGAGAAAGTTCAGACTCTGGTCTCTTTTTTCTTTGTCCTAATCATTAGGCTCAGTCATTTTACTTGTTTGTTCTGTCACTTGTGTTGCCTATCAGCTGGTTTGCTTTTTGCTCAGCCTCTGCTCATCCTCCTTGTCGGTGTTAGAGTTTCATATGTACGTTACTCTAAATGCACTCCCCAGGGTTGTGGGTTGGCTGTGAAGAGGGCAGTCCCGCTCTGGCCCCCCATTTTCCCCACTGCGCATTCTGACCCCACCTTGTGCAGCCAAGGGCGAGTTGGAAAACTGCTTTTTTAAAGAAAACCATGTTTGTTTATTTTGGTGGTTTAGTTTTGCGTCTAATCAGTGAGCTGGGCCAACTCATCGTGCAGCTGCATGTTTACTAGATCCAACAGGAATGGTTGTTGGCAAGGGAGAGCCGAACTGCCCCTCTGGTAGCAGCCAGCCCTTTAGGCAAATTCAGGACAGGCGGACGCAGCCCCCATGTGTGGTGGACAGAGCCAGAGGACCTGCCTTAGAAGGGCAGCCTCCATGAGGAAGCCAGGCTTTGGCTAGGTCAGGCCTGATGTCTCCCGTGAATCCTACCCGCTTTGGCTTATACCAGAAGTACCCTTTGACTTTGGTGGAAGCATTTATTGAACTTGTTTCCTTTATTAAAATTACTATTTACTTTATTTGGTGAATTTTGCATGAGGCATATCCTGACCTCTTGCTCCCCTCTTCGGACTCTTGTTTAATTTTATAAAAGAACAACTTTGTTTATTCTGAATTGCTATCTCCCAAGATACCTTAAATCTGGTAAATATTCTCTCTCTAATCTAAGTAGGACAACACCCAGTCTCTGTCAGCAGACAACCTAAGATCTCATCTCTTTAAAGTGAAAGGCAAAGCAGGCTTTGACTTTAAGTAGGATAGGCTGAGTTTGGGTTAAGCTGTGTTCTCATTCTGGTTAGTAATGCTATTCAGGCCCCATCAGACAGATTGCTTATTGTAGAGAAAAATTATGTTGATGATAGACTTTTGCAGCCGGGGTGAACCTTCAGACCTAAACTGAGGAGCCTCATGTGGGAAGAACTTCAAATCATGGGTTTGGTTTGAACTCATCTGTGTTGCATCATGTCTCTTACTCATGTTAACACATCAAACCATGCAGAATTAGTGAGGACACTTCTCTTAAGCTTAGTATGAGTGTTTGTTTGCCTGTCATCACAGCTGAAGTTTATATTAATTCAGTGCCAAAAAAAAATTGTGTCAGGAATCTGATGCTTATCTTTCCTGTAAATTTTACCCTGGTGATTTTGTTTTGAAGCTTTGTTTTTCAGTGATCTAACAGCCACACTTAAACTGGAGAGAACAGATAATTAGGCCCCAAACGAAGGCCCTTGGTGTTTGGGGGCTTCTTGCGGTGATTGCAATGAGCGCTGGGTCTGGCTTGAAGAGCAAATTCTGGAGATGCTGCTTTGGCAGTTAAACCAGCTTTGAAGTCCAGGAAAGCAATCTAGATAAGGTCCATGACCCAGTGGCCTCAAAACCTATTAGGCACTTGAGTTGATTTGGCACCCGTGCTTTGGAGCCTGGAACTTGTACGGTGTGCTCCAGCCTGGGCAGGCGGGTGCCTGGCTCCCTGCCCAGCTCCCCGAGGCAGAGGGCGGCGTGCTGGGCCCCGGAGCCCCTGCAGCCTCATCGGCAGGACGTGCTTGGGTTATGCTAATGCAGACGTGGAGCGCCTCAGCTTCCTCTGAAGCATGGAGAGCTAGAAGGCTGCTTGGCTTTTGCAGGACAT
>NW_009258688.1:1142323-1195726 GCF_000687185.1 Egretta garzetta
CTCCAAGCTGAGGGGGCTGGATGTGGCCCTGTCCGCCCTGCTTGTTGAAGCTGAGCTGGCATGTCCAGCATCGGGTGGTTCATGCAGCAGCAAGGTTTAAAAGTAGCATGAGCTATCCGTGCTTTTGTGGTTAGTGATGAACTGGTACAAAACCAAGTTGTGTTTCCTGTTTTTGAGAGATTCGTGAAACATCGTTTAGTACTGATCTTCTAGGTAACAACAAAACAGCCTCGAGACCAGTTTCGTTTCACATTAAAGGGAAATTCAAAACCTTTTAGTTCTGGGTTGGGTTTTTGTTGTTTTTTTTCTTTCCAATTTACTTTTTCAAAATGGGATTGTCAGCCTCTAGACTGGGAATTCTCTGTCAGTCTCCCATTCAGGTTCTCTCTCTGCTCAGCAGTGACAGGAGTAGCTAGAAAGTTTCCTCCATGAAACCTTGATTAAACACAGAACATCTCCCTGAATCATCCTGGCTTTCGTTCAGTTCAGTGGTACGTGCACTTCCAGATCTAGCGTCACCAATGCGTGAAATCATGGGTCAAAGATCTCTTGTGAAAAGTATTAATTTAAACTCATCAGGATAAAACCCCCCATACATTCAACGGTGTAGCTATTGTTCACTTTGTTTGAAGCAAATTTGTCCTGAGGAGAAAAAGGGAATGGTAAGTTCTTGCTGCCAACTTCTGCCCTCAGGACCTCTGTCCTCTCAGAAGGGAGCGGAGCTCCACCACCGTGCCCCATAGCTGTAGCAGCATTTGGCCAATAACAATTGGGGTGTTAGATGCTCCCATAAAATTGAGACAGTTCTGATTTCTGCTGGTTTCTCCCAATGTCTATGCAAAATTATTCAAAAATACCTCTTTTATGCAGTGCCTGGTTCCTGCTCGTCTGCCTGGGCAGCTGCCAACTGCTCCAGCCAGTATGGCTCTCTGAGAGGCTCTGCCGGGGCTGTTAAATGCAGTTGTGGGCCTCCGGTCTGGGTGGATTTAAAGCAAAAAAATAATAAATAGTTGTACCTTATAAAGACGGGATCCTCCTAGACTTTTATTGTAAAGTATGTTTTAGGCAGCTTCCTGAGCTCAGCGCACATGCCCTGCAGAACCATACTCCCAATCTGGTTTGGATTTGAATTAATTAAGATCAGTTCCCATTTCCTGTTCTTGAGTCATTCATTTAATCTGTTGTCATATATGAGATGCACTGCTGTCACCTGTTTCCTTTCTTAATCTCAGCCATAGTCTTTTAGCCTTCATTTATACAACTTACACATGTCCTTTCTCTCACTACAATACTGTAACTGGTTATAGAGTGACAGTACCAAGCAGAACTGCTGAATGGGGAATCCTCATCCTGTGGAAACTCCGTAATTTAAAAATTTTTGTTTTTGTCATGAAACAGGCTAATAGTTATATGTAAAATAACTCTTAAATATTTTATGTAAAATAACTAAGAAAAATCTGCTTCACCTAGAACAAAGCAGTAATGTGTGTATATATATTTATTTAAAAAAGGAAATATTCCATCTTGACTCTTGTAGGTCAACAGGGTTCCCTTAAAATAGTTTTAATAGTGATGAAACTGTATTTTTCCATGCAAAACTGTTTGGGTTTTCTTCTTCTTTCATATATACAGGAGGAGCTATTTTTCCTTAGCTGTCTGGATATTCCATGTGTATCCATGTGTTTTCTGTGTGGCGGAGGCTGAGGAGTCCTGGATGTCATTCAAGTGCTCTCTTTCAGTTTCCAAGGGCAATCTTTTCAAAGCTAGCGGTCTTTAGCCATGCTAGGAAACTCCATTGCACAGGCAGGTGCTCTTGCCTAAAATACCTTCTTCGTGGCTGTCCTGTTGAAAAATGCATCCAGATGCTTCAACTCCTCTTTGGTATCAGAGCTTTGGAGGGACTGCTGACAGTTCTATTTTTGTGTCTTCCTGGCATTACTGCAGAAGGAGAAAAAGTGGGATTAAAACCTGACACAGAATGCGTAAGTCTTAAGTTTTAAAGATTATAAACTAGCCATCGGTGATTGTCATGATTTTTTTTCCTAATCTGCTTAAAGCGAAGGACTTATGTTGAATTCTTTCCATGTTCTCATTAAAAGCCAAGTTCTTTTTTACACATATTTCAGTCTCTTAAGTTTTCTTTTCTGGTGTCCTGAATTCAACTCTTGCTTTGCTGTTTTCCATCTGAGTCCAAAATGATCTGCAGTTCAACATAATGGATCTATTCTTTTGTGTTTACCGCCCCAATACATACCATATTGTACGTCCTTGTCCAACTCAGTGAATTTATCTACAGTTCACAGGAACAGTGTTGTCAGTTCAGTAATTGGATGAATTGGTTACTTGCCTAATGCTGCATTAGGAAAAAACACTCACTCTATCAACTTTTACAGCCCAGAGCATATGGGATTCAGCATATTAAAATCCCAAGTTTTAAGTTTTATCGTGGGATAGATTTATAATGTTCCCTTCTTAATTCAAATGTAAATCTTGCATGGGAAAAATTGGCTCAGATTTATGAAAACTGTTCTTTTGGCCCTTGTAAATAATATTATTAATCTTCTGCATACTGGGGCAGGCTTGGATTAAGTCTGCATTTAAGGGCTGCAGGTGCAAGGCTATAATGCTAAGCCAGAGTCAGGGTGTCCCTGGGGGCCGTGTCAGAAGGATGACTTTGGATCGTGTGCTCGTGCCAGGGCTTGTTCTCTTTCTCCAAGGGGTGCCTGGAAAGCAGAGGCATTTGTTCCTGTAGCACAATAGCTCAAGCACACACACCTGCTCGGCTTTTATTTTTCTTCAGGGAAGTACGCAAGAGCAATTAGTTCTTCTTCGTGACGCACTCTCAGTTTGGTGGTCTGTGCCTGGGCTGCATGTGCAGATGCGCTGAAGGCCATTTGGCCTCCTCCAGCCTGGAGCCCTGGGAAGAAGCAGCTGCTGAGCTGAAGGAGACCGCAGCTAGATTGCGCAAGTGCTCTTTCTGTAGGGTTCAGCTCGGGGCCCGCACAAAGGGAGATGTGTTTTAGATCATCTTCATCTGGGCAGAGAAGCTGGAGGGAGAAGGGAAAGTTGCAGTGGGACATGGCATGGTCTCTCATGACTGCATGTAGGAAGATGTGGCTGTTCCAGGCAAACCTTCTGCCCTGGGTCAGTTAGAGCTAGACCTCCTCAGCAGAACATACAAAGCAGTTCGTGGGATCACAGTGAGGTCTGCTTTTACTGCTATGGCAACAGCTCAGCTAAGAATTGCCTCAGGAGAAGCCTGCTAAAGCTGAGTAAGTAATATTTTTGTACAATTGTCACACCGCGACTGATAGCAGTGAAGCACTAAGCACTCCCGTTGATTAAAAGGGTTTTAAACTTTACGTACAACTGTTATCTCTAGGAGAGCCCAGCAAACGCTACATCAGTCACCAGAGGGACTGTGGGGATGCTCTCTGCAGGCTCCTATCCTCATCCTTTTCTCCACTTGCGCAGAATATAGTCAGGAGGATGCAGAGGCAATGGTGGACCAGTAACAGTTTGGGATCTCGATACAACACTGCGGGAATGAGAGCAATCTTGTCCTTACAAGTATTAATTAATGAAATACATTCTCACCTTAGATTATCCTGTGACATTGTGGAGTCTGAAGCGCATAGTTTAGTTGGGGTGTCACCCTGAATAAAACTGGCCAGAGAAGCGGGATAATGTGTTGAGAAGAACTATACAGAACAGACTTGAGCGGTGTAAATCTACAGGTTTAAACTTGTCTGCCTGGCTTGCTTTGGCCTACTTAGCTTACTGAAGAGAAATACAAGAGAAGGTCAGATCCTCATCTTTTTAAGATCTGAATGAAGAAAAGATAATTAACTTAATAATACTGATAATTAACAGTCTTCATATAGCAAAGACACAAAAAAACGGGAAAAAAATTAACTGGAAATAGAGTTAAAATACTAACAGTGAAGGTGATCAGCTATTGGAATATTTGCTGAAATAAAACTCGAGTGCCTTCCTGCTTAGGTTCTGCAGTGTAGTGCAGGAGTAACTGGTTGAAATCCCGTGGTGTCAGTAACTGAGGAGGGTGGGACAGGGGCTCGTAATGGGCCTTTGGGTCTCCAAAAGTAAGATGCTGCTTTAGCAAACTGTAAGTGAACAAGAGGGGGTTTGCAGGACAGGACCGTGCCGGTTCGGACCAGTGGTCCTTTCAGTTCTGTTTCCTGTTTCTGGGATCCGCGAGAGGAACCTGTAAAGCTTCCCTCGATGGCCTGTTGTGCCATCATTTACCAGCGTGGGAAGGTGCTTCCTGTGGCTAGGCAGTTAGTGGTTGGTTTGCATCATGGAGCGTGACACTTTTCCCAGCAACTTTTTACCGTCTATTTCTGTTACCAGATCTAATTGTGTAACTACTTAAACTGCGCTGGTAGGCTCTTTGCCCCAGGAAAGCTGTGCAACGGTCCATCACACAATCCCATCATCTAAACTACGTTAATGATACACAGTCGTCTTTTTTTTTTTTTCAGTTTTAAATATGTAATTGCGCTTTTTCTTCACTTATTTGCTGCACTGGGAGAGCTTTGCATCTCTTCATTATGTTTCTGTCAAGCTTTGTAAGACATCTCTCACAAGAATGCCCTTCTGGTTGTGTCCTTCAGAAGCCTTCTCATAACTTCTCTTTTTCTGTTGTGTTATTTTAGTATCTCCTTCATGATCCACTGCTTTCAGGGTGAAATCCCTTTCTCTTTCCAGGTGCAAAAGAAAGATGTTTTTTTTTATTTCTTCGGACGGCAGAAGAACTGGAATAATCCCTGTGTGCAAATTCCCAGAGCTTTCATGCTTTTCCGTGAGTTGCGGTTTTGAGCAGAGAAGGAAGGTGTATGTACACACACACCCACTAGTTACTGCAGATATCACTGTTGTGGGGTTCTCCTGAAACATGCATAGATACGAGCCTTTTATCATGCGCCTCGTAGGTGTGTGTTGGAACGACATTTTTTGTTTCCCCCTTTTTTTTTCTTTTCCTCTTCCTCCAGACAACCTGCTACTGCCTGGCTTTATAATGAACGGGAACAAAAGCTTATTGTCCTTGATGCGTGCTCAGACCCACTTGAAGTGCCTCACTCCCCTGTGTGGATGATACAAATCAGACCTGCCTACAGTCCCCAAAAAACTAGATGGTGGGGTTTTTTTTAAACTGCAGACTTTATGTCTTTGGCAAGTGTGCCTGTGCATGACACTATGTGTGTAGATAGGTGCATGTGCTGTCCTTGCTGCTACAGTAGCAACAGGCAAACTTCTCAAAACCATTTAAGCTGCTTTACTAGTGTTGACCAGTTTTGAGAAGCAGTGGTCACAAGCCACCCCTCTTCAGATGAAGAGCTGTGCTCAGAGTGGCACACAGTTCCCAGACGCTCTCCCCCAGAAACAAAACTACAAAACAGCTGGCCATGGAAGCTAAACCCTTTGCAGCATCTGCACCGTCAAAGGGAGTCCATCTGCACTGCAGCAGAAGCAGCAGCGTGTGTGTTTTTGTTAATCATCTGGAGACCTGTGATGGTGTTTTTATGCTCTTTGAAGGATTTATATGATTGGGATTGACTGAATCTCCTGGATCTGAAAGGCAGAAAGGCACAGAGGTAGCGTAAACGTGGTTTTTGGCTGAGGTGTAAACTGGCAAGCTTGAGCTTGCTTTCTTCACAGGGCAGATCCTCAGCTGTTTGCGAAGTGTCGTTGGCTCCACTGGGGCTACTGGAGCTGTAGACACTTATGTCATTCGAGGATCTGATAGGATGTGATAGGACAAGAGGAAACAGCCTCAAGTTGTGCCAAGGGAGGTTTAGATTGGATATTAGGAAAAATTTCTCCGCTGAAAGGGGTTATTGAGCATTGGAACAGGCTGCCCAGCAGTCGAGTCGTCATCCCTGGAGGTATTTAAAAGACACATAGACATGGTGCTTAGGGAGATGGTTTAGTGGTGGACTTGGCAGTGTTAGGTTTACGGTTGGACTCGATGATCTTAAGGGTCTTTTCCAACTTAAGTGATTCTATGATCTGTCCCAAATGCTTAATAACAACCGATCATCCCTGTTGCCGGATATTTTCTTTTACACCTCCTGCTTTGTGAGGACTTACTGCTACTAGAAGTCTTGCCATGATGTGTTTCTGGAATGCAGGTCTGAGAGTGCGTTTTATACATTTATGGCTGGCAATAAATCTCGTAACATTTGAAACCTCTGGTTTAGCCAGCTTTCCCAGTTTGAGATGAGCTATTTCACCTTTGTGTCTGTTGCATAGTTTTAAATGTGTTACCTGATCGACTCCTATGGAACAGTGCTGTGACTAAATGCAGGAAAAATACATTGGCAGCCTACAGACTTGTTGCAAAACACACCCTTTCATCATAAGGCAGCAAAGACCTGACATTTCTTTTCAGACTGCTTTCAGCTTTTAATATTTAATATTGCGATCATCCGTTTTCTATCATGTTCTTTTTATTTAATGAGTTGTTGAAAATATTTACTTTCTTCTCCAAACATCTCTGTCATGTAATTGTTCTGGAGGCATCTGAAACTGAAGTCTTTGATACTATGTTTATCTGACTTCAGCTCATTCAAAATTTCTATCAGAGAAATCTGGAAATCATTAAGATAATTTATGTTCTCCATCTAAACCCATTAAAATAGTAGTGATTGTAATTCTCTAGGCTCTGAGTATGTGTGTGGTTGGTTTTTAGATTTTGTTGTTTCCAGGATGTTCTAATAACCTTGGCTCTCCTTCTGCTTTAGTGTAGAAGAACTATTGCTGAGTTATGTTTGATTATGTTATTTTGGCTTGATACTGGGAAGAGAGAAATGAAAAAGCTTACTGAAATGGGTGGGAAACACTGAGAGAGAGAGAGAATTTGAGACAGAGTGACAAGATCGGGGTTCAGTTCCCTCTTCTGCTACAAGGGATTTGATTTCTCTACCTTAGTTTTTTGTCTGAAAATCAGGGATTATTCTCCTTTTCGTCCTGCCCTTTTCTCAGTCTAGTATCTCCAAAATGGAGTTTGATGTATGCATATTGCCTAACAAAAACTGCCCCCAAAACTTAGAGATAGGGTCAAGGAGTCCTAGCTACTTGTTAAGATAGATGGCATTGCTGGGAAGTAAGTACTTCTTTGGAATTGGATGGTGCACCTAACAAATATTTCTACTGTTCTCTGTCTTATTCCCAGGCAAATGCATGCTAGTACAACCTTTTAACAATTGTTAAATGACATACTGAGGATTTTGGGATAGCTGACACTAGCAAAAGGTTCTGGCATATGGGAGAACTTTAACCTTTGATAGAAATGTCAGCTTCTGTGAAGATCATGAAATACTTGTTTAACCTTCTACAAGATCTTTTGTTCATTTTCAGTTGATAGAATATACAACAGAACCTGCTAAATTTCTCTCTGTCCCACATTGTTAAGACAAAACTTGCACGCAGTGGAAGTTGTATAACTAACCATAGGCAACTTGGGAAATATAGATATGAGAAAATAAATTCACTGGGAGCCAAGCCATATAACTTACTGCCAGAATTGCTCTTCTGAACTAAAACAAACCCCCAGATATATTTATCTCAGTGGGTTAATTAAGTGAATTAAAACTTTAAGAAGTAATTGAGACCATCCATGTTGTGATTTCTTGAACAAAGCAAAGTGCTCTACGCGGAATGAGAGCACTGTATCTAGATGTTCTGTCCCTCAGCAAATGCTGTCATTTTTTTGTAATGTGGCCGTGGTGTAAGTCTAGGAATACAAGCACATATTTTGCCACTGAAACCATTACATTTTTAAGCTTAAAAAAAGTGTAAACTGTGTTCTAGTCCCTTAGTCTTGGAACTTGCTTTTCAAAATACTGTATTGAAGCTGAAACTGTATTGGAAACTCTAAGCTATGTGTCTATATACTTTGGCATTGGCTACTGATATTACCTTGCCTACAGAACAGTAATCTGTAAATAGTGTACTCTCTTCTGTACAATAGGCAGTGATGAATTGCTTTATATTTGTCTTCAGATAGAAAAACTGACTGAATGTTTGCATATTGATAAATGGGGAAAAAAAGATAACGGTCAAAGACTATCGCAGGTTACTTGGTCTTACTGTGAAAAACATAGTCTTTTTTAATGGTAGAAGTGTAAAAGATGTAGAATTACATTATTACTGTTATATCCTCAATACCCATATGTAGCCCTTTCTTTCTAGGTGAGGATCTCCACCCTGTGATGGAAAGGCAACTGCTTGTGACAGACAATTTACATTTGTTTATTTGCTCACCTTCATGGTTCCAGCTAAACAGTTCTGGGGAAAAAAATTACTACCATGAACTGAATTTTCTCTGATGCAGAAAAACTAATTTTTCCACTTTACGTAGCTGGCAAGCAGGGCGGTTACTAACACTTTGGTTTCTTCACCAGCAGTAGAGAATAAATTCAATCTGGACATTTTGAGATAAAAGACTGTTTTGCCTGCGCAAACTGCCACTGAGGCTTAGATATCATTGTTGCAAAGCTTAGAGCAAATGAAGCAGCTGTTTCAGCCCAGTTTAAACATGGTGAACAAGAGTAAAGCATATTAACTCCAGCTGTGTACTGATAGCAGCTGGGAAGGAAAATCACTGCAAGGGAACCTTAAAGTAAACTTTGAATTCTAGCAGGCTTAGCTGTCGTGAGTGCGCCTCCAAGGGAGGAGCAGCGGTGAAAATTTGATCCTTAGAAACGTGGAGAATTTAATGAGAAATTCCCATGCCTCTTTTTGTGCTTCTGTAAAGATGCAGAGCAGGTTCTGGAGTCAGCGGCGTCACCTCTGAAGATTTTGATTGCGGATCTCATACTGTACTTACATGCATGGGCAATTTTGAGATCAGGGCAAGTACTGAGTGACAGATTCTGTGCAGAGAGATGGTGTCCCTTTTAAAGCAGGATATTGCACCCCTGCCCTGTCTGGTAGAGACTACGCTGCAATCTTTTCAGTAGTGTTCTGTTTTCCAGAACAGCATGTACCAGTATGCAGGCTACTTCCGAGGTTTTTATATTCGGGTCACTTGGATTTTGTTCATTTTGGTCTATTGAGCAGAAAGAGCAGTATAAAAGCTAGAGGAAATAATGAATGTCACTTAGTGATAAAACCAGCAAAAGTTATTCAGACAAATTGTATTAAACCAAATATTTCCTTAGGTCCTTGTTGCAGTCGAATAATGGTTTACTTAGGTTTAGGTCTAATGGGAATATATTTTAAGAATTTCCTTCTAATCAGTACTTTGTGATAGCTCATGATTAAGAATAATTCTGGAACCCTTCAGTAGTTTGATTATATTTCACATTGGTATTTTAAAGATAACAAGTTAATTCAAGGCTTTCTCATGAAGCCATGAGCTCTCAGGGACTTTGCAAAACCCCTAAGTTAAAATATAAATAGCAGTGCTGAGGTACTGTAGAGTGCAAAAGAACAGGTCAGTAAGTATATGCTGTCTTTGCTCAGTATTTGCAAATTGATATGTCTATTGATAACTTTCAGTTGCACCCTACCCATGGAAATAAATAATGTTAAGACAAGAAAGCACATGTTTCTCAGTTAGACAAAGTGTCCGTAGCTCAGTATCTCCACTTGGCATTGGTCAGAATTTTGAGGGGCTTTTAATGAAAGAAAAGTTTTAGGGCTATTAGTGTTATTTCCACAGCATTTGTGTGGTTCCCCAGCTGTCTTTGAATACACATACAAAGAAAGTGACGGCACTGTTCAAGTGCAGGTGGGAATGACCTCTGTGCTGGAGCACGGAAGCTTTCAGCAATTTCTTGCGATTGAGGTAACTGAGCACACGTGTCCATTTTTGTGTAATTGCCGTCTTCTCTCTGTGCTTTCCCTCTTTCTCTTGCTCGTTGTCTTGCCCATCCCTTCAGTTTATGTTCATGTTCTGTTTGGTGTCTTCTAACCTTCATGGAGTTGGAATCATATCTTGGGTATGTTCTACAAAGAACCCTGTGTACTTTAGGTACATGTAAAAGGACTAGACTTAGACAGCTAAAGTTTTGGACAGGAGGTAACGCAGCTGTCTCTGTCGCTCTGAAAAGAGAACATAAGGATATGAATAAAGACGTTTAAATGAGGACAGTTAGTATTGTCATAAAGTTCTTTTAATGTTAACCAGCTGTTAAAGACTTGTTCTCATTCTGCAGTACATTACATGCCTCTTACTTTGTTGGAAGTCAGCGTGCTCTATTTCTGTATGCCTAGCAGACAATTGTATAATAAAATAGCTTTTCAGTTTCATGTGTATACAGTTATGAGAAAGCAGTAGTTCCTCAAAGAAAGCAATTTTGGCTTCATTTGTAAAGAGTGCTTTCAAATGTAAAGTACGGAATATGTTGAGTGAAAAATGTAAACATATATGGATGTATGTGAAAATAGGACATGAGTGGAAAAGGACAGGAGAAACATGAACAAGGGAAATGGAATAAAAAACACATCTTGCAAATGACTTGACAAGACCACATCAAAACAGCTGTAAAGCTGAGTAAACTCCAAAGCCCAGTGACACATACAAATACGAGGAGAATTTTAGTGTTCCTGAAAGGCAGGGACCTGAGCGGGTCACTGAGAGTTCTTGGATGGCGTATGTTAAAATGATTATCTCTTTCCTTGTGCTTTTATATGAAAAATAATTTGTCTCAGAGAAATCTGATGGCTCTGATCCTTTTATGACTGCAGTAACTTTCTCATTGACCCTGGGACTGTGTCCAGTAGGTGATCACATATTAAGTAACTGATGGTATTGCATTTTTATTTCAATTATTCCCATCTACTACAGTTCATTTTATCTTGTTTTTCAGGTTTGATAACTACGCTCGATCTTTGATTGTGGTCTCCTCTGAATTGCAACACTGAAAAGAATGGCAACAGAATGCATAAAAAACTGCTGTAAATTGTGTTTCTGCATGGAAAAAGAAAAAAATGATCGTGAGTTCTTACACAATGACATTGACTAAGGGGTTTGCTCTTCTGGCTTCATTAATTATGAGTTTTCCCATTAATAAAATGACTGTGTCACCCGTGATAAACTTGAATTCTTTTACACCATCCAAAATTCTTTCCATACCTCCACTTGGAGATTGAACACATGCTTGTTAGTGTTATGAATTGGAATTGGAACTGAAAAATAGCACTTGTCTGAAGTCTGCTCTTTGCAGCCTGGAATGCTGTCCAAAAAAGCCAACCTTTTTACCCAAGGTTATGTAAAGGTCTCGTATCTTTCAAACTCCAAGAGTGAACACTTTTTTTTAACTCCCTGTGGATTTGCTGTCAGGATTTTCTTTGATGTCTTAGTTGTTTGAAGAACTCTTCTATCATACTAGTGTACCTCTTGTAAAAATTCACTTAAGAGCACTATAGCTATAAGTATAGAAGCTTGGGCAACAGAGTTTGGATCAGTACAGGTCTCATGAGGATGAGTATCTTTTCCAGGTGCTGGTCCTGAATTCTGGTAAAACTGAATACTAGCAGCCGTTAAGTGATGTATCAAGCACAGATCCTACTAAATAAAAGAGATCTGTTCATAACATTGTTTAAAACTTAATGCACATGTGGACTGTCTGGTTTTTTTGCTCTTTATTTTTAGCGGTTTCCATGGTGCAGGAATCTGAAGCAGCAGCCACAAGCAAGCCAACTATTGTAGAGAAGCCTCCATTGTCTTCTGTGTCAGTGAAGCGCCAGGTTGGGTGTTCAGAGGATTATCTGCTTTCTAAACTGCCCCTGGATGGTCAAGAGGTACCATTTGTGGTCCCTCCATTCAAACTGGCTTACGTACAGCCGAAGAACCTTCCTAGTATCTCACATGCTGGAGGGATTCAAGGTAAAACATAGACAGCATTCCTGAAATAGTTGTTTAGCTTCTGCTACTCCTTGAAAGTTGTCAAGTATTCCTACTGAAAACATGTTTGCAGAACTTTTCTGGAAGCCTGGTCTTGTTTGTTTTCTCTCTGGACATCCAGAGAGGTTTTGTGAAGGATGTCATCCCACTATGAATCTCTGTGATGTTGCATGAATAAAACTGAAAGGGAGGATTGCACACCAGTGCTCATACTCAAAGTAATGGAAGACATTTAAAGGAAACAGAAGCTTTAGTAAAGAATTTATTGGAGGCAGGGAAAGACCTAATGCGTTCCCAGCATCCAGATCACTCAAGTAAAGGAGGAGGGTGGTCTGGCTTTCATGTTTAATGTACTGATATGTTTTAGCATACTAACACATCTTCCTTTTCAAATGTCACCAACAGATAGCATGTGCTACTATTTCCTGTTCTTTTTGCTGCTCCTTGGGAGGCCAGGGGTCCCAGATCTCAGTGGTATAAGCTTGCACATGATACTATGATTCTTTGCTTCACAACAATCTTGTGCTTCAACCTCTGCCAAGACTGCCAAAATGATGTACATGCAAATTAGGCACAGTGGCATTTTAAAAGAACAGGGGCCTGGCCCAGTAACGTGAGTTAGCGGCATATGCTATCACTAGCTAGGCTCTTGGTCCTGCCAGGAGATGCCTAGAATTAGGTAAGGGAAGATTTTGGCACAGGGGCATACCTGAGCAGTTGTTTTCTCTAGAGTTGCTTTGCCTTGAGGACGTGCTAAGTGAATAATATGCTTTTAGTCCCATGTAACTGTAGTTCTTTTCTGAGGGTACAAACCTTAATAATTGAAAAAAGTCAACCACATGTTGCATAATAACTGATGCAGTACTATCAAACCTTTCTGTGTTTGTGTGGTTTTACTCCCGCTCTTCTCTCTTCTTCCTGGGTCCTTGCTATTGCTTCTTTTCTCGTCCTGCATGCCTATTACCAAACTTCCTCCTCACCTATCCCTTCTGGTAACATTGGCACCAGAGCCAAGCTAAGCAGCCTAGCAGAGCTTTTTGGTATAGGTTGGCCATTTTGTGCCCAGTCTTTTTAGTGGGCTTTATTTGTGGTGTTTGCCTCACCAGACATGTACACGAAACTTAATAGTTGGAAGGTAGAACTTGTGAGGCCTTCCTCATCTCTGAGCCTGGTCTTCTTCAGCCTCCCTGCTTCCCTGCTACTTCAACAGCTATTTCTTGTAAGTCCATTCTTGGACAAGGTACAGAAATGCAGGACATGCTTCTGGTAATCCCCTTTCTCACTGGGTCTGGGTTCAGGCTCTGCCTTCCTTTGTCCTACCTTATCCTCAAGATACTGTGCAGACAAGTCTGTCAAGGACTCTGAGGCGTGAATGTTCTTCAGGGAGAAGGAAGATGTGTCTAACAACCTTTATTCATGCTGTTCTACACAGTCTTACCAGTCAGTGACTTATAAACCAATGACTTGTCTTCATTGGGAATTCTGCTTCATCATCATTTCTGGAGGACCTGGTGAACAGTGGCCCGTAGGCTATAAAACCAGTAGATCTTCTGGCAGGATGTCCTGACTCTTCATAATTGTCTCTCTTGCATAAATATTTTAAATTCTTGAAGAAATATTTGAAAAGTGGCTCTTACATCGAGTAGGAGACTTCCATTTCTCTTTCCAAATATAAACACTTATTTTTTAAAGTACAGCTTTTTAAAAATGCAGAGTTTACTTTTTAGGGAGATTTACTAAATACAGTGAAGTGTGCTGTCATTCCTTCTTCACATTAGCCAAAGCACCAGCATATTCAAAAAATGCTGTTAGAGTACTTGCTTCTTAGACTGTTGTTAAATATCTGTAGAAGTCCAAGTTCTGCTCTCAGTTCCCCTCAATTTTCTGTGCGTGTCTGACCATTTGCCGTTAGTGAAACAGGACATGCTCAGTGTTAGCTCTTGGCATCCCTTCTGAAAGCAATTAAGTTCTGGCAGCCTTTCTCTTCAGTACTCACTGCAGCATGTCTCATGCTCTCACAGAAGTAAGCTAGCAGGAAGGAGTGTGCTCCTGGTCTGGAACACTGGTTTTTCCGTCACCTGCTGTGTATCAATTCTTTGTGGCCTCACGTCTAGCATTAATCCTAATGTACATCATGCTCAAGCCCATTATACTCGAATTCTTGCTTTATCATCTCTCATGTTCCATCTCACTGTTTTAGTTACTCTTTTTTACTTCCTCTACTAACACCTGGTGGAAAGGATTTTACAGCAATAATAGTTTCCCTCTTACGGTGCAACACACTTGCAGAATTGAAAGCACTTCATAATGGGATAAAGAACTTTTTAACAGATAGGTTGAAGTTCGGGGAGGTGAAGTGAAGGAAGCAAATGTCAGATCTTGGCAGAGTCCAGGTCACGCCATTCCCATTCCTACTGTACTGTTACATATGGCTTATTTTTGCTGCAGACAGACAAAATAAAGCACTACAGCAGTGTTGTTTACTGTTCTGCTGACCAAGACCTGCATGTTTTTTCTGAAATTATAAATAAATGAAAGGAAAATAGGGCAGCTGTGCTGTAATGGGCTGAGTAAAGGGCTGGGATTCAAGCACTCTCAGATCTGTCTACTTGTGCCTCAGCCAACAATTCAAGTCATTTTGGACCATTTTACCACTGACAGACTTCCTATGGAAATTGGATGACAAGGAGACTGCAGTCAAAGTTGCATTATCTTTCCATACAAGACCCTCCTGAAGGTCTGGGGGGTCCATTAGCTGAGTGGAAATGTCCTGGGGGTAGGTAGCCAAATATGTGAGAAGTTTTCTGTACACATGGCCCTACTTCTTCTGTTTATTTCTTTCTTGCTGTCTGTCTTTGGAGCCTTCTGTATTTTAACTAGTTAGGCATTTATTGTGGGACTCCAAGACAGAGTATGCATAGCTTTTTATGGCCAATTTAATTCTAATGTTTGCTAGCACACTGTGGAAATCTGACATAATGTGTATGTGTGTTTTCTTTGCTTTTTCTTTTTTTTTTCCCTTTTCCTGAAGTAGATAATATTGAAATATTTTGTCCTTTGCCCTGAAGGCACTCTGCCCGCCTTAGGAAGCCAGGCAACATGTGTTATGTCTGGAACTCTTGCATTTGATACTTGCTTGTGCTCCGCAGAATCTGCCAGAGCCTCATTTGGTGACCGGAAAGCAGAACTGCACAGCGTGTACCAGTGGCCCTACTATGACGTGTACAACCCATTCTATTTGGAGCATCGGGTTTCGCCAGATCTGATGAGGCGCTTCCAAGCAAAATCAGATAACAGGAAATTATATGGATCAGGTGAGAAGGACCACACCCTTACTCTTCCATCTTCTTCCCCTTCCCAAGGTTTATATGTAAGAGAAAAAAGCCATTAGGCTACAGAAGGCATGTTTGATTATAGCAGTTCTCAAAGTGGTCTGTATGCTGAAGACACTTCTTGGTTGGTGAATCGATCCTTGGAGCCAGCTCTGCTTGATTCCAGCTGCACTGTTCCTTTCTGTCTTTTGGGGGCTTAACAAGGCTTTCATGCATCACACAAAGGTAGACAAATTGGCAAAGCAAGCTAGTGTAGCTGCCTCTGATCCATGACAGGATGCAATACTGGAGATTCCAGCTACCAGTAACAGGAGTGTTTGATGGAGACAGAAAAAGGAAGTTGGGCAGTATGTAAAAAGGAAGTTGGGCAGTATGTTGAGTGGAGGAATGCCTGAGGAGTATATATCTGGCGAGAGGAACAAACAGCAAAAACCATTCAGGAACAGATGGTAGGAACAGGTGCAAAATGGGAAGTGGTGCTATATGCCAGCTTTTTTGTAGTTTGCTTTTGAAGGTGCAGACATGTCTCCACTTCTCACTGCATAAGTGTGTTTAAGAATGGGGGAGGGCTGTGAGGTAGTAAAAGTTTAAATAGAAAGGATAGAAAGTGTTTGGCTACCTGGGTAAAAATTTTCCTCTGTGCTGTTCATTGGTATATATATCTTACAATGAATGCTGTTTAGAGTAAAGTAGATGACTAAGTGTTGCTTGCTGTAAGTGATTGCTAAGGCAAATGCATTCAGAAAACTCATATACTTGGAAGAAATGTACACACCTCTCTTACCGAATCGGAAGCTGGCAAGAGCATGCATTTTTAAAGATGTTTTATTTAGAATGGTATAGCATGCTTATTTTACAGCTGGGGGAAATGTCTCAGTCTGTGTCCTGTTTTAAAAATAATTCTGAATCACCATAGAGACTACATGAAAAGACTACTCCATGTATTTTTTTTAAGAGAACAAAACCCACATAGAATTTTAGCAGCCTTTAACGCATATGGTTTTGCGAGGCTTCATAAGTACCTGTGGTGGGAGCCAAATGGATTTTATAAAACTGTCTTGAACATCTTCCCTTCAGTTAATCATCTCTTTTTCCATTTTTCTTCAAGCTAAGTAAACACTTCGCTAGTTTTGTCTTAGTAAGCTTAAACACAAGAAAGGTCACTTAAGTGTGTCTAGAGTACAATTCTAAAATGCTTTCTTCCTCCAGGAAGTTCCTTGTTTCAAAAGTTAGATGATTCTCTTCATGTGCATCTATAGACTGTTTAAGCAAAACTCTAAGCCTACTTTGTTGCAGCAAGCACTATGATACTTTTCATGTGTGTGGGCTTCGAACTACAGAATGTGTTTAATTGGAAGGTATGAAGTGAAATTCTTGAATTTTCATGTGAAGTTCCTCCTCTTCATCTTAAAAAAAACAAACAACAGACTGAAAAACAAATCAATATTTTTTCCAAAATTCTAGTTCTTAGTGGTAAACAACATATGTTTGTGGTTAAAATTTTTCTGCTTTTTTATATTTTACAGCTTTCTCAGTGTGAAAACTGACTTTTTTTTTCCATTAAAAAGTTAAGTTTCTTGAAAAAGGCACCAATCTGTTCCCCCTACCACCCCCATGTTCTTTGAAAACTTTAACCAGCTTTACTAGAAACAGCAGATCATACTGTCTTTAAATCATTTTGGTGATTTGTAACCTGTAGGCTTAAGTGGATGTTTCCCAGTAGTTTGTGAAAGTCATGAGTACTGAATATGGAATTAATTTTCATAACCGTAACCAATTTTGAATCAAGTAACAGGCCGTCTCTCCGATTTGTTCCCATTATATCAAACAAGGTTTCTAGGCCTTGTATGACATTATAATGCTATTCTACACCAGACTCAGTGAACAACTCAGCCCTTTTCTGTCATGCACAAGAGAGAATTTGGAACTCATGACACACATACAGACCTTCATTAAATTTTATCTAAATGATGTTGTTACTTTCCCTCCCATGGGTTGTCAAATCTTTCCTCATCTTCTGTTCTCTTTTTCTTCCTTGGGAAAAGAAAGAATTATTCTGTATTGTCACATCTCACAATAAGCAGAATTGGTAATTTCTTTTGATAGCAATAAAAGGGAAATTTTCAGTAACGAGTGATGTAATTTTATTAAGCTATGATCAGTGAATTGTAATGGAAGTCTTCTGAAATACCATAACATAGAATTGCAACAAAGAGCAATTGCATCAGATAGTCCTAGAAGTTGAACCATACTTCTTTCATTCATTTCAGTATGGGTCAGTTTTGAAATTGGGAGGCTTTAAAAACTTCTTGAACTTTACTGGAATCAGCAAGGATTCCTGAAACAGTGGCTGTCATTAGTTCAGCTCTCATTTTCTACTGTTGCTGCATAATATGCATAGACAATGTGCTTTAGCTCTGTATTGCTTCAAGGTCAAAAGAAAACTGATAGGATCTACTTAACCACCTCCAACTACTGAGGAAACTACCCTTCTTTAAAATAAAGATCTTGCTTTTGTACTGTAACAAACACATGTCATCTTAGAGCTAAGATTTGCTTTGCCTGAGATCTAGTAAGTGCAGAGCATGGTACTTTGACACTGTGATCAGTAAAGCCAGGGAGATGAGGCCAAGTTTAGCAGGCAGCATGTTTTTGCCACTGGGATCTTTATTGTGGAAAAATTTAAAAAAGGAGACCATGCTAGGCCCTGGTTCTGGCTGACTAGATTTGAAGACAAGGCTTTTCTGCCTTGCTAAAGCATCTACTAAAAAACCATTTCTCTTAAGGAAATAACTTTGAGGCAGGCTGCCCATTCTACCAGTGCTACCAATGTGGCCAACTAAGTTTGAACTATTTCAAAGATAGAATTGGTTAAGATATTTTAATGGCTTGTTCTCTCCATTTTCTCATTTCAGGAGTGTGTTTTGGGAAAGGGAGGTGGGGAAAGGTGCTGACGTCCTTCCTTAGATGTTATTTAGCTAGGTTTCAATTCTACCATAGGTCTACTTAACTTTTAAAAAAGGTTCTTAATTATTGGGGTTTTTTCTAGCTGTGAAGCTTACATGATCTGTGTTACTCTCTTTGTCTTTTTAGTTAGTGATTTAAGACCTAGTACTTTGCCTGGATCATTTGATGTCAGTCGTTCGATGTTTGATCTCAGAAGCCCACCTCATCGATTCATGAAGGTGAGTTCCCCTTGTAACTTAGGTTACACTGAAAACTCAGCTTGCTTGGTGTCTCTGTTCCTGTTGCATTGTGTTTTCAAAGTAAACACTGAAGGGAATTGTACCATACACCACACGGAAGGACTAGAGGGAAAAGTTCAGCGTCTTGACAAACTTCAAGAGGCTGTTTCCTGATGTCTTCTCTGACCACTGCTGTTCCAGTCCAACAGGGCTGTTGAGAAACCTGAGTAGGCTGTTAGACAGGACAAGACAGACAAGAGGTTGTGGTTCATCATCTTGTGATTTCTCCCATCAGCTGAAAAGTGAAACACTTGAAGTTTCCATTGATGCAAAAGCCACTGCATTTATTTTCAAATCATTATCTTTTACATAGAGATGAAGATTCATATATATCAGTGAGCAAAAAAATCTGTGCTGGCCATATGTGTCCTGTATTAGCTCTTTGTGTCAAATGAGTAATACCAAGAGATTAGTAGGGAATGAGACAATTACTTGAAATTGCATGTTGTTTGGTTTTCGTCATGTCTTGTCTCATGATAGATTCTATCTGGCCTTTTGCATCTGTTGCTCTGAATGAAGTGACTTTTTTTTTTTTGCCCCCAGAGATATGATTCATTCTCCAGTGTACCTAGCAGTACCTCTTCCAGGAAGGATTCGCAAGGCAGTAACAGGAGTCTGGGTAATATTTTGTTTGTTTACCTTGTAATGAAATATTTCCCTTTGCACTTGAAACGTTAAGATGTCTCTATTGTTGATGTTTGGGGGTTTTTTGAGATTAATTTAATTAGCAAGTTAGTTTGGCGATTCCTTTGCAATTGGAAATTAAGAGTTTTGGACTTGCACCTTCCTCTTGTCAGGAGATTGAGCAGATGAGCCTTTGAGGAGTTCTCCTGTTTTTGAAAAATCCATCCCTGGATTTACTACTCCAGTGAACTAAAAATTACAGATGTTCTGTTAGGATGGAATGCAGCACCTTGGTCACAGCCCTAGTCCTTTTTCATGTATCAGTATATTTCTGTGTGAAGTGCCTAGAATCCAATAACCCACATTGCACTGAGAATTAGGCAAGAATATTGCATGCAAACCTAGTATCCTTATTTATGAAAGAATGCTGAAGAAGTGGAGAACTGCAGAATAAACCCTCAAAAATTAATCAAGTTCCCATGAAAGTCACCCTGCTGGAAGTCAGAATTTCACCCAGTCTCCTCAAAAAGAAGACTTGGGGAGCAAGGACCTAGTTTCAGTCATGACAGAGAAATGCTGGTTATTAAATGGCTCTTCTGACTTGGAGAAAAGCGTAATAGTAAAATGTTTACTAGGCTGGAATTGAAATCTGAGAAAGATAAAAAGCAGGCCAATTTATAAACTTAATAGTAGAAGTGATTCATCTAAGGGAAGTGATAGATGAGAAATGTATTCTGGGTGTCTCAGGCACATGCTTTTTTTCTTTCTGAAAGTTGTTCAAGTACAAAAGTTATTAAATCCAATCTAGATAACTGAGGTAAACGTGAAGGCTTTTAGCTATGGAGAATGTCAGGCTACAGAACTTCATGGATATTTTGTCATTAAAATGTAGGCGTTAAGATATTTCAAACTTATTTTGAGAGAAGTTTTCAAAGATAGTCAGTCCACCTACTAATGAGTTCCCTTATTCTTGGAATGAACTTTTAAGATACTGCATTGCTTCTAAAAACACTAATTGGCTTTCTTCCATAGATACTATTACATTATCAGGTGATGAACGAGACTTCGGAAGACTGAATGTAAAGTTATGTTATGTTTCATCGGTAGAACAGATTTGGATCACAGTTTTACATGTAAGAAAATATAAATAATTTGATTATTATTGACACAAATGGCTATTTCACTATACTTAGTGTTAATTCTCATTAAATTTGGCTCTCTTTTACTTTAATGAATACTTTTAGGAGAAAGAAAATTACTTCTAAGTATTAATATAAACAAAGTTCAGTCAAATGTAATACTGGGCTTCATTCAAAGTATCTTCCTCTCCTTGATTTTTTTTTCCTGTTGCACTCTGTTCTGCTGCAGTCAATAGTAAAAAGTAGTATATAACTCTTTATGTTACTATACGTATGTTCTGATTGTGGAATGAGGAACTGTTTGGCATAGATAAGAAATCTGAGCTGGTCATAGGCTGGTCCTGCTGTGGAGTTTTCCTGTGGAAATGTGGAGGCAGCAAATTGGAACAACTTTGCAGGCAGCATTTAACTGATTTTAAATCTAACAGTTCCTTCAGGGCAAAACCATAATGGCAGTTTGAGGACATGTAGCTTCTTGTGGCTTTTTTTTTTTTTGTTAGCTAATATGATACTGTTATGCTGGTTGTTTTATACACTTCCAGGAACTGTGAATAGGCAATGGAACTTTGAGTAGTCAGAAACCTCATAACTACATTAAGTGATAAATACTACATAAGGGATTTCATGATTTATCTGTTGTCAAATGGCCACATAGTGAAAATGTTAAAATCTACTGAACAACTTTTTGCCCTCTGGTTGTGAAAATTAATTATTAAATTATCTGAAGTGACACAATCATTACACAGGCTCTTGATTTATATTCAATAGTAGAGGAATTAGGCATAATTCTAGAACAGTGTCGAAGACTTTGTTTCTAAGTTGTCTGAAGGCCAGAGTCTATATTGTTTAAACTGACTGTGTTTTCAATGTTGCAGTGCAAAGACCTGAGCTGGCCTTCTAGCTGTGGGGAAAATCCTCGTATCTATGTCAAGGGAATTCTCACACTGCCCAAACCAGTGCATTTCAAATCTTCTGCCAAGGAAGGGTGCAATGTAAGTAGAGGCAGGGAAAACACCAAGAAATCTTTTCCCCTCAAAAAATAAAAATGAAATGTAAATGGATTTTTAAAATGGACCAAACATCCACTCCTGTGCCGTATTTGCTGTGGCAGCTACCTAGGTTCAGGTTACTCCTCCCGCCCACAACTTCTCAAAATCCTATTAAAAAGCCTGTTCCACTTCCTCCCCCTATATCCTCTCTTGCATTGTACCACTGTCTTCCTCCTGCCCAAGTCTGCAGGACAGATACGCTCATAGGGGACTGAACCACGAGCTGCAGGCCTTGGCAACTCAGTGGTGGGGGACTGGAGGAAGACTGGGCATACCTGTAGGCGCACATTCACCAGGGAAGGTAGATGATGTACTGCCTCTCAGTTGCCTCCTAGGGCAGAAGATGAAGTTCATACTTCCTCTCTACAGAAAGCGGTAAGGATTGGTCACATGGGACAAGACTCCTGATAGTGGCAGCAAAGGAATATTATGGGGGTGGAAGGTTGTCGTGGTTTAACCCGGCTGGCAACTCAGCACCACGCAGCCGCTCGCTCACTCCCCCCCTCCCTCAGTGGGATGGGGGAGAGAATCAGGAAGAAAAAAAAGGTTAGAGCCGTGGGCTGAGATAGGGACGGTTTAATAAGAGAAAATAATAATAATAGTAATAATGGTAAGAGAATATACAGAATATACAAAATGAATGATGCACAATGCAACTGCTCACCACCCACCGACCGATGCCCAGCCCATCCTGAGCAGCAATCACTCCCCGAGCCACGATCACTCTCCGAGCTGCGACCGACTAACACCCCCCAGCCCAAGCATGACGTTATATGGTATGGAATAGCTCTTTGGTCAGTTTGGGTTAGCTGTCCTAGCTGTGCTCCCTCCCAGCTTGTTATGCACCTGGCCGAGCAGGAGAAGCTCAAAAAGTCCTTGAGTAGGCTGAGCACTACTTGGCAACAACTAAAACATCAGTGTGTTATCAACATTCTTCTAGTACTAAATCCAAACCACAGCACTATGCTAGCTACTATGAAGAAAATTAACTCTATCCCAGCCGAAACCATGACAAAGGTAAAGCAACATAAACCTCACATAATGGGAGTCAAAGGTAAAAGAAAATAAAATTGGCAGGAGAGACTGAAGCAAAAGGCCACAGGAGGATTTGCTGTGACAATGTGTCTATGCTGTTTTAAAGCTCCAGGAGAGATGGCTTCAACTTGTTACGGTAGTGAAGAATAATCCAGAGCTTTGTCCCTGCCAGGGTATGACGATGAGGTGGTGAGTCTGTGGGGGCTTACCGCTGTAAAAGTGCACTTTTGCAATGCAACCTAAAATGGTAGCCAAGAGCAGTGGCTGTAGGACCAGGAAACCTTAGTTTCTAGGTTTCGGGCTCGGTGTGACTCTTTCACAATGGTGATGTTACCCCTCTGTTTTTCTTTCTAGGACATCGAATTTATGGAAACTTTTGTATTTGCTATTAAACTGCAAAGCCTGCAGGCTGTCAGATTGGTATTTAAAATCCAGACACAAACTCCCAGGAAAAAAACAATTGGAGAGTGCTCCTTGGCACTGCGGGAGCTCAGCTCAGAGGAGTCAAGTCATTGGCTGGATATATCACCTCCTTCCAAAGCACCTGTAAGTGCCAATGCTACAAAAATGTGTCATTATATCACCTAGACAGAGTTGCTGGAGATGAAAGTAAAATAATTCAGTACTAATTTGAAGTTAACAACAAACAGGGTTTTTCTTTTTCTTACCTCCCCCCCCCTCCCCCCTGCCCTGCTTTCTTGGGGAGAGGCATTTTGATGGGGGAAAAAAGCAGACTTTCAAACTCTGCACATAGCTGTTCTGGTCATAAACTGCAGCTGTTACTGAGAAAAGAGCTAGAGCAAGCTCTTCCACACCATGGCCCACAGCTTGAGGGAGGGGCATTCTGGGGAAACGTTCAGCAAAGGACACCGGGTAATTGTCTTTTCCGACCAAAAAAGCATCAGAAGATCCTTAGGACTCACAGCAAGAGCTCAGAGCAAATGGAATCTGCTTTTGTTATGGAAGAAAAGTGCTAAGATCTTCAGTGGCTTGAAACTGCAGAGATAGCTATATATTTAATGTTCAGATTGCATGCTGTGAAGTCATAATTCAGACAGTTCATTTCCATTAGCATAATAAGAAGCAGGTGGTTTTCACAGTGGGATTTTCTTTCCCCTACCCTCACTTTGTTTGTTTCTTTTAGAGATTGTGTCTAGACATTTGTATTTTCAACAAATTAAACTTGAATTAGCAATTCAAAATCAAATTTTATCTAAGTGTGTCTGAGTAATATGAGTGATACTCTCGATTTCCAACGTAAGTTACACTTGACATTTTTTAATTCTAATGAGAATAACCATATTGCTTTAAAAGCAATAAGATTAAGTGAGAGAGGAAGCTCTTTTAGAAACTGCTTCATCCCAGTGTAAATTCCTGAATCATCTCATAGTTTCTATGTTGGCTTTCCTCACCATTATATCCAGACACTGATGGAATTCATCCCTGTACTACCCTGTGAGGCAGCAAACTACTTGACTTGCCAACAGAGAGCCAAAGCTCAGACTTGAGTAAGTGGCTTCTTCTCAGGGTTACACAGAAATTTTATGACTGACCTGCAAAGAGAATTTGGGTCTCTTCGATGAACTGGAGCCTGACTTCTCTTTATCTGACTTGTTGCTCTTTTGCTTGGTGCATTTTGCTTCACTGAAGTGCGTTCAAACTTGAAGGGAATCAGGATTAGCAAAGTCCTTTTCAGTGGAGGCTGTCAGGAGAGCTGGGTCTCCACAGGCCTTCTCTTGCTGTTCTTAGAGTGTTCAGAGTATGTTAGTGTCTGACAGGAAAGTAATGAGGATGTGTCAACACAACTCTGCCACTAGCAAAAAAAAAATTCAGACCAGAGATCTCAGTACATTCAGCGTGTGTGTGTATGTG
The DNA here is from genome assembly GCF_000687185.1 of Egretta garzetta. Classification (NCBI taxonomy): domain Eukaryota; kingdom Metazoa; phylum Chordata; class Aves; order Pelecaniformes; family Ardeidae; genus Egretta; species Egretta garzetta. The sequence continues at coordinate 1,166,495 of NW_009258688.1, forward strand.
TCTAGCCATGTAAAACACAAGTACTTGCATAACATGGGAAACTCCATGGCATGCAGTCACCCTAAACCTTCATGACACTACATGACAGGGCCTTGTATCTATGGAAAGCATTGCTTCTATCTCCACACTGCAAAATTCAAAAGTGCGGGAAGAGAACTCCGAAGGTTTTTGTGTTAGTGGAGCATACCCCGTCTCTCAGTTCCGCACCCAGGTTTAGCACAGCTATAACTGCATATCCAGTTTTCCCTGTATGTGTCTGCTCTTACCATTGAGGAGTCTCCCATGTGAAAACTCGTTTATTCATCCAGTATCTCTGGCTGCAGCCCACGAGGGCCGTATGTGCACTGCACACAAGCAGTCCATCAGAGGAGCACATGTACTGCAGCTACAACAAGTGCAAGATGCACTTACTTACTGTGCATCTGCAGGTTGTGTATACAACACATGCTTGTATTTCTGTCCAGGAAATCCCAGATAGAGATGTGGGAGCCCAACATATGACAGAATTCCTGTGTTTCCTGAGTTTATAAGCAACTTAATCCAGATGTTATGGCAACATTCTTCTGCTTGTAGGTGTGCCGTGCAGAACTTCAAGTAGGAACTTGTTTTCAAGCAATAAACAGGAGGCTTCAGTTACAGATTCTTGAAGCACAAAACCTTCCTGTTTCATCTACACCGCTGTCTTCAAGTAAGTTACATCAGCTGTCTCATGCCTCCTGTCTAAAAGCATTTGTAACAGGTAAATTGCTGCTCGAATGGGTTGGCAATTCATAAAATTCCTTACAAACCTCAGACTAACATATTGTGCAGTAGATTTCCATTGCCAAGGCTTGTTTCCACAGATGTCTTACTTAATTACTTTTTGTTTGGTTTGAAGCTACGTGTTTATGTATTTTGGAAGATTTTTATCCCAATATTAATCCTGACATACAAGAGTATTAGCTTGCACTTGCTGTTTGGATACTGTGTTAATCAGTTCAATATTATTGAACATACTCCGTTTGTGTGACTAGTCAGGAGAGCTATTGTACAGTTCTTTTGGCCAGACTTTTGGGAAATTTTTACAATTTGAACCATACATGCGGATCTTGTCAGTTCCTTATTGGGTGTGTTTGTGAGTAACCCTTGGTGTGCTATGCTTTTTTCCCTCCCTTTTGTGCTAGATTTCTTTGTGAAAGTTGGAATGTTTAGTACAGAAGGGCTGATCTACAAGAAGAAGACTCGTCTTCTTAAGTCCACTAATGGCCGAGTGAAGTGGGGAGAAACGATGATTTTTCCAGTCAGCCAAGCTGAACAAGGAATTAGCTTTCTCATCAAGCTCTACAGCAGAAGCTCAGTGAGAAGAAAACATTTCCTAGGACAGGTTGGTTTCTGCTAACTAGCATGATAATCCTTTTCTTAAAATCCAGTTCCACAGGTTTCTTGGTATGTGTTTTAAAATACTTTAAATAAGGTGGCATATAGCAAAATAGTAAATTCTAATAAACTCTTCTGGTTATGACCCAAGAAAGAATAGTACTGGGCTCTTAAGCATGCGCTAACATCAGAATGGGAGTTGACATTTGATTTTGCTTTTAAAAAGAAGTCCTTAAGTAATTTTTGTGTGGAGTATTACTATGTGAGAGACTCCTTCCTACAGACAGACGCATGATCTCCTCCTTGCCTCTAGACTTTCTGAAGAAATCAAACATAGCACTCACAGGAGCTCCACAGCCTACAGTGTCCTGTACAGAAAGGGGGGGTGTTGGCTTACCATACCAATACACTGACAACGAGGTGTCTGTAAAGGAAATACCAACAGCTACAATATCAGACTGCCTTCCTGTGTAAAGCAGTGCTGAAATCAGCACAATATTCTAAATATGTATGATCAAGGATAACGCAGATGAACACAAAATTATTTTTTAGTTCAGTGCTTTTTTTTCTGGTTTTTTTTTTTATTATTTTTTACAGCTGGAACTTTTCTAGTACCACTTTGAAAGCATTTATGTGATCATATTTCTTTAACCACCATAAAGCTTGGTAGTCTGGTGTCTTTTTATTCTCTCTGTCCTCTTCCCTGGTTGTTCTAATTTACCATAATCCTGTCCTTTCTTTCTCTCCTTTTCTTCATGGTATAGAGAGCCATAGCTGTTCTTAATGTTCGGTGCTTTCCCTGACACAGCTAGAGTTAGTAGCAGAATTTTAATATGTGCATAACTGAGTAACATGGAATTGATTTTTGAGACCCCAACTGTAATGTCCCTTTTCAGATGAAGGACTGTGCTATCCCTGGGTACAGAAAATGGTACTGTCCCATTCTGGTGATGTTTCTTGTGCTTGCTGAAGACTTGCAGTTACAGAAGATGCTGATGTGCTGTAGAAACAATATACCAGCAAGTGTTACATGACCTTCCTCCATTTTATGGAGCCTCATGTCATACATATTCCACCTTTCTGAGATTCCTGTTGGTGGAATTGCACTTGGAATAGGAAAAGGAAAAAAAGTGTTCTATTCAGTTGTGCTACCTTGGGGCAAAAATAACTGGGTATGATTTTGCAGTCACTCAGCAATATCTGAGGTCATCTTAATCTGATGAGTTTCATTTAATCATGAATCTTATTTTTAGGGGAGGAAATGAGCTACTTCTGCTCTTCAGAGGTTATTTGGAAAAGGTTGTTTCAGCTCATGCAGGCAGACACTGCCACATAACACATGAAGACATAAAATATGGCTCAGGGAAAATTGTACTTTGAGCAATTGGCTGGGTAGCTGGAAAAAGATGAATATAGCTGGATCTATTAACTTTGTTCTTCAGAGAATGATGTTTAATTGGATGCTGTTCTAAGCAGACAATACTTAGATTAGGCTGCTTTTACAGGCATGTCTTTAATCATGAGCAAGATGTATATTGAATCTCTGTGGACGAAACGTCAGCCGTCTGTGGTATTCTGGAAGACATTATGCTCACTTCTTGAGGACTCATGCCTCAGCAGTGTAGGCTAAATGTACTTCATGGTGAAGGTTTCTGAGAAGTCTTAAAAGGACTCATTCTTGGAAGACTTGAGGAAATAGAGTCCCATAAATAATGATACCTACTTACATAAGCAGAATTCTTTTGGCAGTGGAGGCTGGTGATAATGTTCAGGAGGAAAACTTCCTACTTTTACCTCATTTCCTCGTTTAATGGCCACTATTCATTAACTGAGTACTGAGAAGGACTCTTACTGCCTGGCTATGTGTGGTATGGGCATGTTAGTAACCTCTGTGGAATGCAGGTCTGGCCCTGTCTGTTGGAGTGTGCGATTTTAAATGCTAATGAAAATGCTGGACAGCTGTCTCAGGATGCCAGATGGCTTGCAGCCAACTGGAGTTTGAATGCATAGAACTATCACTGGCCCTGATGAGCCCTTGACCCAAGCACATGCATTTGAGTGTAGCAAGGAATGCTTGACTTAAAACCTCCTACTAAGTAGAGAAACATCAGTGTGTAGTGCGTTCTCTAAACTATTTATTTAGCGGCTAAATTTAAACCCAGACTCCCTGTGTTCCCAGCGGAAAGCCAAAATATGCTAGTCCCAACAGGACTGTGTTTGTTGCTATGATGCTCTGGTCGCAGTCTACATGTTGTATGTTCTACACTTACATGGTATTTATTTGGAACCAATAAAGGCTGGACCTCTGTGTTGTATCAGGTAAACTCAGTTTTATTTTTCTTTCTGTTTCTTACTGCAGGTCTGGATAAGTTCTGATAGCAGTAACAGTGAAGCAGTAGAGCAGTGGAAAGATACTATTGCCAACCCTGAAAAAGTTGTTGTTAAATGGTACAGCATTGGTCCATCTTGAAAACTGGAGGTGAAACTCAGGACTGATTTTTCTACAAAGATAGTCTACACTGTTTAAAATAGTGTAAATAAAAAGAAAAATATTGCCTACACAAGTTCTTCAGAAGATCTCCACTGCATCACACCTCCATGGTAACTGGGAAAATTCAAAGTTTCACAAAGAGAAATACTGGCTAAATACTATTAAGAGGAAGACTTAGGAACTGGGAAAAGTGCTCATTTTATTTTAAAAAATCCACCTTGAAAAATATATTTTTCCCCCTTTTGGGCCTCCAAAAAAGCAGAGAAACCCCATTTGGAGAGAAGCAGTTCCAATCAGCATCATCTTCACTAGTCGCTGACACCATCCGTATCTGCAGTCTTGTCTTTGGCAGACTCCAAAGTCCATGGGGATCAGTCCCGTCAGCAGCTTGAGCCTAGGTACCTCTGAGCCTCTGGGGTTGCGCCTGTGTTGACAGCGTTTGATCAGAGTAACCTGTGCCTCAGCAAGCGGGAAAGCCGTGGCTGTAGGAGGAGGCATAAAGGGAACTATGCAGTAAGGCAGCACCCAAAGGCTTTTCTAATCTCCGTCTTTGCTGAAGGGTTCTTCAGTAACCTGACATGCCTGTAGCTTGGGGCTTCCCCCATCCTTCTCTCTAAACAGAGAGATTGAAAGAGAGGAGTTTCCCTGGCCAGCTGTGACCTTTGCAAGTGGGGCCCTGCAGACTTGCTCTGTTTGGGTGAATTCTGGTTGGAGTCAGTGGAATAACACAGAGGCAATGGCCCTGCCTAGGATCAGGGCCAATATTTTTAGATAAATTACTTTCTTATATAAAATTCTTATACATAAACCACTTCCTATCTAATCAACAATTTCTAGCATTTGCTTACATTGCTAAAATCCAGGCTAACATGTACGAAGGAGTAAGCAAATGTTTACTGACATAAGTGCTTTTTGATATCAATTAGAATGTGGCATAGTATGGGACTCAGACTTTGTTTAAAAGATGGGCTACTACTGCAGAACTATTTGTTAAATGTCTAGGATGCTGAAAAATTTGTGTGGGAGTGTATTTTTGTTACTTGTTTCTAGCAAGAGGAAATTACCATACTTTTATTGCAAATTATATTTTTCCTACAAAATCCTAAGGTTATTTTTTCAGTTAGTCCCTGTATTTTCAGGGGTTTATTCATAGTTATTTTTAAGGTGGGAAAAAGCCATGTATATAATTGATAATATATACATCTGAAAGCACAGACCTCTTTGCACTAGTTTAAGCACTGGATTTAAAAATATATGTATATACTCAATTAAATCCACTGCTTACACATTTACTGTTGGCTGTCTGGACTGTAGAAATGTGTATGTTCATATAGGTGCTGAATAATTGTATCTTTTTTTTAAAACTTGGATCCCGTTCAAACATCTGATGTGAACTGAGTGGCAGTGAGAGCACTCGTTGCTGGAAGGCAAAGGAACAGTGGGGAGCGGAGAAAACACTGTAACAGGAAAGCATGTTGTATTTATGCATAGAGCTCAAAGCATCTTTATTTTAACTTTTTTGACGTTAAGGGTCAAGAAAAAATGGAATCCCTTAAATATTTTTTTTAATCAGCTGATAACTGAAGCTTTTAGAACTTCAACCATCCAGAATTTTATTGTTGAAATTTAATATTTAGCAAATGGGCAAACCAAAGGATTTTCCCAGGTTCTTATGTGTTCTGCTTTTTGACCAGTTTTTATAAATGAACTGAAAAAGTTTTTGCGTGTTACTCGGAGAACAGACATCAGTTTTAGCTCTCACTGACACTCTTCGCAAAGCTCCCAGTAGGCCCAGAGGATCCTGACTGACAGCATTGACTTCCAGCCAGTTGCCACACTTGGGATGAGCCTGGCCTGTGGGATGAAATGAAAAAAGGAACTGGACCAAGCTGATATTCTTGGAGTATCTTTACTTGAATACGTGGATCATTTTTATTCATTGTGGCTGAGCTGCAGTAAACAAAAGTGCAAACTAACTGTTTCCTTATGCAGAATGCTGCTCTATTTGAAGGAGAGGACAGGGACTGTCCCAATGTTTTGGAGGCTTCAATTACCACGGAAGTGGTTCTACAGAGATTGCCAACTCAGTGGATAATGTGTAAAATGGACTTTTGGGGCTGGTTTAGGACACCTAGCCTTTTAAAGGCCTAACTAGTAATGTTTCCTTTTTCTTATGTTAATATTTAATCTATGCGTTTATAATAAAAGTTACAAACAGAACGTATTCCATCTTTTTTTTTATTTTCAGTTGTTTATCCCAGTGTTTACCAGCATCTCAAGCTGAAGTTCAAGTCCTACCTTTTTCTTTGAGAAAACGCCAACTCAGGAACTATATTTCATGTAGTGTTGCATGTAGGGGAGCTGACTGCTGACACATTGAGGAGATACGCATGGCCTCTTTGCAAGGTGTGCACTCTGAAGAACATACCCTGAGGCACTGCTTCATCCTGTGCTTTGGGGTTTTCTGCATTTGTGTGTGCATTCATGTAAGAATTTAATGAATTCTTAATAGTTGGCTAAAGGCACTGTGCTTTTTCACTGCAAAATTGGAACATTTAAGTTGCTTGCTCCCCAGATTTGTTCCTCAGTCTATAGAGAGCACTACAGTGTTCTTGAGGAAACTGATGGTATTCCAGGTGTCGAAAGCAGTCTGTCCTTTATTTGTCCCACCACACAAAATTTCGCTCTGCTTGTTAATTCATCTCAGCTGACTCAGTGCACGCTCCATTACTCCAGCGGAGCACTGGCAGGTCTGTTTCTGTGTGGGCTCCAGCCTTGCTGTACGTAGCGGGGTAGAGAGGGAAACGGGCAATACATGTCTGCAATGAGATGATGAGGAAAAGAAACTTCTGTTGCACTGTTTTGAGTTTTTTGTTGGTTGCGGTTTTGGGGGTTTTGTTTGTTTGTTTGTTTGCTTTTAACTGCTGTGTCCTACTTGTGTCCTAATTACTGGCTCCCAAGATCCTGGGAGGAAACCAGGAATTCTCTTTGCTTTCACTACCGAGGAAAATCATCTAGGGCTGGAGAAGGACCTGCCCAGCCCAAGAACCAAAAGTGCCCGTTGATCGCATCAGCATTTACCTTGCAAGCAGACCAAAGCTGTGCTTCTAACAACCCATCATCACCTGAAATAATAGTATGGTCCTCATAATGCTGCCTGTTTTGGTGCTTCTGAGGATGCCTGCCAGGTAAAGGGGTTGTCCAGACGATTGCTTACAGTGGGTTGGAAAATGGAACTGTTTTGGAGGATGGGGGCTGCCAGTGAGTTAATTATGTGAGGTTATCTGTATAAGAGGTGTTGCAGAGGATGTTTGGGAATGGAAAATGGCTGGAAGGAAAAGTCTTTGTAGATTATTTTCTCCCGAGTGCACGTCGAGAAGATACTGGGCTGCATACACACTGACTGACTCCTAAACGAAATTGTGAAAGATGGCAGATAATTTGTGGTGTAGTAGAATCAACCAGTTAGACAAACTTACTAGCTGTCACATAAAGCTTTTTTCATTGCTTTTTCATTGGGCCTGGGCTTATCGGCATAGGTGTTAGACAGCAGCCCTGATGAAAAAACACGAGACGAGGGGATCCATGCGTGTTCCTAGCAGCAGTCCCAGGGTACAACTGGCTTTAAAACAAGGTGTTCTAGCAGGTGTTATTTTAATTTGAAGTCTTCAAAGGCCAGCGAGAAATCACCTGAGATGCCTTGCCTTTTAAGTGCAGAATATTTTGCCTTACTGCTTAGTGACTGCCTCAGTACAAGTGCCTGTGAGACTCTGGCTCCTCCGGATTCAGCTCCTGGCTTATTTGAGACTAAGGCAGCTTTTCAGAAAAGGGAAATGATGCGTCATCTGAAGACCGATCCACGATATAAATTAGCAAGGAACTTTATGTACTCCAGGATACAGGCAAGAACAAGGAAAAAGAGCACTCTCGGAGCACTCGTCCAATGGCGACAGCTGTATGTTGTCCCTTTAGCGCATGTTCAGCCACTCTTTTGGTTGTTACATCCAAGTTTACTGTCATTGAAAATACTGTTACAAAAGCTGTTTTGTCAGTTCACTTAATTTGTAGATACAAGGCGCACATGGTTTATAGTTGGTTTTGCTGTTGCTTCTAGTTAGCTGGTAACAATCTTGATGAAAGCAGCAGGGGCTCAGAAGCTGCACCACTTTCATTTCGATCAGGTCCAAAATGGATGTAGGTGAACTGGCACAACAGTTACGATCTTACATTAGCTATTATTCATAGAGAGATCTGTGCCTGCTTAGTTAGGAACCAACCATAAACTAATCAGATTTTCTAGAATGAGTGTATATAATTTCACTGGTTAATCAAACAGTTCTGTTTTAAGTTCATTTATTTATGACTAATAGCATTCTGTATGTAAACGAGGCCAAAAAAAATTACTTTTTGAGTCTTTACATCTCAATGGCACAGCATGGACTTCCTTTTAAGGAAAAAAATGTAAGATTCTACCTCAAACGATGAGTGGGTGTAACAGTTTGTAAACCACACTATCATAAAACATTACTTGGAAAATAATTGCATTGTATTTGAGTATCCAATCTTTTGTGATCACACCATAAATAGTGCCATATTGCTAGAGCCATTAGACATCCCTGGTTTGTTCTTTTGTTGGCAGGACATTCGTATAAAACAAAAGGTAATTTTGTAAGCATTCAGTTAAGCACATACACTGTTTGACTGGAAAACTCTCTGCCTGGTGGAAGTTGCTTCTTGAGTTATGAGTTGATTTTGCAGCCAAAGCATAAGGTTGTCTAGAAATTGGGGGCAGGGTTGTCCTGCTTCTTACTTTCATCCTGCCAACATATGTATGACATGGGAGGGAGGCTGCATAGTTGTGGAAAGCTTGGCATAAATCATACTGGACATGATATACCCTCCTTGTTTTTCCAGCTTCTGCTGTAAAATTACATCACCATGTAAATACAGCCCTGTACATGATCTCATGCTTGGTGCATGGAAAAAGCCATCACTAAAATCAGCACCGTGTTCCACAAACACTGCTCCAGCAGATTTACATTCTTTTTTCTAGCTTGTGCTGAGGGACGGGCCGTCGTCTCTCACAGTCCATGGCAAAACTCCCATTGAGTTCTGCAGAAGCAGCCCGTCTTCAAAGCTGGTTTAGTTTTTTCAGCATTGTGATGGTCTGATTTATCTAACAAAAGGTTACACACTGCTTAGGGGGGTTTTTTTGTATTTTTAAAATAGATAAAATCTGTTCACAGTGCTGTTTCTGGAGAAACTGAACTTCACTGAAAGTGGATCTGCATCTCTTAAATATGCAATTCTACTCATAGATTTCAGTGGGTTTGAAACAAATCCTCTATGCTGATTTTTCCATCGATATTTCTGCCTACAACTTTTTCCTTCCTTTATTTGCCTGTAGGCTGCTCTTCTACCTCAGTATAAACAAGTCTTTAAATGATGCCTGCTTTTTGCAATTAACTTTCTACTTTTTCTAGTAATGTTTCCCTTCTTTATCTAGTATCGGGACCAGCATGATGCATGTCCTACTTCTGCTGTTTAAAGAACTAGCTACAAGCAGGTGGCTTTCAGTCCTAGGGCTTGGATCATATCTGATGCTCTGCATTTCTCAGCTACCTTTGCTTGCAGCTTTGATGGTATGGTTCTTTTGGAGCTCCTCAAATTTCTGTGTTGTCTACCATCACTGAACAGAACAACGGGACAAATCCGTTGTAACTTCTGTGTACCTGAGTATCTTCATTTGCCTTTCTCCTCCTCCAAAAACTACCTTAGGAAATAATTTTGGGTGATGAAAAGGAGCAAGCTGTTCGTGCTTCTGACCTATGAGGACCGTATGGTGGTTTGACTGCCATTATTTGTGCTGTGAGACAAAGAGGAAGGCTCAAGGAAGAGTCATGAAAGGCTGCACCTCCAGGTGGAGGGAGGCTTCTACCTCCTCTATATATGATCTGGGAAATGCTTGTTAGCAGTTAGGAGACTGAAATCCCTTGCCAGATGCCCAAAGGGAGGGGTCGTCATATTGTACTTCTTACCTTTATCTTGTAAAACTCTCTGGAGCTATGGTGCAGCTAAATAGGGAAATTTTCCATAGGAGGAATGGTATGGTTCACAGATTTCTATGAAGCGGAGTACTGACTGAAAGATCTTGGGAGTCTTTGAAAAAAAGCACTCACAGGAATGTACTTGTTCGTTTTAAATATAGCCAAGCTTTGTCACTTGTCATAGGAGAGGAGTGAATTCTTAGCTGGTGATACATAGCAGAAGAAGAAAATGGCATGTACACCCAGAACATCGTTAGTCCTTCAAACATGGGAGTGGAACTGTGCACACTTATCTGCCCCTTCTCCTGCAGTAAGGACTGGTTGGGTGGGGGATTGTTACGGGCAGGCAGTGAAGGAGGTAAAAGAAAAGCAGTGCTTTTGTTTTGAAAAAGTGTTTTTCAAAGCAATGTAATGTGCCTGTAACTATTGACAAAGCTTTTATTTGATGTGACTCAAGATAGATGATTACGCATTTAGGTATTTGCTTAAGTTCTTTCCATGCTTCCTTGGCACGAGACTGAATTCATCTTCTTTATATTTAAATAATGCTTCATTCTGCTGTGTTTGTTGACCTTTGAGCTCTAGGCCTAATTATGCCTGGTTTCCTGTGCATTCGTCCCTCGTGATTGATTGACTTTGGTGTGCAAATCGCAGCAGACCTTCAGTCTTTTTGCTGCACATCAGGTAGTTACAGAGTTTATCTATCATCTCCCATATGGATTCTGATTTCTAATAAGAGGAGAGCTCATGACAGCTATTCCTTCACCTGAGAAATTGGGAGCTGGCTCTCCCTCATCTGCCTGAATGTCGTTGGGTTTTCTTGAAACCTTTGGGAACAGAATTATCTCTGACAACTCTACCATCAGTCAAATTTGGCCGCAATGACTAATGGGCTCAAAAATTACTGTGGGCCTTGGAGAGAATGAGTGAAACCAAGCTATGCTGCTTCAGAGCCCTGGGGCTCAGCCGTGTTCTCCTCTGCTCTGCCCCAGGCCAGAGAAGCTTTTTGGATCATTGCTGATCATGATTCCAGCAATGCTAGTTCTCAAGGCAGCTCAAGCAGTTTCTCTGCAGACATGTTTGTTAAAGCATGGGTATTCCAGAGCAGCATGCTATGGAGCTGGCCGCTTGCTGGGGTTTTAATGCAGTTTTAAAGATCTGGGTGAAGAGAGTTTTGATGTACCTTGAAATTACCATTGGAGCAGAAGCAGAGGTTTAATTAAGGTTACTAGGAAGAAATGCTTTAAAAACTTCATTTTTGGATAATAAAATAACCAGCAGCAGCAGCAATCTCCAGCATGTACATCTAATGAGGACCCCATAATGAGGAGGGAGGTAGAGGGGAAGAATATTTACTGTGATCCTTGTCAACACTCCAATAAGCTGCTTTGATATTCTCTGAACTAGTTGTCTGTGAGCTGCAAGAGGCAAGCCACTTTTACCCTAACAGAAAAGGTTAAGAGACTGAACTCAGAAAAAAACCCAGACTAATTCAAGTCTTTGATACACACCAATTGTTTCTTCATGTCATGCAATGCCAGTAATTCTTTACCTTACAGAAGAGACCTAAATAAGTACATAAAACTTATTGCTTATTAATTAAAATATAGTATTATATGTCCTTACCTATGTTACTAAATAGCTCGATGAGTTAAAACAGCAATGATTTTTTCAGGCGTTTGCTTTTTCTTCATTTGAGCTCCTGCATTTCTGACTTTGGGCAATGCAAATAAATTGGCCATACTTACTTTGAGACTGGATTTCCTTCATGCAGTATTCATTCAGTAACTGGTTTTCTGTAGAGGATGTTTAATAACTTATTTTGTTGACTGAATTGGATCTAAAATCTGAATTTTCATTTCATTTTAATATTGTATTGCCTGTTTATTTGCAGTACACCAAAGAAAAATTACATAGGTTGTCAGAAGCAAAGGTGGCAAAGCATTTACAGGATGGGCAGATCCTGAGGGATGACTGATTACCGAGTTGTAGCCACAGAATCACAGAATCGCAAGGGTTGGAAGGGACCTCGGGAGATCATCTAGTCCAACCACCCTGCTAAAGCAGGTTCTCCTACAGCGTGTTACACAGGACTTCATCCAGGCAGGCTTTGAATATCTCCAGATAAGGAGACTCCACAACCCCCCTGGGCATACAACCCTGGCTGATTAACCCTGGAAGCAGTTGTGTTCAACAGTCTGTGTAAAACAATGCAATGCTTTCAGTCCAAGGGTGTCTCCTCCCAGAAGGTGTCTGCAGCTATTAAAAGAAACAATGGGAAAGACAAGAATGAAATTGGGATTACTCTTCGCCTGTGGGCCTTTTGAGTCAGGCTTGAGACACAGCCGACATGCATCAAATGGTGAACGGCTGCTACCCATGCTGCATGAATTCAAAGGACTTTGTTCTCCAATTCTGTTACCAGTCACCAGACTTAAATCATAACGCATAGTACCTAATAATAAGCTTGCAAATGTTCCAATGAACTGCTTTTGTGCAGCAGAGTGACTTCTAGTTTCTGTGATCCTCAGTATTTTACAAGGGAGCCAACAGCATGCTTGGAAATGCCTCTGCTAAACGATTAGCCCAGCAACCCCCCCCCTAGGATTTAAGGAGCTCTGCAGTGCCCAGCCTTACAGGTACTACAAGCACACAGCCAAGCAGAGCTATCCAGCAAATCTCAGTTGCAAGGATGGAATTTTGAGAATTTGGAACATTAAAAAATATTTCACTAACAAGAATCTGAAAGGTTCTGAATCTGCAACAGATAAAGGTTGCAGTCATTTCAAAGCATGCCCCGGGAAGCAGGCGTCTGGAAATGCAGGAAGCCTGGCATTTGGGTGCCACAGATGCCTGAGAGCACACCTGACAATGCGGTGCTTGAGGCTTTTACTACTTCTAATGGAGATCTATTTTCTAATTGATGGAGATTAACTTAGGCTGTGTAAGAAACTGTCTTACAGAAATATAAGGACTGCACTACATGTAAAAGTGAAAATTACTAAATTCACATTTTTTGAAAGAGAAGGTGAAGTATATTACAACCTTTCAATTTGCAGGAGTTCAATGAGGGTCCAAGAAGAGATCAGATCATACATGGAAACTAAGATAAGAAACTGTGACACTACCAACTCTACAGTTATTTTGTGATAAAACCATTGGACTTTGCAAAGCAGCAGCAGTCATCCAGCCCACAGAAGGGGCTGCAGAATTACTACAGCTATGACAGAATATATGTAAAAGAAGGCTAAAGAATAAATGCATGCAACACTAACAAAGAGGCGATAGGAAAAAAACCCCATGATGATTCCCCGTGCTGCAGCACATGGCACAAGCTAAGACAGTGCTCAGTGTTTTGATGAAGATGCCAAACCTGCAGAAGGTTGGACAGCCCCACAGGAGTTTCCTCCTGCCAGTACCCTGTGTACAGATGGAGACAGCGGCATTGCTCCCACAAAGAAATTCTTCATGGGAAAAGGATCAGGGGGCCATGCCGTGACAGGTAAAACACATGGCCCTCATGAAAGCGCCCTGGCTACTGACTGCTATTAAACAGAGTCTCAGAGTGAAAGCTGAGGAACTAATAGGACTGTGTTTATGTTGGAAACTGGCATCCAACTGCCTGGACATCAGTTAGAGCCAGAGATGGCAAAGAGGAAAAGCCCTGATATTCTGGAGTTCTGGGACCTGTCACTTACTTGGCGTCATATGTGCAGCTATATACACACACGCACACACAGACTGAGAGACAAATGGTCTTGGCAGCAGCACTGCAAGAGGTGGTCCTGTTGTTGAGTGAGCTTGTTATGAGTAGAAATAAGGCAGCCAAAAAAGAAGGTGGCACTTCAAATCCCACACAGCTAAAAAGCACATTTTGCCCAGGGAGCCAGAATTCATATAATCGTCTTTCTCTATAAATACCAAGCTTGGCAGCCATTTCATTCCAGCCACATAGTCCCCACAAACCTATACTGAGTACTTCAATAGAAAAGGCTGTCCAGTGCTTCGGCAGCAGATCTTTTTGCTGTATTTGCTGTAAATGTAAAAAGAAGATGCAAAATAACGTGACCTGCAAAGGGGGCATAGCTCAGTGTCACATCTGTAAGGTCAGGTATGTGGACACTATAGACTCAGGCGACTATCAGACAGAAAGGAAAGCACGTCTTGGTACCAGCAGCCTAGCCACTGGGGTACGATACGATGGCATTGATTCTTTGTATTCCATTCAATTTTGAGCGTGCAATCATGTCAGGGATAATATTCCAGGGCACTGAGGTTAACTGTTTAATTGCTGTTTATCCAAGCTGATTGCAGGCCAACCAAATTACATTTACTTCAAAAACACTGAAACATTTCCTGATGTCTGTAACGAATTAGCCTCCTGTTGGAATTTACATGAAGGAGGTAGTAAAGGCAAAACTATAGCGCAGTAATTTCTGGAGGTTGATACTGAAAGCAGAAATGGACACAGCGCACATTTTCAGAGGGTGAAACTGGTCTTTCGTGCTTCAGAATCAAGATATTTGAACTGGCAACATAGTACTGTTGCGAAAAAGGCAAATACCATCCCGAGACCAAGAGTTTAGCACAGATGACGCAGAGCTATCTGTTGCTTCACTTGGTGCCCCAGCTGGGGGATGGTGTCGAGCTGTAGTCATCATCTTTCAAGACAGACACAGAAAAAATGGCAAGAGTTAAGAGGAAACTGCAAGACTAAGAACAAGAAAATCTGACCTGTGAATAAGGAGTAAAGGTACCGTGTTGTTTAAACTGGAAAAGAGAAAGCATGGAAGTAAAATTTTAGTATACCAACATGCAAAATTTGTTGAACAGGAGAACAGAGAATGTGTCTGCTAGGGATGAACTGAATATTCACATCATCAGATAACAAGGCAGTTTCATCTAAAAAAATACTTGCTTTGATTTTTCAGACTGCCCATCAACATGTTAACATCTCTATAAAACACTGAAACAAGAAGAACATGCTCAGATGTAACCTGTGTTTCTTAGAAGTTTGCTATTGCTGAAGATGAATGAAAAGGTCGTTTTCTTTACTATGTTATTTGCTGGCCTGCAGAAGGGTCTTTAAAAAACAGTTCTTACCAGCAGTCCAAAAATGACATATGAAAAGTTTTTAGTGAAATTAAAATAATATCTTTTTGTCTGGCTTTTTAATCCTTTCATGAAAGTTTGGCAGCTCTCAGAATTAAAACTAACAAAAGCTTAACTTTGCAAAGGGAATGTGAAGCACTCACTGATGGATGAGGAAATAAACTTAGATAATTCACCCACCCACAGACAGATATTTCTGATACAGTAGTGGTCCACATGGTAAATATAATGTTAGTATTACCATAAAGCACAACTTTCAGCAAACACAGCATCTCATTCATGTGTTTAATCCATTAATTCCTTATTGTCTGTTCTGTCCCATAGGCATTGTTTTTCAAAAGCTTTCCATTACATCAGGTATGGGCAAAAAGCTAAAACAAAGGTTCAGTGACTTCCTCAGTCCAGGGCCTCATCCCGCATTCCTCGGGCACCTTTCATTGCAAGGGGTGTGTCAAGTACTCACGGGGTGCTCCTGGTCAGGCCATCAGCCAGAAATAAGGGTTTATAAAGTAGTGTTGAAAAGGTTTGGTAAGTGCTGGTTTGATCTTCTTTTGGAAGCTCCCTTAGTGGTTTTCACTGTCCAAGCCCACCTTCATCAGGTTAGTCATTAACAGTGGCATTTAATGAAACAGGATAAAGCTGCCTGCAATCAAATCATGGTGGTATACAAAGGAGGTTGGAATTTGTTCCAGTTCTCTCCCCCAGAAACAAACAGAATCACACTGAAATCAGTGAAGATGCTTTTAATTTGTTTCTTTTCCTCTGAAGTCTTGTGCCATGACACCATTGCTTTCTTTTTGACTTAGCAGCTGGAATCTGAGATTTCTGTCTACAGGGACCGCAAGGATTTAGTCACAGTGAAGAGCCGCATAATACTGCGGAATGAAACACTGGTAACAAGAAAAGGTATTCTGTTCTTGCTTTAAAGCTGGATTTGCCTTAACTTGGTGAACTGGTGGCTGCTTTGAACTTGAATGTGTTTTGACTTATTAACATGTAAAAGGTCATCATTAAAAAAACCCACATTCTGTATTAATGGGCTACATGCATGAGGTGAAGTTTAAGAAGGTAGCTTTTGCTTGATCGCCTCTAAAATTACTGTAACAGATAGCTGGAAACGCAAGCAGCACTGCTGGAGACTTTTAAAATTAATTTGTTTAACATTTCAGTCCCAACCTGTTCACGTTTACAGTCCCTATTCCAGATGAAATTGATTAAGCACACTTTGAATGTCAAAGCCCTTCTGTGCTCACTCATATTTGTTGAGAGTTTGACGCACAAGCAGCTCTCTGCTGATTGCCGAGTTAGTCCAGGTATAACAGGACCGGGCCTACCATGTCTTATGTTGATTTTCTGATTATGGTATTTTATTACACTTGATTTACACACTGAAACCATTTTTTTTTCTTTTACAGAGCTTCCTGTTAGCAATGTGACACTGCAGGAATGGCATACAATCTTGACTCCTTTTGCAATATCATGTGGTCTAGGGCCAACTTTTTGTTTAAAAAGGGTGTGAAAGGATTTGGCCTCTGAGAAAATGATACTAAACATTAACTGTGACATCATTTGAGCACCTGCCTCGTGAATAAACCCGGATACTCTCACAGATACAGAGTAGAATAAAACAGTAACTTCTCTTAATCAATTTCAGCAAGCATTCTGCCATAAAATCCCAAGCATCCTTTCTGTCTTTAGTTTCTAACTTAAGTAAAAATCTCGTTCTTGTTTGATGAACGAAGAATTTTTAGCTGGTACTGAATACCTAGCTACTATAAACTGTATGCTCTGGACAAAGGCCAACTGTGATAACCATACTCTGCCTTCGAAAACCTCTATTTGATTTTGTAAGCTGTTTAATGTGGCTATCAACTTCCCATCTCCACTTGTTGTGCAGCGTTGCTAGGTGCTCTTACAACACCTGGGATTCACCCCTGCTTGGCTGACTTTGTGGGTTTTGCTCTGGGTGCAAAAAGCTTTTAAAATGCATAGGTTGTATTCCAGCAATGAAAAAAATCAGGGCAGAAATAATGAATGGAGATTTTTACAGATTAAAATGAATATGCAGTACATCTTGTTTAAAGGTTTACTTTCTAATTATTCAGACCTTCTGCCTTGGAATAAATATGTATTTAAATAAAAAAGTCAATGGCCATGAGCGGTTCCAAGGTTTGCACTGAGAATTGCACCCAAACCTGCAAGACTTTGCTTTTAAAATATTATATCCTATTCAAACAGAAGAGTTTTAAAGATGAAACTGAAAATAGACTATGCGGAGTGTGGTAGAAAGGACTGACTACATCAGGTATTTAAAAGACAGGTAGACAAGGTGCTTGGAGCATGGTTTAGAAGTGGATGGGTATGGTTTGACTCGATGAACTTAAAGGTCTTTTCCAACCAAATGATTCTATGATCTCACCATATTTAGTCACTGGAGATGGGGCTGGGGAGGTCAAAAGACAGACCAAAACCATTCTGTAACTATATGTCTGGGTTGGTTTTTTTTTCATTTCACAGTAAACCAAAACTCCTGTAGCAGAACTGCCCTCTTTGAAATCAGCTTCTACCTCCAGTTACTCTGGACAGAGTTGTGGCTGAAATTAACTTCAGCTGAGTAACTGCTCTAAGAAGGTGTTTGTCTTGCTCCGTCAATGAGACCTAGGAAGGTGGTGCCTACGCTCACTTGAAATGCTGAGTAGGAGCCATTTTGAGATACCACCTGTTCTATGGGGATAATGGCCCTTTGAAACCAATGGAGCTATTTTTTAAAAGTAACTTCTAATATTATGCTATTCCTAAGGAAAAATATACTTATCTCTTGTATTATGAAATTACAGAATCATTGTTAATTTTATGTGTCTTCTTGATAAGCTACTCATTGCACCAGGTACATTCCACAAGAAGGGAATAAGAAAGAAGCAGACTTCAGAAGAAGCCATGCTGAGGTAAATATGGCATAGCAGAAAGCTGATGCATTCTTCTCTGTCTGTGTGTGAGTTTACGCATTTGGTTTATGTGTACCTGTATCTATATGCAGGTGACCACAGAATGAATAGTAGAAGAAACTGGTAGAAGGACCGCAAGATAGTTATGTGCAGAGTAAGGCCCAGGGAAGAATACTCTGGGGTTGTTTAGCCTGGAGAAGAGGAGGCTGAGGGGAGACCTTATCACCCTCTACAACTACCTGAAAGGAGGTTGTAGTAGGGTGGGTGTTGGTCTCTTCTCCCTGGTAATGGGCTATAGGACAAGGGGAAATGGCCTGAAGTTGCACCAGGGCAGGTTTAGGTTAGATATTAAGAACAATTTTTTCAATGAAAGGGTTGTCAGGCACTGGAATGGGCTGCCCAGGGAAGTGGTCAAGTCCCCATGCTTGGAGGTATTTAAAAGATGGGTAGACAAGGTGCTTAGGGACATGGTTTAGTGGTGGGATGGCAGGGTTGGGTTAATGGTTAAGACTAGGTGATCTTTAAAGGTCTTTTCCAACCTAAATGATTCTATGATTCAAAGAACAGAGAAGCCCAAAAGGTAGCAGGCAGCTAACACATGAGCAGTAGAGCTGAACTTGGCTAGACGTTTGTGCTACTCTGGCAATACCAAGTATTTCTGAAAACTATTTGATTATTCAGCGCACTCTGGCATCTTTAAGATGCTCTGGAGTAAATCAAACCAAATATAACTTTTTTTCACAACTATCAAGTTACAGCATGAGATGGCAGAGACTAAAGTAATTTTCAAGCTCAAATGATGTATATTCCATATCTTTAATGTGCTAGATTTTCATTAACCTTAATTCTGAGTTTCCTAGGTTTATCATGTTTAGTTTAGGAATAGTAACAACATCACTCTAAAGTCATCTGGAAAAAGTTGTCTGGATTTTACTCTACATTATGAAATCCATTTTCAAGTAGTTTTGTCAGGGAATATAATTCCCAGCATTGCTTGAAACAGTTCTGGCAGAAAATTAGATCTTTATTAAATGCACATTTTTAAACAAAAAGCCTGCTTTCTGGGGAAAACATTGTTTTCTTTTAAATTAACTAATTAAATACTCAGAACTAGTCTTTTAGCCAAAAGCTAAAAAGCCTCACTTTGGAAATACTCCCATCTCTTCCCATGGGAGTTGTAGCTCAAATGCCGAGTTGTCTATTAGGACTTGCTCTCTCTAAGGAGACTGCAACTCCAAGGATGGACTGCAGGTGATCAGCAGGACAGCAGACTGACAGACATGGTCATAAGCCAAACCTGCACCCTCAGTTACAGCTTCCAGGACCCAGCAGGATGACATTTTCTAGACTCAAGCTTTTGGAACTCTTAGAGAATAGCTGGAAATGTGACTTCCTCTTGTGTTCCAAGATTCAACACCCTTTCTGAAACATTAAATTTCCAAAAGCAGTGGAAAAAAATTACTATCCGCTTGTCTTCCTCCTTGCCCCTCAGAAACTAGTGTTATTCATATATCTAAACACAGGAACTATACAAGGTTTTGATCTGGTGGGTGTTTGGCACCTGGCAGTACTGGTCCCACTGTCATCTGGCAGTTACCTTAAATCACGTTATACCCAGCGTCTGTAAATTTGTTTGTGTACCAATCAGAATTTACAAAAGCCTTAACAATATTATAAAAGAAAGTTCACCCACAAAATACCCATCAGCATAGCTTAATAAACAGCCTTATCTCCATTTACGTTAGGCTTAACTGTATCACCAGTAGGCTGATAAATGCTGTAATTCATAACAGTACATCAGTTTGAGGAAGATTTCCTGTGCCTAAGTGAATGCTTAATGGCTTTCTAAAATGCTAACTTTCTTTATATGTTTTGACACTGAGTACTATACATAGGAAAAGAAGTGATGGTTCTTGCCCATCCCTCTAAGAATTCTAGCTTTTCATGTATTTTTACGAGTACATGCTGGTGTTTGTGTATTTAAGAGATTCTAACCTTGAGATCCTTTGTACTGAAGAGGCAAATGGGATTTTACCTCTACCTCGATGTCCCTGGGTTTGCTGCTCTTGTAATGTGGCATGTTAGAAGTTCTGAACAGTGTACTTTACATTTCACAGTGGCAGTGTGGTGGGATTACCCAAAACTGGGTGCTGGAAGGTTTCTGAAAACCTGCTGGCCCAGATGAAGACTTGGGCCATTTGGCTTGGGGGTCAGCTGGGGTGCAGAAGTGACAGAGGTCCTTGAGGTTCCTTGTGACTTTTTTTCTTTCTTCCTTTCATTGAAGCAGCAAAGCTGGACATCACCAGAAAACATCCATGATTAACCAGCGAGGAAGCCAGTTCCCACTTGAACCATCAGCATCTTTTCCCCCAGGCAGTGAAACAGATGACTGCAGTGATACTACTTCTCTGTATGTGGTAACTGTGGATGCACCTACACAGCCCCTGGAGCTCCTGCAGTGGAGGCAAACCACACCACCACCCCCCCTTTAAATAACAAGGCTAGTGCAGATCGATGCCCAGTGCTTTGTTCTTGTAGGCTCCAGTCTCTAAGGAAATGCTCCCAGAAGAGTCTGCTCGGGTAGGACATATGTGGAGTGGTATAAAGACTAATCACATTGTAGGGCTGGGATTCTGCCGGGTAAAGTACTGCCATGACCTGTAAACATGGGAAAGGATTAAGGTCATACCAACATGCTGACGCAGGAGGTTTATGACTAAGTTAATCATCCTGTTTGAAATGCAAACTTGCACCTGTCAGAAAGCATGCAAAGGGGCCACTAGTAGTGCCTGGAGCCAGCGATTTCCAGGTTCTGCTCTCACAGACAGGGCAGCTGGCAAAGACAGATTCTGTAGGTGGAACAGATGTAAGGCAGGAGAAATGGGACTAGAAAGTCCAGGTGCCCATCCCTGAGTGGTACAGAATGCTCAGTCTAGGCAAAATCATCAGTCTACCCTTGGTGTTGGAGGCAATGGCCTATAGCTCAGGATAGCAAGTCCTGGATCATTTGGCAAAGGAAAGAGCCAAACCCCGACCAAGCTTTTAATCAACCTTATTGCACAACACCCTCTGGCAGATGAGGTCACAATGCAAATGCTGATCCTGAAGGTATATGCAAAGAAATGCTGCATTTGGGGTTCTTTGAGCCTCTAGGGAAACAAACAATTCCCAGTGTAATTGCCATTGTTACTGGTTTGGGCCATGGGTCCATAAGGGCACTGAAAGGTTTTTTCTTTTATGACCCTGAATCGAAGCTTTCACAGCTAATAGTGGAGACATTTGGATATCCAGATATGATGGAGTGAACAGTTTCTCCCTCCGCTCCCAGCAAGTGGATACTGTATCCCAGTCTGGTGTCATGCTTTAGGCTAATGAAGTGCTGGAAAGGCTAGGGAAGGCAAGGTACCTGGAAACGCCTCACTTTTCCAAGCGGTACTGTCATGTTCCCTTTGTGACTGACTATTATGAAAGGTGCTTTACTAACACATTTTGACTTTACTTCCATCCAACCTAGACAGAGCTGCAGCTGTTTCTCAGGAGAAAACAGCTCACTTCTTATCTGTATGAGATATTGCTTCCTGCTTAGTGAGTGCACCATCCATGATCAAGATTGAGAATTTCACCTGCAGCTGCTGCTGGCTGTTTTACAATTTACAACAAGGTATAGATTTTACAACCTACCCTGTTACATCTGGGTTATTAAGCTTTATTAAACTGAGCCATAAGCTCCGTGTCTCAGATACGCAATGGGAAATGGACAGATGTTGTTGCTGGCAAGGCAGCAACGTATACGACCTGTATTACACTTGAGTTGGAAGATATTTCTATGAGAAAACAGTGCGAAGGCCTAGCATGACAATGGACTGAAATGTATCTACTGGGTAGTATGTTTATACGAGTCTGAAGGAAAAAGCTGCTCAGTATGTGGACCTGATCCTGGAGCCCCTGCTCAAAGTGCTAACTTACAGCAACATTTCAACTGGTGCTTACTGAAAGATATGATCCATGAAACAACCTAACCAGCAACAGCATAAATAAAATCAAGCTTTGCCAATTCTGCCTTTTGAAGAGCTACTTGAGTAGCTAATCAAAGGAAGCAGCTCATCAAAGGAAGCAAGGATACAAACTCCTGGAAGACACATCTCTTAGAACGACCAACAGCGGAGATCAGCAATGAATACTGACTTTGAAACCTACAGGGAAAAATGTAAACAACCCACTGAGATGCAGAGGTCAAGTTCACCCTCCTAGTGTTACTGGTTTTGGCTAGCTCTGGACTTAGGAAGCTGACATACTTGGTTCATATTTCCATGATCGTCTTTGCAATTACAAAAATGCTATTTCTTTTTACTTCCCCCCCGCCCCCCAGTAGATTTTATGGTAGTTCATAGATTCTGTGTCAAATTCTACAGCATCAAAATTGGGATATAGCTGAAAAAATGAGCAGCAGTTTGGTACAGACCAATGACTTTATTAAGTGCCTCTCTTGTTTTTCACTTTGTGGTACACAATGAAAACCAGTCTCAAAGGACTAGCAATTTAATAGGACCATGTAAAAAGATCACATGAA
Source organism: Egretta garzetta (assembly GCF_000687185.1). Lineage (NCBI taxonomy): Eukaryota > Metazoa > Chordata > Aves > Pelecaniformes > Ardeidae > Egretta > Egretta garzetta. Next base: position 1,189,016 of record NW_009258688.1, read on the forward strand.
TGAATAGGTCTTTGTGAACTGAGTAAATTTGAATAATATTGGTTTTGTTTCTCACTCTAGGATCTTTTGTTTGTTCCATTTGTCCGTTTATGACTCCTTTGGCTGTCGACAGATGGATTCTGGTTCCCCATTCCACGTACACCCAAACTTCTCTCTTGAAGTTTAGCCAGAGGATCAGATGTCCAAGGAAGTAGGATTAGTCTTGTCACAGTAATTTCTTGCAGCAATAGTGTCTTCAGTTGACCAACATTTCTTTCTCACAGTTCTTTCCTGTTTAGTTGCAAACCAGTTTAACCTGTAACCAGTGCAAAGCTGTTGCTTATAAAAGTGAGGGACTTACAGTCTGATGCAGGTAGTCATCCTATCAGGCCAGCTTAATCCAATTTTTTAGCAAGTAGCCCCATTGAGGCTAGTGCCCACACTCATATGCTGGACATACTTTCTACATGTTTTACAAAAGCCAGGCTATATGCATGTTTCCTTTCAGGACTAATATCATCGTTCTGTAAGACTGCACCATGAGAAATGGAAGACAAACATTCTGCCCATTGAAATGTAGCAGAGGTTTGTAAGACAGAAGTCTTCTCCAAACAAAGTATAAGGCATGGATCCATTACAGAATTCCTAAACTTTCCCACAATGACCAAATAAGTGAATAGTTGTATTTGTGTTCCTTAAATTTTTAATTTTCATGAGTTTCTATCAAAAACATTTGCTTAAATTGGATTATGTTTCCTGAAACTTTTGCAGATCCATATGGGTGCTTCTGCTTTTCTTGTAGTCTTGGATTTCAACATCAATTGTTCCCATGGTTATGTTCAACATGGTTCCCTAAACAGTCTGGTATCGCCTGAAGTGTGTTTTTACACAACGGCTTTAGTTAAGAGATGTAAGTTTGGATTGTTTTGTTTTTTTCTTTTAGTTTGTCAGTACTTAAGCAAACGTGCTAAGACTTTAGCTTATTATCCACATTACATCACAGACAATCATACTTGTCTTTTATTTTGTACTACCCAACTCTGTCTATGTCTGTTGTCTACAAGCACACTGAGCTGGTGCCATCTTTTCTCTCTATGTATGTGATGATTACTTCAAAGATGCCCTGACTCACTTCTGAAGCTTTTAGTATCTAATTCAAAATTAACATTAAAAAAATAATAATTGCATTTTTTACTTAAACTCCCGATAGGGACATACATATTCTGTCAGCAATTCTATTCAGCATTGCTCTTAAATACTGAAGTGGAGCTAATTAAAACCCTGCTTGTCCTTAAGATGTCTTTTTTTTTGCTATTATGTGTGGATAATGACATGCTAGCTTTTCAGTTCAGTGGCCAAACTAAACAAACAGAAAATAATTTCGGTTTGGGTAGAACTGAAAACATTTTAGTCAACCCAAAACAATAGCATTTATTTTGATTTCTTGTTATGCATCGCCTGGAAAATCAGATTGAAAACGTAATTTTAAAACTATAATTTTGTCCCGGTTTTGCAGGAGCAACACACATTAACCTTTCTGTATTATTTTCAGGTCTTGTATTAAGTTCAGTCTGACTTTGTTAATAATTGTGATGTTCCGAAAGTGTGTTTTTCAGAATATCTAGTATTTGCTAAAAATAGGGCTCCCTACTCTGCTGTGAATATGGATCAACAAGTTTTCTGTTTCTTTTAAGGAAGGTTGGATTGTAGGAGGGGAAAAGCCATCTCGTTTTCCTCGTCGAGCCAACAGGAACTCCCTGGAGTTCTATGTATTGTCTTCTGTTGAGGGGATTATTTTTAAATTCCGTTTTGATTCTTTTGCCTGGCTGCCCTGCACATCCACGTCCAGGCAGCTCCTTCTGCTCAGAACCAGCTTCATCAGGGCCCAGGGCCGCGTTTCAATCCCCTCACCTCGGCGGCTCCGCCCGGCACACGCCCCCCCCCCCCCAGCTCTTGGCTCTGCCCATTAACTGAACGAACTGCCTTCACCTGGATTCTTTCGCACCTTCAAAAGTAATTAACTGTCAGCTCATGGCATATTTGCTCGACCAGCCGTTATTATTTCTCCAGCGGTGCCTGTTCTCAGCCCCGCTGATCTCCGCACGCCGCCCGCCCACCGCAGGCGGACAAGATGGCGCCTGTCCCACGCCAGCTGCACGCCTCCTCTGCTGCCCGCCTCAGAAAATCATACTCTTGATCTCTTCTGCCACACAGTGGCTATTGTGGAGAACAGCCCGAAAACTATACGGCAGACCTCTGATAAATCGAGGGATTGGAGGTTAGATTTAATTTCCCCCCCACCGCGTTTTTGTCAGTTCGAAGTGCAACTAACCGCCCACTTCCTCAGCCCCGGCTCCACACCTGCGGTCACACATCCATGCTCACACATCAATATACCCCGAGCCTTCTCCCAGGCTATTCCCAAGCTCCTTAGCTGTTCCTTCCTTTTTAGGGGGAAAAAATAAACACAAAACAGTAATGAGTTTGATTTATTCAAACACCGTTATTATCTCTCAGACTGATCATTTGGAAGCGGGGTAAGAGCCATACTGGAATCAGGGGTGCTCTGCGCAGGCATCCCCACGCTGGTGCTGTTCTGAGATGGCAGGATCAGTCATTGCTGCCAAAACACACTGCAGTGGGGCTGTTTAACCCACCTCCGTGCTCGCAGGGGTTATGTGTTTCCTGGGATCTGAGCTGATGTCTCGAACTGGTGCTGAGCGCCGTTGGGCTGTGTAGATGTACTAAATTGCTCATTAACTCCTGCTTCTTAAATAGAGAACTATACTGAACCATACAGGTACCGCTTTAGGTGCTGCCAAAGTTGAAACCGGAGACAACCACTATTAGCAAGTTGTAAAACAACAAAAGCAATTCCAGTAGGTAAGGAAGTAGCTCTATATTCTCTTATAGTTGATTTCAATGGAAATAGGTCTTCTCAAATTGGTTTGGCAATTTCAGCACGTTGCTACCTTCAGCCAGGTGAGGGAACCTGCTGCTTTCTTCACTGCAGAGGGTATGAATAAGCTGCTAGCGGGGAGCCCCTGTGGATTCATGATTCACAGAACTGGATTTATGGTGGCCACAGAGTCTTTGGAAAGTAGCATACCGAAGTAAGGAGCCACCTGATGCATTTGTCTGACGAGTGGGAAACAGATTTCACCACAGCTCTGGCCCACCTCAGAACGGACAGAGATTGTGAAGTGTTTCTCTTTACCAGCCCAGCTTATCTTCCTAAAGAGACACACGGAGACTACATTGCATTACATTACAGAGATACATTAGGCTAGATCAGATTTACCCCATTGGCCAAGAAGGCTGTGAAACCAGTGTCTTGCCTTCCACCCTATTGCTGATACTACGCGGCAGAATGAATTCCTGGTTTTTCTTGGAAAGAAACGTTCTCCATTTAAGGTCACAAAATGTACAGTCAGGATGGTATTACTTTTCATTTATGCTGTCCAAGAAAAGTTCAGTTTAAAAATATGGCTCAGTTATGCCATTTCATTTGCTGAAAAAATTGAGTTTCCATATTACTTGAAAAGGACAAATGACAGCCCCATGCTTCCAACAATTCACATCCACATGTGCAAAGCAGCTGGTTTCTGGGTTGGCTGATGGACCTCTCCATCCTTCTAGGATCCAGACTGACAAGAGAGACACTTTCAATCATTTTTGTCCTTGCAATAAACATGTAGAACCTATGAGACACCCTCTTCAGGTATTACTCCCTGAGCATTATTATTCTATATTTCTGAGGGGTCTGATTCATTGTCCATTGAAGTCAATGGCAAATTCTCCCTTGACTGACCCAGTGGTCACAGATGAGAGCCAGGCAGGGAGCAGGCCTCTGTTCTGTCAAGTTTCAGCCAAAGACACACCAAAAGGGGCAACTCCTCTCACAGAGAACTTAAAATCTAAGATAAAAGATAATAGTAGTCTGCAATTTCCTGCTGTTCTTAATGAACAGTTTGAGGGTTCATATATTTCAAAGACTTCCTTGAAAAAAAATTCTACAGTTTTAGCATAACTGTGCCAATGTAGTTTGTCTGGGACACCCTGAAAGTTTTCTTTCTCCATCTAACCATTGACATTCCAGAGTTAGTTGAGAGACACACGTTAGCACTAGGATGAACTTTGGAAAAAATTTCTTTTTAAACAGATGCACTCAGCCAAGCACTTTCTGTGTTGCCTCTGCTAATTCTGGAGTTAAGTGTATTTGAATAGAAACATATCTTCTTAACCTTTGCTTTCTCATTTGGCTGAGTCTACAGTGATCCTGTGTTCTGTGTTTGCAAAATGAGATTTGCTGCTACAGATTTATTGCAGGGTCAAGCATGATGAGAAAGTATGTTGAGAGAAAGCCAAAGACTTCTTTAAACACAGATGTCTTAAATATTACAGAAGACATCAATCTGTAGCAAATGGGGGGGGGGGGGGGGGAGAGATTGATGATGAGTGATCAACCTTTCACTGTTAGACCACCAGTCCTAATCAAGCACAGAACGGTGAGAATTACTGGTTACATGTTTGTATCTGATTATATGAAATATGCTTGCTGGCTGTTATCCATGTCACAGTGAACAAACGTGCACTTCTTAAAAACCTACAGCAACATAAGAACTCATTGCTTTGTCTCAGATACCAACTAGTATAAAGCTTTTTTTCTTTCAGCAGCAGATCCTTTAGATAAGGATCGGGGGAGAAGCATATATTGTTCTTAGGCTGCATGTCTTCCACTGCTAAAGAGTTCAGGCCTCAGGAATGTAAAGAGAGCACCTAGTAGCAAGAAATTTAGAAAATAAAGTCAGCCAAAACTAGTTTATGGAAAGTTATGGAGATTAGACTTGGGGACAACACTGACCTGTAGATATTATGTGATGGGGAGTGTGCTATTTACATCAAGTATTTGGAAAGCTCTCACAGCTTCCTTGAGACTAAGAGAAATTAATTTGGCAGTATGGCCTGCGCTATGACCTTCTTTATCCTTCCCAGTGATTTTGGGGGTTTTTTAATGGTTGACTTTCTGGTGAGAACTGAAGTTAGCAGAGTATTATTATACGTAGTGATTTCTTTCCTTTGAATTAAAATTCTCTTTAATATGAAAGCTTCCTTTATTTCTGATTTTTTTTTCTCTTAAAATATTCTTTCTCTTCAAATACTCTTTTCTGTTGTTTTAAATGGTAATTTTCCTCACTAAGTACAACTTTCCACTCCTTATTTTAATTATCATGTTTCACTGGCTTATCATTGCTTTTGCACCGTGATGTTTGGCAACCATTGCTCTCCTACACTGATAATATACTGGTATCATCATGACAACATGATCTTACTTTTAAGGGACTGACCCAACAGCTTCTTTAGTAGATAGAAATTTTTGTACAGATTACAGTGTGCTTTGGATCAGTGTTGGATATCAGAAATCAAAATTCTGAGATCAAAAGTCCTTTCCTGGCTATGTCAGAAACATTTTTAGGTAAGTTAGGGACAATGGTTTTCACCACTGTATCTTATTTTCACTGTCATCTGCTGTGTGACTGTGCCTGTTTGCATCTAAGGCACATTGGAACTCAGCTTCCTAGCATTTGTAAAATACTTCAACATCTTTGCAAGTGTTACTTGCATTTACTATTAATTCTGTGAGCTGAGCATTGTAATATATAGATGTTAAGTTTTTTTAATGTGTATATTGTGACAAGACATTAGACTGTAAAATACTTAGGCTGTCACTAGTAGTAGTGTAGTCATTTTCATAGGCCTATTGATTTAAGGGGCTGTTCTGATGTTTTATAAATAACTATATTTGTATGTACATATGCATATTCATTAATATGCACAGGACATACATAGGCTGTGTAGGGCAGCAGTGTTGCTGCTCGTTTTATTCCTTCAGTCAGTTTCTGCTTCCACCTGTTGAACTTCCTAATTTTGCAGTTTGCTCCAGGGGACATTTGCCACGGATGACCAACTTTTTATTACCCTGTATTTGAAGCTCTCTCCTTTGCAGCTTGGGAGGGCAGAGAAGAAATTTAGATATGCTGGTACCATTACCTGTAAGGCTTTACTATGATTTTGTGTTTGGACAGTTAGTAGAACTGCCTGCAGTAGATGTTGGCACAGTTATTTATGGCTCAGTAACTTGTGTCCGCTTGGCTCGCTCTGTGTTCTGTAAGGGGAGAAAATGCTAAGCATTCAGAGCTGACTGATGCCATAATCTTTTCTTTCTGCTATAGAAGGATAAATATGGATACTTACTGTCATGCTTTAACACCAGCTGGCAACTAAGCCCCACACAGCCGCTTGCTCACTCCCCCCCGGTGGGATGGGGGAGAGAATTGGAACGGTAAAAGTGAGAAAACTCATTGGTTGAGATAAAGACAGTTTAATAGGTAAAGCAAGAGCCACATGCACAAGCAAAGCAAAACAAGGAATTCATTCACTGCTTTCCATCAGCAGACAGGTATTCAGTCATCTCCAGGAAAGCAGGGCTCCATCACATGTGATGGTTACTTGGGAAGACAAACACCATCACTCCAAACATCCCCCCCCCTTCCTTCTTCTTCCCCCAGCTTTATATGCTGAGCATGACATCATACAGTATGATGGAATATCCCTTTGGTCAGTTGGGGTCAGCTGTTCCCACTGTGTCCCCTCCCAGCTTCTTGTGCACTTCCAGCCGCCTCTCTGGCAGTGCAGTATGAGAAGCTGAAAAAGGCCTTGACTAGTGTAAGG